>NW_020897761.1:68952-137908 GCF_003984885.1 Neopelma chrysocephalum | reverse complement strand
ACCCAACCACACTTGTGAGACACCCAACCACACTTGTGAGACACCCACCACACTTGTGAGACACCCACCACACTTTGTTGTAAATATATTCTCTGAATCTTGGCCTGCAACAGTTCTGTTCCCTGTTGTTAAATCTGCACAGCTACTCTGCATATGGCCTCAATATACAGATTCTGTCTTGAGGAGCAACACATTGGAAAAACAGGATGATCCAAGCTTCCCTCATTGATATCTCTGCCTGTAAAGAGCAGGAACATTAACTGCAGTTGGTTACAATGAAATGGGGTAGAAAATGCTTTGTGGGAGAGGCAATAGCAACACTGAACACATGCTGTGAACATTGGGTCTCACTTGTGTGTAGAAGCACCGTGATCAGGAGTGGGGTCCAGCTGTGGGTTTGTGCCCCGTAGCTCTTGCAGATGTTTTAGGGTATTGAGGGTACGCTCTCACCCTGGCGTTTTAGGGTATTCCTGCCTCTCCTCCAGTCTGACTGAGGTTTAAATTCCCGCAGCCTGCGACTGTGATCCGGAGGGCTCGCGCTCCCTGCAGTGCCGGGAGAACGGCCGCTGCGAGTGCAAAGAAGGCTTCGTGGGGACCCGCTGCGACCAGTGCGAGGAGAACTATTTCTACAACCGCTCGTGGCCAGGCTGCCAGGAATGTCCAGCCTGTTACAGATTAGTGAAAGACAAGGTAAGGCCAGGAATGCTGCTGTTGGTACTGCTGGAGACAGTAGCGCGTGCCCGCTTGTGCAGCATCTGCGCCCCTGGCTGTTGACGGCTGCTGGAGGCAGAGAGACTCAAGGTGCTTGGCTGTGTCATAGCTGTGCCCCGTCCCTCTGACGTAGGTGGCGGAACAACGCGAGAGGCTGCGGGAGCTGGAAAATCTGATAGCAAATCTGGGTGCAGGAGCAGAAGCCGTGACTGATCAAGCCTTCGAGGAGAGGTTGAAGCAGGCAGAAAGAGAAGTTATGGAGTTGCTCCAAGAAGCACAAAAAAGCAAAGGTGAGTTGACCTGATCAGACAGGGACCAACTGAACGAGTTCTTTGCCTGATGGTCCTGTTCCCTTTGGACACAGCATGTTTTATCTCAGGCCTGACAGCTATTTCAGATAGCACTGAGTCAGTGTGTGTTGTTATCAGAACAACAGTGCCTGTGCTTTTATCCCTGCTGTTCTCCCAGCGCTCTCTGTTGTACATGCAAAGTAAAGATCTGCCTCTAGCTCCATACAGATGTGTTTTGTGTGTTAGCCTTTTCTCCAGATGCATAGAAGGGTTTTATTTGTTCAACGAACAGAAGACTTTCCAGTACACTTTTCGTGCTTGTAAATTTGCTCAAACATCTTGAGATCAAGTAGTTCTTGTTAGGATATCATCAGCAATCAGAATGAAAGCTTCAAGATCCTGCTGGCAAGCTTAATTATCCCACCATAAAGTGTAGAAAGTTCTGAAGAGGGCTGTTGTGGTGGCTTTTAGCTGTTTTCCCTGTTAAACTCTGCTTTGAATTGATTCTTTTATTGTCACCTCTGCCACAGGATGTCTGTGAGCAGGATGTTTGTCGTGTCTGTGACAGTGGTTTGTCCTTAGAGCATCTTTAATGTATAAGGTGATGTGTGTTTTGGAGAAGAGAAACCTGAAGACTATTGACTTTGCAGTAAAAGATGTTCTCCTGGGAGCTGGGTCACTGATTTCAGACCATTTTGGGAAAATCCATCCCCTTTGTGTGAAGCTGGAAAAAAGCTGACACACATCTAATGCTGGTGTTTGCTTGGGAAGATTCCTGCCAGTGGGAATGATGGCTGAAGCTCTTCTCAGCTTTAGCTGAGGTAGATTTACACTGTCTGCTTGGCATCCATGTCTAGATAATAGTCCCACATAAGGAAGTAGGAGGTTGGGAATCGAAGAAAGGTTAGGGAATGGATTGGGTTTTGTGGTGCTATTTTAGATCTTTCTTTCCATGTCTTACAATCATAGAATCATTTAGGTTGGAAAGACCTCTGAGATCAAGTCCAGCTGCTAACCCAGCACTGCCAAGTCTATCACTAAACCGTGTCCCCAGATGCTACATCTACATGTCTTTTAAATGCCTCCAGGGATGGTGATTCCACACTTCCCTGGGCAGCCTGTATCAGGACTCGACAACCCTTTCAGTGAAGAAATTTTTCCCAATATCCAATCTAAACCTCCCCTGGTGCAGCTTAAGGCTCTGTCCTTTTGTCCTGTTGCTTGTTGCCTGGGAGCAGGGCCTGACCCCCACCTGGCTCCACCCTCTTGTCAGGGAGTTATAGAGAGTGAAAAGTGTCCCCTGAGCCTCCTTTCCTCCAGGCTGAGCTCCCTCAGCTGCTCTTTGTGCTCCAGCCCTTCTGCAGCTCTGTTGCTCTTCCATAAGAGGGCAGGTTAAATGCAACAAAAGCTACTCTTGCAAAAATCTGTACGAGTTATTTGTGGTTTTCTATGTAGTATGTTTTCGAAATGTGTCAGATTTTCATGTTCAATATTTAAAATGTGCTGCAAGGTCAAGGTATTTGGGAAGAATCTAGTTTTGGAGGCCTGTGGGCTTCTGCTTGTACTTCATCTCTTGAAAACATTCTCAGCTTTTCAAAAGTAGCTGCCCCTGGCCATGAGGCACATGCCTGTACTGTGATGACTCCATTATTAAGGTGCTGTTGTGGGGAGTTGCCTGGTGGTCCAAAAACTTGGGGAAGTTTGGGTGGCTCCGAGGTCCTACATATGAGAGAACCGAGGCTCTATCTGGCCAGCTTTTGTCATCCCTTGGGTTTAGGGGAGAGTTTGGAGTAGGTTTACTATTCCACACATGTCCTAGCTGCTCCCTGTGGAGACTGTCTGGCTTGGGAACAGCCAGTGTTGCCCAAAGTGGAGAATAATGTACAGCCCCACTATTCCTCCATCTCTGCAAACCTTCTAGGAGTTAAGAGAATTCACAAAGCAGATGTTTCATACTTCTTGAGGAGCAGCTCTGCTGTGATTTTAAGTCCACGACAGAGGTGAAAGGTGACTCTGAAACCAAAATCTCCCATCAGAGTCGGTTCCAACAAGCAGCAGGGTTGTCTTATTAGTAGTTAATGGCTTTTAATTTCTCATATTTGGAGCACATTCTGATGGTGACTTTGATCTCAAGCTGAGCGACTTGTGAAACAGCTTTGCTGGTCCCCTTTCAGTAGGGGATTAACCTCCAGTACGGTGCCTGCAGCGGTGAGCTGCTGCTCCAGCTTCTCCTCCTGCTGTAATTAATTTTGCTTCCTCTCTCTTATATCTCGTGTTTCAGACGTAGATCAGGGCCTCATGGATCGTCTCAAAGACATCAACAGCACACTGGCAAATCAGCTCAACAGGCTGAGGAACATCCAGGGCACGGTGCGGGAGACGGAGAACCTGGCAGAGCAAGCCCGGGTGCGGGTGGAGGACACTGAGGACCTCATCAGCTTGGCTTCTGACATGCTGGAGAAGGCAAAGGTGGCAGCTGACAACGTGGTGAGTGTGCTGCTGAGATCCCACGCCACTGGGAGAGGAGAGGGCCTTTACTTCTTTGCCCTCTGGTGTGTTTCTCTGCTTGGTCTCTCTCATATAGCAAATGTGCACCATGGAAAATAAGTAAAGGAAGTTCACCAGTGTCTGTCAGAGATTGTGTCTTAGCCCCTGCTCGAAGAAACCAACAGAAGAACTCTTAAATAAATATCAACACCTTTGTGTTTAAGGGATGAGCACTGGTTAAGAAAAACATAGAGAAGTCAGAAGTAGGTCAGACACATCTCTAAGCATTTAGATCATGACAATAAATATTTAAAGAAAAGATGAGTCAAAGATGAAAGAAGAGGTTTAGGGGTTTCTTTTTCCTTTCTTTTTCCAGTCCATTGCACCTCCGGAGCAAAGCGGGGACCCCAACAACATGACTCTGTTGGCAGAAGAGGCCCGTAAGCTGGCAGAAAGGTAAGTGTGGCAAGGCACACTCCTCGTGGATCACATCAGGGCTCTGCTCTTCCCTGCAGATTTTAATTTGCTGGGTAGGAAAAACATGCCCTGTGCTGAGTAAGAGTCTGTCACTGTGGGCTCCTGCCTGTGTGGCACTGAGGGCACACACCAGACATGTGAACAGGGGGCACGACAACCATCTTCCATTGCAAATGTTTTAGCACCTCCCATATTTAAATCTGGGAGAAGGAAGGAAAAGTGAGAGAATAAACTCCAGAACTGAGGATAGAAACTGCTGGCTGACAAACCTAATGGCATTATTTTTTTTCCATTATCTTGTCCAGACACAAAAAAGAAGCTGATGAGATTGTTCGTGTAGCCAAGGCTGCAAATGATACTTCCACAGAAGCGTATCAGCTGCTGCTGAAGACCTTGGCTGGAGAAAACCAAACTGCCATTGACATTGATGAGCTCAACCAGAAGTGAGTCAATAACAGAAAAATGGTTTTATTCCCTGGCTTTAGGTGCTTAAAACTAAGCGTTTTATGGGAGTTGGTTTTCAATTTCTTAGCCTCTCTACTCTCTTATTAAGCTCAGTTTTACAAAAAATATTGTAGCACAACTGGATCCTTGCGGATTTTTTAGGTATAATCAAGCAAGGAATATTTCTCGAGACCTAGAGAAACAGGCCAACAAGGTGCTTGCTGAGGCAGAGGAAGCTGGAAACAGAGCCCTGCAGATCTACGCTAATCTCACCAGCCTGCCTACAGTGGATTCCACAGGGCTAGAGGTACGTGTGGGCAGCATCACGTGCAGTATTCCCTGAAGATTCCAAGTTGCTGGCATACCTTGCGTATGCTCTGCTAGTGCTCCCAGTCTGTGGGATTTTTGTCCATCTAGGCATAATCCAGACTTGTGCTTTCCAGCTTTTACACAGGAGATTAAAATGCAAAAAACCACCTACATAAACCTCCACTTCCCCCAGTCTCTGAAGGACAAAAATCCAAGTGAAATGTTTGCCAAGCATCTTGGCTTGAACGGAGAAGTGCAAAAATTTGCCACCCGTTCAGAAATTCTTTAACGTTCAGGACTCTGCGTTTGTTTCTGATTTCCACCTGCAGAATGAAGCAAATAAGATCAAGAAGGAAGCGGAGGAATTAGATCAGCTAATTGCCAGGAAGCTGAAGGATTATGAGGACTTGAGAGAAGACATGAAAGGAAAGGAGCTTGAAGTGAAGAACCTCTTGGAGAAAGGGAAGACAGAGCAGCAGGTCAGTTCTGCTTTGTGCAGGCTTTTTTTCCCTGAAAAAAAAACAAACAAAAGAAAACAAGTAACTGGCCAGATGTGGAAGATCTGGTCTTATTCAGTCTCATCTTATTGCAGCTTGTTAATTATGAGAATGCTGAAGAGTGGTCCCAGAAAGGAGATGCAGAAAGCTGTTAAAAGCAATGGCATTGAGGCTGTAAGGGAAAATAGGGGATATTTGCCAGGTGTGGTGTCTTTTGTATTCAGAACAGTATTCCAGAAGTCCCTACATTCCCGTGGTCTCAGAGGAAGTACTGCTGTTCTAGATGGCGTTGGTGTTTCAGACTGAGCAGTGCTTTTTTGATACACCTACGTGGTTGTCCCTCAGGAGGTGAGAATATGTTGTTCTGTGTCATGTCTCCTCAGACTGCAGACCAGCTCTTGGCTCGAGCAGATGCAGCGAAAGCCCTGGCTGAAGAAGCTGCTCGGAAGGGCAATGGCACACTACAAGAGGCCAATACCATCCTCAGCAACCTGAAAGGTAAAGAGGAAGCACTTGCAGTGAATCCTTCAGTTCCAGTGTGACAAGTCATTTGGCAGTAGGGGTTTCCTGCTTAAACAGGCCGTGCTGTTGCCCTCACCTCAGTGTTGGGGGGGTTCTTTAGGCTTGTTTTTCTTTAAAGAAAAGAAATATAAGCATTTTCAGTGACTGGAAATCTCCTTTAAGCTCCTTATTTAGCATCAGAAGATGTGCGATAGGGAGAGCTGATGCCAGTTTGCTCTTGGTCCCTCCGATGTCATGGAGGCAAAGCCTGGGGAGCTCAGTCAAATGAGCATCCCAAGGCTCTCTGTCCTGATAAGGGTCTGTTCTGCCCTTCGCTAGACTTTGACAAGCGGGTGAACGACAACAAGACGGCGGCTGAGGAGGCGCTGAAGAAGATCCCTGCCATCACACAGACCATCGCTGAAGCCAACAACAAGACGCGCCAGGCGGAGCTGGCGCTGGGCAACGCTGCTGCTGACGCCCGTGAGGCCAAGGCTAGAGCAGATGATGCTGAGAAAATCGCCAGCTCTGTTCAGAAGGTGAGTCCTTAGCGGTTCTGAAGCCACCCCCTCCCCGAGATGTTGGTGTGTAACTGCGTAAACTCTGTTCCAGTACTTCCCGGAGAGCCACACGTGCTTTCTGCTGTGTTCCCACATGTGGACACGACAGGAAATCGGTGCATTTTGATGGAAAGGACTGAAGGAGGTTGTGCACCTTCATCACCTTTCTTCCATCCTCTCCCCCTTGTTGGCTGTAGAGTGCTGCTGCTGCCAAAGCCGAAGCCGACAAGACTTTTGCCGACGTGACGGGGCTGGCCAGGGAGGTGGATGACATGATGAAGCAGCTGCAGGACGCAGAGAAAGAGCTGAAGCGGAAGCAGGCGGATGCTGAGCAAGATATGATGATGGCAGGCATGGTAAATAGTGCTGGCAGGTGACAGCAGTGGCCAGGAACTGCCTTCTCCCCACTGTCCTGGAGATGCAAGCTTTCCTCCTGCTCTCCCCTTGCAAAGACAGTGCTGAGTCCAGCCAGTATTCAAACTCTCCCAAGTTTTAAGTGGGATTGAGAACATGAGACAAACTCTGGTGCATTAGCACAGGCTCCCTGTGGAATTTGAGAGCCAGTTTTCTTAATGCAACACTCTCCTTTGAGTTTAACTGAAACCTGACTATAGATCTATTGACTCTGCTCTGACTTTCCCTGCAAAATCCTGCTTAGTTCTCAGGGATATCCTGAAGTAATCAGAAAAGTGATTATTTGAAGATTGTCAGTCTTCTCCAGCATTGTGATAAAGATCTCAGTGCATGAGTGTTACCCTGGAGTGAGGAGCCAGAGGTGTGGGTGACTGACTGCTTGGGCAGAGGCAACAGTTTTTTGTGCTCTCACTTTTTACACCCTGCAGGCCTCACAGGCTGCCCAGGAGGCAGAAGATAATGCCAGGAAAGCAAAGAACTCTGTGAACAGCCTACTCACTGTCATTAATGACCTGCTGGATCAATTAGGTAGGACTGTCCTTAATGTGCCCTATGCCTTTGAGTGTTTTCCTGATGTGTGCTGGCTTCCCTGCCAGTGCTGTGCAAGGAATCAGATGGGTCTGTTGACCTCTTGAAATGGGCTCTGTGTGGTTTTGGCACATCTTGGGGTTTTTGCTTTGCTGGGGTAGCCTCAGAGCTCGTTGTGCAGTGTTCAGGGGTGGTTTTCTGCAAGCTGAGGACACTGAAGGTGTCACCCATGTGGTTGGTTCTGTTTTAAATGATGTCTCTAATGCAGAAACGGCCCGATGGGGGTCTGGCTGTGGGCTCAGCTGTGTGAGCACCCAAAACCAGGGTGTCAAAGGGTTTTTAATGCGCTTCACTATTTGCTACTGCCTTTTCAGGGCAACTGGAGACAGTGGACTTGAACAAACTGAATGAAATTGAGGGTACCCTGAACAGTGCCAAAGACCAGATGAAAGACAGCGACTTGGACCAGAAAGTGTCTTTCCTTGAGAGAGAAGCCAAGAAGCAAGACGATGCGATACAGGCCTACAACAGGGACATTGAAGAGATCCTGAAGGACATTAGCAACCTGGAGGACATCAGGAAGACCTTGCCATCTGGCTGTTTCAACACCCCGTCCATTGAGAAACCCTAAGGGTGCGCTGGGGGTGGGGGGTGTTCCCCCCGAGCGGTGGTTCGGCTCCGGAGTGCCTTAACACACAGTACCTTCTCCAAATCCCCACCTCTTCGCTGCTCACAGCCACTGTTTTCTTGTTCAAATCAGGATAAGTTGAAAGATTTTTTTTTTATTTTTATTTTTTTTTTTTTGAGAAGCAAATTAAATATCCGTCTTTGGGCATCAAAGGGGTTTTTTTTATATAGATTGTTTTCCTGAGCACTCCGCCTTTGCCCCTTCCTCAGACACAGTTTCCCTTTGATTAGTGCAAAGATGAGAGATGCTCTGGACTCTTTATACTGTGGTTCAGAAATAACCATGTGAGCTGTACACAGCAAGGCAAAACTAACCCAACTTTCTCTCCGCTCTCTTCCCTTTGACTGTAAAATCCTCAGTCCCAGAGCTCTCTGTTCCTATGAAGGAAGGGGATGGCTGCCAAAGTATTACTGTAATGGCCAGTAAAGCTGCACTCTCAGATCTCTGTTCCCAACTTCTAACCCTGTGAATTTATTGTTTTCATCCTTACCTAGTGGCCAATCCGACAGCGTTGGTAGCCTTTGACAAAATAGCTGAAGCCTCTTTCTGAAATGCTTTCTGTGATGATGCATCGCTCTGAGGAAAAGGCAGCCTCTGATTGGAGCTCTTTGGGAAGATGGGATACTGGTGGAGTGGTGGGTCTTGCCAGCCCCACTCCTCCTCTGTGGAAAAGTTTTGGGTCCGGTCTGAAAGCTGCTGCCTGCTGGGTAGTCCAGACTGCCAGAGCGTGGAAGCCATCAGCTGCTTTCCCATCTGTTGCTACTGAATTGCCAGAGGATCTGGTTTTTTAGGCTTGGAATGTGTGACTGACAGATGAGTTTGTTCAAGCAGGACAGGTTTTGCTGAAGAGGAGGGCTGCCATCCAGAGAGCTCCGACAGCTGCACTGGCCTTCACGCCGAATGTCTTTGGGTGGGGAAGGAAGGGGGCACGTGAGTGGAAATGGGAAAAGTCTGTCTTTCTCCCCATCTTTTTCCTGAAGGAGGACAGTGGCATTTTTATATCTCCTGGCATTGCTCTGGCCTTTTGCCTGTTTTTAACCTGGCAGGAAGAGCTGGAATTTTCCAGTGCCCTCGTTTCTTTTTGCCTCCCGGTCACCGTAAAGCCACCGCAGCACAGGGACTTCAGGCCAGGCTCAGGTGGCAGCTCTGCATTTTCACAGCTCCCACCTTCTTCCCTGGCAGGCTCCCTCCCCAGGCAGTGCTTCCCAGCTGCTCACTGGTGCTGGGTGGGAGTGCCAGGGAGAGCATCCTCTGGGCTTCCTCCTTGTCTCCAGCCTGGCATCCCTCCCCCCCTCCCTGAGACCTAGTATATATCTATCCTTAAACACTATGCAACTTTGTATGTTTGCGTAGCGGGGAAGAAATTATTATCTGACACACACTGGTGCTATTAATTATTTCAAATTTATATTTTTTGTGTGAATGTGATTTTTTTTTTTTCCGTTTTTTTTAAAAATCATGATTATAGTGTGAGGAAGTCTCTCGTGTGTGCGTATGTGTGTGTAAATATACTCAGCCATATTTCCAGAGTGGCACAGCCTGGCCTCCTCCATGTGCTCTCCCCTGCAGCCATCAGGGTGCATGCACCATGTATCGCTTCTCTCTGTATCATTCCCTTGAAACTTGGGATTTCTCCCAGCTGGGCTCCTGCTTTCTTCCTTCTCCTGTATCCTCAGCACCCATCAATAACCACTTTGCCTGTCGGGTGGATGTCCTCCAGTCCTCCCTGCCAAGCCAGCCCTGCCCCACGGTGCTCGCAGCACCCCATTCCGTGTGCCTTGTCCCCTGGGACGCTGCGCCAGGACAGGGACAGGAGCTGTGGCTTTGCAGCTGGGCTGAGAGGAGCTGTAGCACGGCTGGGACGCTGGACCCAGCGCTGAGTGGTCGGAGAGCTGGACTTGGGGACATCCTGATACCACTGTGTGAGGCAGGAGGCTCGGTGCACCCTTGGGGACGGCACTGCTGGGCGGGGGGGTGATCCCGGCAAACCCCGCTCTTGTACCCCTTCCCTTAGAGATTCTGGCATTTACCAGCTTGGGATTTCCCTCCTGCCTGCAAACACACCTGGAGGAGAGCTTGCTGGCTCGCTGGCTGCTCTGGTCAGATGGCTGTAACCGCGTCACCTCTGCCAAGGCTGTGAGAAGAGCAGATGCGAAGATGCGCGCATGCCCTGGCTGACCTCAGGCCTAAGGTTTCCTGCTTTCTTCTCTTGTTTTTTTTTTTCTTGTTTTTTTTTTTCCTTAAGCTGTTTTTAACAGAATTTTATTTTTAAATAAAAGAAAAAATCTTTATAAGCGATCTCTTAATCACTACTGCATTACAGCCATTAATCATTGTGTAAGTCCAGTTATTTCTTTACGTAATGTGATGACGCAACAGCTGCTGGTGGAGTGCTGGGTGTCAGTCCCTTCATCACCTTGTTCCTGACTGTGGCCCCCCTCAGTACGTGCCTTCACTCCAGCTTTTTTGCCTTAATCTGTGGTCTTGCTGTCTGGGGCGGTGAACAAAATGCAACACTTGCAGTTTTTATGTATAAAACAGTATTTCTTATTTATAATAAAGTCTGAATATTTGTAACCCCTTATACCTTGGCATTCTTTCGAGTATTGCTTTTTTGTCTTTGGGGTAGGTGGAGCGGGTATTGATGGGGATGTGTCTCAGTTGCAAGATTCAGCTCTTGCTTAATTGGGTGACCTGTTTGAGGGTGGGGAAAAAGGAACAAGAAACTTGGAAATGCATTTGGTGGGTGCAGGTGGCCATAGGGATGATGGTTTCCCCCGTGTCCACTGCTCCATTGCCATGGCTATGATGGATTTTAAGCTGCTGGTTTTCCAGGACTTAATAAGATTATGCTGCTAGTGCTGATGCTGTTGGGGCTGCACTGTCCTCCTGGATAGCCCTGGGGATTTGGGGTGTGTTTTTACACTGTAAGAGTAAAATCCTTTTAGCTGAACATGTGGGAAAGGATGGGGCTCCTGGGAAGAAAAATTAAAACCCTGAAAAAGATGCTGAAATTTCTCACTAGGAACTGCCATAAGTCTGGACACTCTGTTGTTCCTGGATCCTGTCTACCACAGCCTGAGATAAATTTTATTCCTGAGTTAAGTAACTTTGTAAGGATGGATTACAGTGATAACAGACTAGGCCATTCTGCAATCACACGTGTCTTACATCTCCAGCTGGATTTCTGTTATTTTTCTCAGCAGAGGAAAATGCACATCTCATTAACTTGCATCAGAGCTAATCCCTTCTCAGCTGGTAAATTCTTCTCATTAATTTTTGTATTTCAGTTTGTCAGCTTTCAACCATTTATTCTGTGGTTGCCACTAATGAATTTGTTTTCTAAAATACTTTTTTTTTTAACTAGTCCTGCTGTGGGGCAAATTCCAGCTGGCAAAATCTGTCTGTTTCAGCTGGAGTGTAGGGAGCAGTCAAGGAGCAGAGAATTGGGTGGTGGGATGGTTCTGACCTTGCATGAGCTGTAGGTTGACATGAAGCCTCATACCATTTGGGGGCTAAAATACTCAGTTTAGGAAGCAAGTCTGTGCCCTTTATTGTATCTTCAGGATTTTATCTTCAGCTTTTTGTGAGCGTTGTCCAAATCTGTCTCAGAGGTGATCTTGGAGGAGGATGAGCCATGCAACCCTGTGGTTTTTAGAGGTGATCCTCAGGGATAGTGGAGGATGATGAAGTAAATACGCAGAAATCTGTCACAGGGAGGAGCAGACCCAGACCCAAGGGACCATGACAATGGTTTCCAGGTCACTAAAGTGTTTCACTGATGTTTTGAAGCCCAGGTAGAGACACCCTCCTCAGATATTCTCTGCGTGGGCTGTGCCCAACTTCAAAGTGCCTGAGGAGGAGCCCTGCCAAGCCACGCTTCTGTGGCTTTTTTCCTCCTCTAACTTCCAGTGGGTTTTCTCAGTGTCCAAGATCAAGCTCCACAGTCTCTTGTGCTTTCTAGAGAAGCAGGAGGCTGGCAAGGGGGGCCTGTGAGCAGATGGCAATGAGGAGGGCCTGGACAAACCTGAGCGGGGTTCCTTCTCCCTTCTGGGGAGAACAAGATATTGTTAGAAGTTAAAAAGTGCTGCGAACAACTGCCTGGAGGACACAGCTGTAGTGTCCATGTGGATCTGAGGATGGAGAGGACATACAGCTGTCACCCCGAGCTGGCAATGTTCTGTGCTGCCCATCTGACATGTTGGGCCACATTCTGGTTAGTTAATCTTTCTGGTTGGCTGCTGACCCGATACCTTTGGGTGTGTCCCCATCCCAGAAACATCAGGAATGCCATGTAAAAAATACCCCACAGAGCCTGGGCTTGGGGGGCAGTTGGATGGAAATGCCTTCCCTCATCCCTATCTGTGTCACCCTCACTGGTGGGGCAGGGCACAGGCGAGGCATGGCCAGGTGTGATGGCACTTCCTTGCTGTGCTGCTGCCCTGCCCTGCTTGCTCACTGTGACCCCCGGTGTCCCTGTCTGCTCCCTGCCTGCTCCCTGCCTGCTCCCTGCCTGCCTCTGCCCATCCCGGTGGAGCCTCTGCCCGAGCCGTCTCCGCTGCTTCAGGTGGCTCTGGCTGACATGAGGACTTTTTCCCAGGGCACCCAACTGGCCAAGGAGAGACTGAAGTCTGGGCTCTGTCGCTGCACTGGCATTTGGTGATGCCAGCACATCATGATCCCTGATTTTCCACACTGAGGAAATCCCAGAGCATTTCCTCCTGGAGAATGTTGCAGCTCAGACGGTCTCTTGTAGAGGGCAGCATGGGGACACCAAGGTTGCAAGGACACATGCAGCACCATGGTGTTTATCCGTCATGAGCCACCAAAATGTTTTTTTTTCCCTTAGTTACATCAATAAAACTATCGCTTCTGGGGTTTCACACACCTTATTACTTTGCTACCTGCAACCAACAGCAAAATTCAGATTGTTATGGAGATTCAGGCTGTCTTTGGAGTTGTTCATTCTGCCATGGCCACATCCTCGAGGACTGATGAACTTGTGAGCCCCTGCAGTAGCACTTCTTTGGCTCCATTGTGAATGGACACAGAACATTTTCTTGTGTTGCAGATTAAAACACGCGGGTTCTCAGTGAAGAAAAACTGTTCCATTGCAGTGTGTGATGACCACCACTACTCTTCATGCCTTCCTTTGCTTAGGCTTCTGCTCACTCTAAAGGTAATATTTCTGTTAACCATGTTTATATGAGACCTATTCTGGAGGGTGCTGCCATAGCAATGGGTTGTGATGGGCGACGTTTGCTCTGTGGAAGGTGGTGGGCAGCTGTTTGTTCCAGACCAGAAAATCAGGACCCTGGAAAATACATTTTTGGTGGTCTCATGGCATGTGTTCTTGTGGTTTTCAGAGGTGATCTTGAAGGAGGATGAGGCACGCATTCCTGTGGTGATCCTGAGGGATGGTGGATGATGACAAGGTAAGAGTAACCTAAGTAAATATGCAGAAATGACTGAGGAGCAAGCTGTGTCAGCGCCTTGTTTGCACAGTGGGGTGAGAGGTGGGGTGGTAACAGTGAGATAGAAGGGATAACACGGAGGAGACAGATAAGGGAAAAGCTTCCTGATGGCAAGAGCTGGTTTTCCAAGAGAGAAGTCAGCCCAGGGCTAGGTGAGGTCCAAGGGAACTGCTGTACACTACACGCTGTTGGAGGAGACGAGCTTCCTGAGCGGAGGATTTCAGAGGTAGGAAGGACACAGGAGAGGTGTTTCAAGTAAGTGAGGTACTTTAGAGCAAAAGGGATTGTGTTTCCTTAAAGGAATAAGCGGATCCTAAAAACTGCTAAATTGGTGGGAACACCATAAATAGTTTTATCCCACTTTAAAAAAAAAACAAAACCAGATAAAACAACCTTGGGTGCCAAAACCCACCGTGCCACCATCGCATTCGGGGAGCTGGTTTCCTTGTCGTGGGCTATATTAAGATCCAGCAAGTGAAATGAAAAGGAAACCGCCTGTTTATAAAAGCGAGTTGACTCAATCAGCAGAGGCAGGTACAGCTGGCGAAGGGAGGTGCAGAGATGTGGTGAGTTTGGGCTGGCTGCGCCCATGAGATCACCAGGAGGCACAGAGGAAAGCCCTCTGAGTCAGCTCCAGGTGTCTGGAGTGTCTGGAGGCTGTAGGGCTGTGTAAGATGCTCAGACTAGGACCTCGGTGTTAATCACCTGGCTCTGTCAGCTCTGCAATGAGCAGCACGGGTTGAGTTTGGATCCCTAATGGAGAAGGGGATCTAAAAAGGGACAGATTTGTTAGGTGTCTTCATTCCATCTAAAGGTGCTCATGGACCACTCGCAGTCAGTTGTCACAGTAGGTGTCCCGTGGCAGTAAGTAGGGGAACATGAGGGCCCATCCTTCCTGTGATCCCCTGGTGTTCTGCTTTTGCAGGTCAGGTGGATGTGCCCGTGTTTTCACTTATCCTGGTGTATGCAGGATGAGGAGGACTCCTGCCTCCAGATTTCTCTCTTCTCCCGTAGAAATCTTCATGTCCCTCCTGCAAGGCAAAGGTGACGAACAAGGTGGAATTGGCTCTCATGCCTCGTTTGGCTCACTGGCTACCCTTGAGAACAAAGTGCTGAGGGACCTGGGGCTGTGGAGCCTGGCATCCTCCTGCTGGCTCCAGCAGCAGCCTCAGACAAGCTTTCTCCCCTCTCTGTCTCCACTCCTCATCCTCCTTCTAGCACAAAAGTGGATGCAACTAGGTGAGCCAAGGACCCATCTAACCATTTTCCCCTTGGGAGCAAAAGCAGGTAAATGTGTGTGACGATTCCTGCCTCCACCCCATTTCTAGGTCTGGGGATTTCCTGAACTTGACACTTATCTGGTAAATCCCTATCGACCTGCTTTCTGAGCACTTATCCAAGCTGTCCTTGGGGATCATTTTGCATCGCCAGTCCCGCTGGTCACCTGAAATGAGCCCTGCTCTTGCAGGTTGGTTGACTTGGGCCTGGCTTGCGAGCAGACAGTCCCCATCCACCCTCCCCAGGCTTCCTGTGAGCTCATCGTGTTTCATTTCGCTCCCTGCGTGCCCGGGCAGCCCGGCCCTCCCCAGCCAGCCCCGGTGCCCTGCCCGCGGGTGGGATGGAGGTGGGCGAGTGGGACGGGCAGGAGGGGCGTCCGCAGGGGCTGCAGGTATATTTTATTCCCCTGCCCGTGAGCTATGAGCCCTAGGAGGGTGCAGGCAGAAGCTCCTCGGGGTGCTCTGTGGATGGGGCGGGCGCCCGTCTGCGCTGCCTGGGCTGGGCTCTCCTCGCTCGCGGTGAGTCAGCCCACGGCACACGTGCTCCTTCCTGTTGGGAGTGACTCAGGTGGAGCAGCCGATAAAAAACACACGGGAAAACAAGGCAGCGGGCAGCCCTGGTCGCGATCCCTGCGGACCGGGCGCCCTGGGCTTCCCCGGGCCGAGCCATGGCCGGGCGCTGGCTCCTGCCCCTCGCCTGCCTCGCCGCGTCCCTGCCGCCCGCAGCGCCCAGCACACGCAGAGGAGAAGGTGAGGCCTCGGCAGGGTCGGCCGGTCCCCTCAGACGTGCGGGAGTGCTCGCAGCTCTCTGCGGTGCCGGTACCTGGGAGCTGTCTGGGAGCACAGCACCCCGCCAGGTGCCCTCCCGCCCTTGGGCTTAGCGTTTCCTCCAGGGCTGAATATCCCACGAGCACTTTAACTTTGTTTTTTTCACCGGCATCCCCTTTCAATAAGTTATTTACGTGCAGTTACGTTGTTGCTCTCTGTACGAAGCCTTGCTGCTGGGGTGGCATGTGGGTGTGAGCACGAGCATCGCCCAGGCTGAACCAAAACCTTCCCCAAGCCCGGAGAAGCGCTGGAAGCATCCAGGACCCGGTTTGATGTAGCGGCATGGTCGCGTTTGGAGTTTGTGCAAGTCTGTGGAGCTCACAAGGTGCCCACAGCCCTGCTGCACCCCGTGGGAGACGACGAGTCTCCCGTGGTCCATTGATGATGAGCTTTCAAAATCCAGCAGATCCTCTCACAAGTGCAATTGTAGCAGAGAGTGTAGTGCAGGGAGGTTTGAGCATGTCCAGCTCAGCGGTAATTCAATAGCAGGGTTTCAGTTTTACTGGCCTATAGTATGTTTGGCAAAAATCAGGTTTTCACTTGTATTTTGTAAATACTGAGTGATTTTAATTCTTTTTTTTTCTGCATTACTGGTGTTCTGAACGCTACTGGGCTTGAAGTTGGATTTATCAGTTATCAGTTTTAAGTGTGGTGCAACAGGGGTGTAATAAGTGCTGAATAAATGTTTTGGTTTAGGCTTTTTTCTAAAAAAAAAAAAAAAAGAAAGACCTGTTTTGCTTTACATGCTACTTGAGTTAATTATTACCTCAGCCTTAATTACGTGTAAGTTTAAAAATACTGGCATAGATTCCTTTCCTCCTCCTTCCTGGCAGTATGTGGGAAACTGCTCCTTTTCCATGGACTCCTGAACCTATTTCTGTGTGTGTGTGAAAGTGATGGTCGATACAAGCCGTGTTTTTATGCTGCAGCAGATTTTCTGAGGGGGCTTGGTGGTGTAACTTAGTCTCCCTTGCTCTCTCTAGTCCCACCTCTAGATATAGGCTTGTAATTAGCTCATGTAATCCTGTTTTGCCTGCAAAGTGCTCAAGTCAAACTGGGTTCAGGTGTGATCCAGCAGAGCAGCAGAGTCAGGACACTTGTACTCTGATCCCTGTGGAGCTTTGTGTGTGGCAGCACAGGATGGCTGAGGGGATCTCCCAGGGTTCAGGGAAGAGCTGGAATGTGGAGGTCAGAGCTCCATCGCACCAACAAGGTGTTTAACTCAGGGTGTTAGAAAGCAGAAGGCACCAAACAGCAGGTTTTGGCTCCTGGTGTGGGGTATGTCCCTGCCAATGCTGATGGAGCCCCGGGCAGGTCTTCCTGCAGTGAGGAAGGAGTTGGGCAATGGGGATACCCAGACTTGGACAGCAGATTGGACAGTCTTCTGGGTCGCTGTCCCAAGAGCATGGAGCAGGGAATGGCTTGTGTTGATATGGAGGCTTCATTGCATGCAAAGCTCTGTTGATCTCCTGGTAGAAGGAGGGGTCTTTGTAGGCTGGCTCGTGTACAGGGCTGTTGGATCTGCTCCACACAGACCCTGCCTCATTTTCTGGTTTTGTCAATTTAAGAAGACAGTTTAAGAGGCCTGAAGCTGCATGTCTCCTCCTCCAAGCCTTTCTGATGTGGGAATTCATCTCGTCACAGCAATCAAGCATTTTTCATGCTTTATTCTGCTGGGTGGGAGCTGGGGGAATGATGTCCTGCTGGATGCGTTCCATGTACCTCCTGCATCCTGACGTAGCACTGAAGAAATCCAGCTGCAAAGCTTCTCCTCTGGGGAGCCTGCTCTTTTCCATGGATGATCTCAGAGCAGAGCCTCAGGGCACCTGGATATAGAAATGATCCTGTCCTCAGTTGGTCCTCATCTTCCAGCAGTTCCTACGTGCTCCACCTCTTGCTCTTGATAAGGATTAGCCTGCCTGAGCTCTCAGGTTTCCAGGAGAAGACCAGGAGCAGCCACACCAGTGGGGTGGTGGCACTAACCTGCTGCAGCATCTTAAATGGCTTTGGATTAGTGAGACCTGAGTCTGTGCCAGAAGAACTGGCTCCTGACGTGCTGCAGCCAGAGAGCAACACCTGAAAAAAGGTTTTCATTCCCTGGGGGAATGGTGCTCATGCCTGTAATTTAGCAACCCAGTAAATCCTCCAGATTACACAGAGGTAGGGTAGGGTGATGCGTGGGTGGAGTTCAACTCAGAGATCCTTATGGGTCCCTTCCAACTTGAGATCTCACTGCAGTGTGGAGGGATGGGAGTGGGATCAACCTCAAGTGGGATCTTCCCACAGTGAAGGTGAGCACAAAGACCTTGATAAAGTCCCATGCTGCTCCTCTTGGTCTGTATTGTCCACGTCCTTGGGTCACTGGTGATGCCCACTGAGGCTGGGGATGCTTTCCCATGCCCTGGGGGCAGGACTTCTGTGCCCACAGGTCCCCTTCCAGCAGGCTGGGGTGGCAGAAGGCCTCCTGTAGCTGGATCTCGGTCTCCTGGCAGCCAGGCTGTGAGGGAAGAGCCATGTTTGCCAGAGCTGGAAAAATCTCTCTCCCTGTTTGCTGGCGCATGAGGTCACCTCTGCTCTTGGCAGAGGCTGGGCTGAGTGCTTCTGTCTGGAATGTGGGTGCCGATGGGTGTGTGGGAGGGAGGGAGGGCGGCGCCCAGGTGTGAGCACAGGGCGCAGGAGCCTGTGCCTGGTGCTGGGAATCACAGCTGCAGAGGGACAGGGACCTTGTATCCTGGGGCTGAGCTGTGCCAGAAGAGCACTGGGAAGGAGGAGCCTCTGTGTGTGTCGAGTACAGGGCGCTGTCTGCATCCATGCTGCAGGTTTCTGCTTGCTTTTGGACTTCCTCCACCTCTCTGTGCTCTCAGGGGTGACCTGAGCGGGAGGTGGGCAGCTGGGGACCACCTTTCTTATCCCAAGGACACCAGCAGTGAGCAGAGTTCCTCAGAGGGAGGTCGAGGCTCCCGTGGCAGCATCAGGGTGGTTCAGAGCACCTCCTCAGCAGGTTCTGCGTCCCTGAGTGGTCCCTGAGGCTTTTTCCCTTGGGGTGTTTCATTCTCCTGCCTGTCTTTGCCAACCATCCTCTCAGCTGTGCTTGCTTTCCTCTGTGGCACTGAGAGATGCATCTGGAATAAAGGCCCTCAGGCTTAAACACTTAAATACTGGCTGCTGAGGCCTTAGATGAGAGGTGCCTTCAAGGGAATACCTGGACAAGGCAAGGGAGTGCTGGAGCAGGCATGTCTGGGGAGGTACCTGCCTGTCTGCTCTCCAGAGGGATTGCCTGTCCTGGCTGTAGTGGGAGGCAGAGTCTCATGCCTGTTCTTCCTGGCATCCATCATGCAGCGATGTGGGCAGCTGCAGCTTTTCTTCACAGGGAGGGTGAGGTGACCTGTGCCAAAACCTTTATTGCCAATCTCCCTCTTGGCTGGCATGCTTCTGCCGAGCACCTCAGATCACAGGCCACTCCCTGCATGGAAGAACTGGCTGGGGGGACCTGGTTGAAGTTGGTTGAGTTTTTCCTCCTGAACTCACGCCTGGTCAGAGGCTGGGTGAAACAAAACATAACCTCAGGGATCCTTCCCTTTTCCCTGAAGTCTCCAGTAAGGTTCCCCATGCTTTCCTCAGGACAAGATCTGGGGGGCTGTTTAATCATCTTTGCTTACTCAAAATCCTCATTGGAAGTCCCATGAAAGGATGAAGGACATCCCTGGCCATGCCACGCTTGGCTTGGGGCGTTTGTCCATCCTGAACCTTGTTGGCAGTGAAATGGGACATCACTCCACAGCATGGGGATGTGGAGCACCCTGTGGGCACTGGTGGCACAGGGGTGGCTGATGGACACAGACACATGGGGACAAGAGCAGAGGCATGGGGACAGGGCTTGTTATTAGCAGAGCGAGAAGGGGACATTTGCACCGCCTGGGCTTATTCCTTGGCCTTCAGGGTGGGTTTACAACTGGTACCCTCATCTCTAAGCATTGTTTGAGATGTCTCTCTGCTCTCCTCTCCTCAGTCTGCGACTGCAACGGGATGTCCAGGCAGTGTGTCTTCGACTGGCAGCTCCTGCGGGAGACGGGGAACGGGTACCGCTGCCTCGGCTGCCGGGGCAACACGGAGGGCGCCCGCTGCGAGCGCTGCAGGGAGGGGTTCTTCCGACGGCGGGAGCGGGAGTGCTGCCTGCCCTGCCACTGCCACCCCTGGGGTACGTGCACGACAGCCCCGAGGGCACAGGGTCTGCTCAGGGCTGGAGGGGGGCCTAAAGCACCTGCTGAGCACCTGGGCAGGTGAGGCTCTGGGTCCCTACACACCGGACCAGAGGCTACAAGACCCACCTGCCCTCTGGAATAATCACAGACTCACGGACAGGTTTGGGTCAGAAGGGACCTTAAAGATCATCTCCTTCCATGCCATAGGCAGGGACACCTTCCACTATCCCAGGTTGTTCCAAGCCACGTCCAACCTGGCCTTGAACACTTGCAGGGATGGGGCAGCCACAGCTTCTCACTGTGCCAGTGTCCAACCACTTTCATTATAAAACGTTTCTTCCTTATGTCCAATCTAGACCTCCTCTCTTTGAGTTTACAACCTTTGCACTTGAAATGCCTGTTGGTCTCTTGGTGGAGGAGGACCACTAGAAGCATCACCTGCACATCAAAAACAACTGGTCTTCAAGAGGACAGAGCAATGGGCTTTAAGGGGTTGGGATGGCACATATCCCCTTGGCTCCCCTGGTGCAAGGATGGCCTGGCAGCAGGACAGCTGCCTGTAGGTTGGAAGCCAAAGATCCTGCCATGGCCCTCAGCCCCATGGGTTCCTTGTAAAGGCACCAAAATCAAGTTCCAGTGATGTCTACTAGCAGAGGGTCTGGCAAAGAAGAAAAAATTCCCTAGACTCCATCTTTTTCTTCTCGCTGACCTTTAGAGTAGGGAAGAGGATCCTTGTCCTGGGCATCCCTGCTGGGATTTACCTCCTCCAAGTCTCCCAGGGAGACTGGAGCAACTTTTAACATCCAGACCTGGTGTCTCAGCCCTGTGTGGGGATCTCAGGTGGGGACCTGTCCCTGGGGCTGGATTGCTGCTGCAGTGATGGTGTGGTGCTTTGCCCCCCTGTCCCATTGGGCCCATCCTCACCTCTCCTTCCCCTCTCTCCGCAGGCTCCCTCAGCCCGCAGTGCGACAGCTACGGCCGGTGCAGCTGCAAGCCCGGCGTGATGGGGGACAAGTGTGACCGCTGCCAGCCGGGATTTGAGTCCCTGTCCGAGGCCGGGTGCCAGAGGAGCGGGCAGTGAGTGCTGACCTCCCTCAGTGGCACGGGGACAGCCGGAGGGCCGGCCCCCAGAGCTCTCCCAGCACCTGAGCTGGCTGAAAACACCCCGTGCAAGGGCAGAGTTTGTTTTGTGGCAGCACAACGACGGCCTTGAGCCAACCTTGCTGGGAGAGAGCAGGCTCCAGTGGGGCTGGACTTCCATGCCAGCCTGCAGAGCTCACTGTCCTGCAACAGCACCAAAATCTGAGCTTAACCACACACTGAGGCCATTGTCTTATTACCCAGATAATGCCAAACAGGTGACAGCCAGGTTTGGCCATGTAAAACAGAACCTGCCCACCGTGGGCCTGCCTGGTGTTGGTGCTGCTCACAAGGAGATGTGCCTGCAAAAATAAACCCCTTCCTTTGCACGATGGCCTGTTTAAATACCTTTAGTAGCGTTTCTTCTCTGACTTCCTCAGTGCTGTGTCCTCTTCTTCCTGCCCTCACCCCACTGTTGCTCCTCTGGGGCCGCAGGCAGGCAAAGGGTGTGGATGAGGGGGGCTGCCTGCAGCTGTGCTGCTGTGCCTGGCCTTCTGCAGCTTCCCCGGGGTGCTGCTGCCTGTTGGAGCTCAGTTGGGGTCTGTTAAACTCAGCCAGGGTTTATGAAGCTCAGCAGAGCTTCATGTTGCTCTTGTGAGTGGGTCAGGTGCTCTGGGGTGTGCTGGGGTGGTAGCACTGGGCAGTCTCAGCCTGGTACCCACAGCACTGCAGGTTTTCCTTACAGAGATGGCTCTGCTGGTTATTTTTCCCCTTCCAACATGGGAATAGTATCTAGGGGTGTTTCTCTGCTCTCTTCTGTGATAGCAGGGGGCACTGAGCTCCCAGGCTGAGCTGGAAATCCAGGTTGAGGTTGCTGCTGTCCCTGTTGCAGGAGCCTGCAGTGCGAGTGTGACCCTGCCGGCAGCTCCGGGGACTGTCGCTCCGGCCGCTGTGTCTGCAAGGCGAGCGCTGCCGGGGAGCGCTGTGAGAGGTGGGTGTCAGAGGCTGCTGCACCACTGCACGGCACGACCTCCATCTCCCTGGCAGTGCACAGAATCATAGAATCCTGGAATGGTTTGGGCTGGGAGGGACCTTGAAGATCACCCAATTCCAAGTCCCCTGCCATGGGCAGGGACACCTTCCACTAGCCCAGGTTGCTCCAAGCCCCATCCAGCCTGGCCTTGGACACTTGCAGGGATGGGGCAGTCACAGCTTCTCTGGGCAACCTGTGCCAGGGCCTCAGCACACTCAGAGGGAAGAAATCCTTCCCAATATCCCATCTAACCCTGCCCTCTAACAGTGGGAAGCCATTTGCACATGCCCGTCTTGCCATCCCAGCCCGGCGATGACCTTGAACCCTGGCAATGGCCGTGTTGCACAGTTGTCATTAAAAGAATGGTTATGTTGACCAGTAGAAAGAGAAAATGAACTCTACCTTTGTCACCTTCTTGCATTTTCCCAGGTGCAAGCGACACTTCTACAACCTGGATGCCAGAAACCCCATGGGATGCTCCCCCTGCTTCTGCTATGGGCACTCGGCTACGTGTGTCAGCGCGGACAACCACAGCGTCCACAACATCACCTCCACCTTCCAGCAAGGTCAAGCCCAAGCAGGACATCCCCATGACTCCTGGGGGTGTTTGCCAGCCCTTCTCTTTGATGTGCTGGAGGAGTTCCCTTGTTCATAGCCCTGCTGGGAGTCAGCCCCAGGCTGCACATGCTCCTTGGGTCCTCATCCCACCTGCCCGTGGCTGCAGCACCCCTGCTTTGATGGGTGGCATGAATTGATTGCAGGCAGAAGTAGGGTGTAAGGTTTGGGGGAGCACAGGCTTCATTCAGCATGTCTTCCCTGCCACTTGGAGGAAGCCTCTGTGCCCATCCAGGCTGTTTTACAGCTGTGTGGGCACAGGGATACCTGTGCTGCCCCCTCAGAAGCTGGGGGTAGGAAGCTGGAGGGCTTTGATAAGATACAGCTGAAGAAACTTGCTGGAGTCCTGGAAACGCTTTCCCTGTCCCCGCTGATGGCTCCTTGTTGGTGCTCCAGGTGCTGAGGGCTGGCAAGGTGTCCATGAAAACAGCTCCCCAGCCCAGCTCCAGTGGTCCCCACGCCATGGGGATGCCTTCATAGCGGCGAGGAGATCGGAGCCCATATACTTCGTGGCACCTGGTAGGTGTGGCATCGCCGGGGGCAGAGGTGACGATGAACCCTTTGCTTGGTCTGATCCCATGAACTGAGCCTTTAGGAGGAAGGCAAGATTTTAAGCCTTTAGTTTTCCTTTCCTTCGCTTTGCAGCAAAATTCCTCGGGAACCAGCAGCTGAGCTACGGCCAGACGCTCTCCTTCGATTACCGCCTGGACCGAGGGGGCCTCCAGCCGTCTCCACACGACGTGATCCTGGAAGGAGATGGCCTGAGAGTCACTGCCCCCTTCTTACCCCAGGGGGAGGTACTGCCCTGTGGTGTCAGCCACACATACACGTTCAGGTAAAGGGCGAGGCTGGGGTGTTTGGGGTAGGGAGGAGCAAGAACGGCTCCTGGATTCAGCTGTGATCCCTTGGAGGTGGCAGATGGTGGCCTGGTTTGGGCTGGATCCACTTCAGGGGCGTCTCTCCTGGATAAAGGCGTTACTTTGTGAGAGGGGCTGTAGAAAATCTGGCTTGAGATTGGGCTGGGTACTTGATTCAGGGTCAGTTGCATGGGTGGAGGTTGTTCCTCAAAGCCCTGAGCTCAGGAGGGAGATGGGCGAGGGCTGCCACGTTTTCTTGTGGAGGCATCTTGTTTTCCTGAAACCGGTTCCACTTCTCCCCTCTCCCACGGCAGGTTGGACGAACACCCGAGCAGCAAGTGGAGCCCGAGGCTGAATCACTTGGAATTTCGCAGGCTGCTGGGAAACCTGACAGCCCTCTGGATCCGAGCCACATTTGGGGAGTACAGTAAGTGCAGGGAGAGCTTGCAAGCACAAGGTTGGCATCTCCTCATTGCTGGAGACACCAGCTCTCCAGATGGAGACACCTTTGCTAAAAGGTATTGTAAAAGTAATAATAATGATATTAAGTGCCCTACGGTGGCAAAGTTAAATTATGAAGAGATTGAGGAAGGTGGCAACAGATTTGGCTGTTCCATTTGCCCATGGGCATTGCAATAGGATGTGTAACCCGAGCAGGTCCTGGGTGTGGGGGTCTTGCAGGTGGAGCTGCTGTCCCCCACGGGTGACTGGCTGTACCTCCCTCCAGGCACTGGCTACATCGACAATGTCACCCTGGTGTCGGCACAGCCCATCCCTGGAGTCCCTGCTCGGTGGGTGGAGCGCTGCGAGTGCCCGGCGGCGTACGGGGGGCAGTTCTGTGAGAGATGTGCCCCTGGCTACCGCAGAGACAGCCCTGGCCAAGGGCCCTTCAGCATCTGCGTGCCCTGCAGTTGCCAGGGGGGAGGAATTTGTGACCCTGACACTGGTAAGAGGAGCTGCTGCCACCACGCAGTGCTTGTAGGGTGTATGGGAATGCAGGACGGCTACCTGTGTCCCAAGAACTGAGCTGGGGGGGTCGGGAGCACTGACTTCGCAGAAATTTCTTCACAGAAAGAGTGCTCAGACTTTGGAATGGGCTGCCCAGGGAGCTGGTGGAGGTCCTGGAGGCATTTAAGGAAAGACTGTACATGGCACTTGGTGCTCTGGTCTAGTTGATGTCGTGGTGCTGGGTCACAGGTTGGACTCGATGATCTCAGAGGTCTTTTCCAACCTAATTGATTCTGTGATTCTGTGACTCAGGGGGCTGGAATGTAGGGGACCATCCCAGAAAAACTCCCCAGAGCCTAGAAGTGCTGCACCCAGATGTTTTTGGATCAAATTGGGTGTAGATGATGCATACTGGAGAGAGAAAAAAGCATCTCCTGCTGCCCTGATAGCAGTAAACTCTTCTGACTTTTTGTTTTAAAGTTACCCTGACAGTGCCTCAGGTTGGATGGGGCTCTGAACAACCTGGTCTAGTTGAAAATGTCCCTGCTTATTGCAAGGACAGTAGGACTGGGTGACCTTTAAAGGTCCCTTCCAACCCAAACCATTCCATGATTTTATGTGGTGCATGGTATGGGCAGGTGTGGGAATCTTAGGGTATCTCGTGGAGGATGCTGGAGTGTGCTGCAGTGGGTGGAGGGGTGGAGGGTGTCCCACCAGGGCTGTGAGTAAACTGCCCTTAGCTGTACCCTTCCTCCTCCAGGCGAATGCTACTCTGGAGATGAAAATGTGGGCAGCAGTGTCAGCTGCCCCTTCGGCTCCTACCACGACCCCCGGCAGCCACACATCTGCAGGACCTGCCCCTGCGGCCACGGCCAGGGCTGCTCCGTGGTGCCAGGCAGTGAGGAGGTCACCTGTGACCACTGCCCTCCTGGAGCTGCTGGTAATGCCCTTCTCCTTGCTTCCGCTCTGCCTTTTCCCAGAGCTTCTACCCTCTGTGCAGGGGTGCTTGGAGCTGGGTGGATCCATCCCATCCTCTCTGCCCCGCTTGCCTGAGGCACTGCCACTCCTTCCTGTGACAGGGTGCTTCAGCCCCAAGGGCTGTGAACACACACATTGCCCCACCCCAGGAGAGGTTCTCATCTAAACACAACGTGGATGGAAAAAGGATGGGTGGGAGAGGGAGGGGAATAAAAAACAGGGGAAAAAAACAAATAGGAAATGACTTAGCCAATGTCAGCTGTTGCACCCAGCTTTTGAGAGCCTGCCTGTTGTGCTGGCTGTGGTGGTGATGAGGGCAGAGATGCTGTCGTGCCAACTCTGATGGGTTTCTGTGAGGCAGAAGCAGCGAGGCAGCCTCTGCCTTGCAGGCACGAGCATGAGCTTCTCATCTCTCCTTTCCCAGGGGACAACTGCGAGTACTGTGCCGATGGTTATTTTGGGGACCCGGTGGCTTCCCAGCCCTGCCAGCTGTGCCAGTGCAACGGCAACGTGGAGCCCAACGCCGTGGGGAACTGCGACCGCCGGACCGGGGAGTGCCTCAAGTGCATCCACAACACCGCCGGCTTCCACTGCGACCGCTGCAAGGACGGCTTCTTCGGGAACCCGCTGGCCCCCGACCCCGCCGACAAGTGCAGAGGTGAGACCTGGGCACTGTTTGAGCAGAAAAATCCGTGCCCGAGTGCTTGGTGGGAAGGGGGATGCCACAAAAGCCAAGGCTAGAAAGTGGGAGTGGAGAGCAGGAACCAAAGCAGGGAGAGAGGGTTGATGAAAAGATGTGCTGAGGCTTGAGGTGGGGACAGACTCCTTTGAACCTGTGTCTCTCCGACCTGCAGCCTGCGCCTGCAACTCAGTTGGTGCTGAGCCCCTGAAGTGCAGGAGCGATGGGAGCTGCATCTGCAAACCCGGCTTTGAGGGTCCCAACTGTGAAGAGAGTGAGTGCCCAGCTTGCTACAGCCAGGTGAAAGCCCAGGTGAGCATCTATGGCAGTCCCAGGGCCCCTGAGCATCAAGGGGTGCAGTGATTCGTTCACCCTCAGTGTCTCCTCATGTCCTCCTCAAGCATCTCCTGGTGGAAGTGAGGAGTGATTTTGAACTTTGGCTTTGTACCCCATTGAAGTGATCCCTTGTGCCCCATCCAAAAATGGGCCCTCATGTTGCTCTCCGTTCTCTGACTGGACTGTGGACCTGGTTCCCACCCTGGTCTTTCCCCGTGGGTTTGGTGTGCCACTGGCTGATGGCCTGGTCTGTGGTTGCAGGTGGATCTGTACCTGCAGCAGCTGGCCGAGCTGGAGCTGCTTTTCTCAGGGCTGCAAGCTGGTGGTGGGGCCCAGAGCCAGGAGCTGGAGAGGAGAATGCAGGTGGCTGAGGAGATGCTGCGGACCATCCTCAGGGAAGCCCTGAGCCTGCAAGGTACCACCCACCCACTGCCCTGGAATGGGGCCATCTGGGCTGTGTTGGGGAGAGTTGTGCTGCCTGTGCCCTTCTGCTCAGCAACGAGTTTCTCTTCAGCCTTCCTCTTTCTGTCTCACCAGCTTCTGACAGGTCTCTGGAAGGCCGTGTGACCAGGATGAATGGGCAGGGTCCCAGCTCCCAGAGCCGCTTGGGCGAGATCAAGGCAACGGTGGAGAGGCTGAGGTCTCTCGGGAGCCAGTACGAGAGGCAGGTGCAGGAGACCCGGCAGCTGCTGGAGAGAGCGAGGATGGACCTGGAGAGCAGTGGAGCCGCCCTCCGCCGGGTGGTAAGAGCATCTACATGTGACACACTCCTAGTCTAGCTCAGGGCTGGGAAAAAATGCATGCAGAGAGTAAGGATTTAAGGAATTGCAGATATTATGTTTGTTTTGTGAGTGTAGGTGTTCTGGTGGCCCTTTCCGTGCAGCCTGGATGTGGAGAGGTGCTGGCAGGGGTCTTTGGGGCTGGTGGAGGTTTAACGTGCTGCAGTTGCCTCTTTCACTGCTGAGCTGAATGGAGAGCAGAGAAAAGCATTCACAGCTCTTTGCCTCCCTCTCTCCTCAGAACATTCCTGCTTCAAGCCTTCCCGGGGGCTCAAATCAGTTCTTGGTGCTGGCCCAGGAGGCTCTGAGATTGGCCAACAGGTGAGTTCCTCCTGCCATCAGCCGAGAGAGAGGGGAGCGGGACTGAGATCCCACTGGGTGCCCAGAAGGTAATATTTGGGGGGGTCCTTGTGAACCCACTGGGCTGCAGCTGCCAAAGCCTCTGTGCCAGCCCTGGAACAGAGGAAGATGCAGCTGCTGGGCTGACTTCACTGCCCTGTAGAGTTGTCCTCAGCTGCCTTTGAGGGTGGAGTTGGATGTGATTTAGAAGCGTCTTTGTGATAAGAGTTTGACCCAGGTGTGTCCAGTTGGGACCAGCAGCATCTGCCTCCCCTCTGGTGCTTCTCTACCCTTGAGAGACGCAGGAGGGACAAGGAAAATACAGACCTCTTTCGCAAACACTCTGCGCTTCCTGAGAGGGTGCAGTCCAGCATCCCTGGATACAACAATAAAGGAAGTTGGTGGAGAAAACCTAGGTGGGAAAGGTTTCTCACTAGCCCCGCTCTGTCCTTCTCAGCCACGCACAAGCAGCCAACACCATCGAGCAAGCAGCGCGGGCGGCGCGGGAGGACGCGCGGCAGGCGCTGGAGCTGCTCCGCACGGCTGCTGGCGGAGAGGCGGCTGCCTCTGGATCCCTGCAAGGGCTGCTCGGGAAGTGAGTGCGGGCTGTGCCGGCCTGTGTGTCACGGGGGGGGGATGTGGGAGGGAGGAGAGGGGTGGCCAAGCACCTGTGTCCCCTTGGCTGCCTCCCCATCTGAGCTGCGGAAATGTGTGTGTTCGGAGGCGGGACTTGCTGGGACTTCAGTCACTGGCACATCTGAGCGGCGGAGATGGAGATTTGACAGCTCTGTGCAGCGTCTGCTTCCCACCACACAGACCACGGTGCTCCCATGGGACTGCCAGCAGCTAAGGGAAGCTGGCATGTCTGTGAAGAGACTCCGGGTGGGGGGAGTCTGTTCCACATGTGGTTGGAAATCCGGGCTGGGTTTAGCCCTGTGATTCCTGTGTGGTGGGCTGGTGCCACTCCAGAGCCCACCACAGTGGGGCTGCGATTTCGCACACCACTAGTGGGGTGCAAGCAACAGCCCTAAGGGAAGCTAAGAAGCTGAACTGGGATGTGCAGGAAGAAACATCCATTTGTAGGGCAGGGATTAGCAGGAGCCCATGTTCAGCTGTGTGAAACACCTTTGGTTCCTGGAGCAGGAGTAAGGAGCCAGTGGATGCCCTGTTTGGCTGAGGGACTGGGATGCAGGGGGTGTTTGCAATTGGTTTTTCCTGCATGATAAATCTGCATGGGGCCTTGGAGAGCATGAACAAGTCCATGTAGAAGGCAGCAATAACGCTGGGGTGGGGGGTTGGCAGCCTGGCTGGTACCAGGCTCTCCAGTCCCGTATCCCCGCAGGTACGAGGAGCTGCAGTCGCTGGCTGGAGGCCTGAAGGCTGATGCTGACGGGATGGCCTCCAAGGCAGACAAGGCTTATCAGGGCAGCCTGGTGCTCCTCAGCTCCCTGTCCCGCCTGACGGAGACCGACATCGGCTCCTTTGAGGTGAGGGCTTTGTGTCTGTGGAACCTTTTGCTCTCCCTGACACCCTCCCCACTACCCTGCCAGCAGCTCATCCCTTCCCAGGGCTCTATCCCCATTGGAGAGCCATCGGATATGCATCTTCTCACTCTTTTGCCCGTGGTTCCCGGGGAGCGCTGGGGAGATGCTGGGACCCCATCGTGTCTCTTGTTTCAGGGGGAGGCATCCCGGCTGAAGCAGGACACCAGTGCTCTGCTGAGCCTGGTGGACACCTACATGGCCCAGTACAAGCAGCTGCAGAGCCGCACGGGGCGCTGGGAGGAGGAAACCAAGGAGCTGCTGCGAGGGCAAGAGGGCGAGAGAGCGGTAAGAGATTGGCTGGGGGGCTGCGTTGTCCTCCAGGAGCTGGAGCTTTGGTGGGATGCCCTTGGCACCACCACTGTCCCAGTCTGGTTGTCAAAGGTAGCTCTGCCTGCCTGGAGCAGGACTGTGCCCTGTCTTGGAAACGCAGCCTTGGGGTTGGTCTTCTGAAGCCTGTGGGAGACCTCCCTGTGAGCACGGAGCTGCTGGTGCAGGATCTCACCTGCACACCTTCTCCATGTGAGGCAGGTTGAAGACCTACTCCTGGAAAGATTAGAGCTAAGATGACTCAGGATGGCTGGAGCTGGTTGAGGAGCCCCAGCACAAGGCTGTGCCAGCAGATTGTGGTAGCCTTGATTCAGGGGCAAGAGCAGGCATTTGGGAACAGGCTGATGGGTCTTCTCCTCCAGTCCAGCTCCTCCCGGACTGCTCTGGGCATGTCCAATCCTCCTGTACTCTGTCCTTCATCCACCTGTTGTGTCCCTTTGACCTGTTGCAGAAGCTGACACAGCTGCTGTCCCGAGCCAACCTCGCCAAGAGCACAGCCCTGCAAGCCGTGAGCGCTGGCAATGCCACCTTCTACCAGGTGGAACAAATCCTGAAGAGCCTCAGGGGTAACATCCTAGAAACCCTTCCCTTGCCTTTCCACGTGGGATCTCACAAAGGTAGTGCAGCTTCATTCCCACACGTGTTTCTTCCAGAGTTCAACCTGCAAGCAGGTGACAAGAGGAGGGAAGCTGAAGATGCCATGAGGAGGCTGCCCATTATCAGCAGCATGGTCACCAGTGCCAGGGAAAAGACAGACCGAGCCGAAGCAATCCTGGGCAGCGCTGCTTCCGAATCCAAGGCAGCCAGCAGCGCTGCAGGGGAAGCGAAGGAGATCACCACGGGGATCCAGGAGGTGAGAGCAGGCTCCAGTGCTAGTGCTGGCAGAAAAGGGTTTGGAAGGAAAAACAGTGGAAGAAGAGGAGATGGTTAGCAACTTCATGGTGGAGCTGATGGGTTGACTTTTGGACCTGCTGCATTGATTTCTGGGCTAAAGTTTCTCTACAGTGGGTCCTGCAGGTACCAAAGTTTGGCTGTAGATCAGTGGGTGTGCAGCTCTCTGCAGGCACGTTTCTTCCATGAGGATCTTTGTGGCATCTCACTGTAGCCACCTTTCAGTGACCAAGGGGATTTTTCCACTCCCACAGCCTGAGCCGCTGGCAGGCTTGTGAGGTCCCAAAATTGCTGCTTGTGGGTTCAGCTCCCAGATGTGTGTTGTAATTCCCCAGGGATTTGCTGATGTGTGCAGGAGGGGTTGAGCCATTGCTGTAGGAACAGCTCTCTGAAACAACTGGTGGGAGAACATGAAGGATACAGGCCAGTGTGCGGTCATTTTGGGTCCCTGTAGAAGGAACCAGTTTCCACCAGCTCCGCATTCCAGTGCACCTTTTGGCCGTGCTCTGCCCCTCTGAAAGTGCCTTTGCCTTCCCCAGGAGATTGCCCAGCTGAGGGTGGAAGCCAACCAGACGGCCGATGGTGTCCTCGCCCTGGAGAAGGCAGTGGCTGCCCTGCGGCGCGAGGCCAAGGAAGCGGATGATGAATTTGAGAGGAAGCTCTCGGAGGTTGAGGCGGATGCTGCTGTGATACAGGAGGTGGGTCCCCGTCTCCCTTGCCTTGTCCCCATCCCTGTTGCCTTTTGGGCTCAGTTGCACCTTACAGCTGCTGCCTTTCCTCCTTCAGACAGCTCAGGAGGCTCAGAGGGTCCATGACAAGGCTGGCCAGGCAGGGGTGGCCGTGCAGGAGACGCTGAGTGCCCTGGAGGAGCTGCTGCGCCTGATGAGTAGGTTTTGTGATGCCACTGCGGGATGTGGATGGAGACAGGTCCCCCCTGGGGTCTAGGGAGTTTAGTGGGATGCTGGCCTCAGGTAAAGCCTGAGGACAGGCTGGGCATCAGGGTGGAGATGAAGTATCTAGAAAGATGTAGTCCTCAGCCTCCATCCGTGCTTTCTTAATCCTTGTTTTCCTTCTGTTCCACAGACCAGCCTGGCGCCGTGGATGAGGATGGCCTGAAGCAGCTCGAGATGAATTTTAGCAAAGCCAAAACCAGAAGCAACCAGCTGAAGTCTGAGATGTCTGAGCTGGAGCAGACAGCCATGCTGCAGAAGGCCCGGGTGCGGACGCTGGAGAGCAACATCGATGAGATCCTGGCCGATATAAAGAACCTGGAGGATATCCAGAGGAATCTTCCTCCAGGCTGCTACAACACAAAAGCCATTGAATTGCCATGAGTAAGCTCTGGAAAGGCTGCAGCACCTGCCAGGCTGAAGGCAGGAGAGCCTCCCCAAATCTGGCAGGACTGGCTGCGTTTGATTGTGTTGAACTGATCCTTACCCTCAATTTCAGCGTGGCAGATGAAGCTCAGTGTCACGCTGGCCCTGGAGAGTCCCTAATTTTTCAAAGTGCTCCGTCCCTCGCTCGTGGGAGGAAGGAGACGCCTGGTTTGTGAAGGTGCTACTGGCTGGAGAACAGCCCATTCCTACAACATTTCTCTGAGGTGCAAGTCGGCGTTGCTTGGTGTCAGCCTTGGGAGTTTGCACGGTTCGGAGCCTGAAGTTCATGACTGAGGGGTTTTCCACCCTCCACCCCCTGTGGATCCCTTCTCCCAGTCTGGCACACACGGCCTCTGTCCTTACTTTGGACACTGCCACCACCACCACCTCCTCCTCGTGTTCTCAGTGAGGTTTTCCTCACCATCAGTAGCTCAGCGAGCGGCATGAAGAGACAGATGGGAGAGATGAGTTTTGAGCTGTGGTGCTGGTGATCCTTCCTGTGGTGTTCTCCTCCCAGCGTGCCCATTCCTCACCTTCCTGGGAGTGGTGCTGACGTGGTTTTGCTGTGGCTTAGAGCTCTGGCACTGATGACCATTTTCACACAGCTGCAGGTCTTCCACGGTGCTTCTCAATGAGGTGGTTACTGTTTGCTAAAGAGGAGGGAAAAAGAGCTTCCAGGTGCCTTTGAGCTCACAGTGACGTGCTGGATGGAGGACGAGGAGATCCCAGGCTACCAGGGGCTCCTGAGATGGAAAGTCTTTCCTGCTTTACCTGCTCCCTTCAGCCAGGGGGAGTACCCCTATTCTTTCTCCCACACTTTGCAAGTCCCAAAGCCCCTGAGGGGTGGTTTTCCTGTCAAAGCTCCTCCTGGGCAAACACAGGTCTCCTTACCACCTCCTTACATGCTCAAGCACAACCTTTCCTTACAAGACCGGTCCCTTTGGTACCAGGCAGCTTCCTGGGTGTCCCAGAGCCCAGGAGAAGGAGGGTGATGTCTCCAGGGCTCTGCAGGAATGGGGGCTTTCTCTAGGGGTCTGCAGCTGTGAGCTCTCATGTCTGAGAGCCCTGTCCCATCCCACTGCAGTGTCTGTGCCCCAATTTGATTGCTGTAAAAATATTGAGGATGTCTTGAATGTGTTTCAGCCTCTGTTTTGGTGCTGCCTATGCCCCCTCTCTCCCTCCTGCATGGTGCTGGATGTTTCTCAGAGGCTCAGGTAGTTCTCCACAGGGGTTTCCCATTGTACATCTGAGCAGAGCTCGGAGGGGCCAAAGACCCCAGTGCTCCCTTCACCACCTGTGGCTTTCCCGTGGGTCCAGATCCATTTTGACACCACTCCCACCTTCCTTTAGATGTCATGCAGGGGAAAAAAGATTCAGGGGAAAAAAATTGCTGCCACATGCTGTAAGTCAGCTCTGCTGAAGCCCCTGGCCTGTGTGGTGGTAAAAGAGGAGGTCCTGAATGATGGAGGAGGACTCTATGGGGACTCAGCCCTCCTTATTTCTGATTCTCTGATAAAGCAGCATCTGTGCTTTTGCTTAATGATATACCAAGTATTATGTGTGCCTTACACTTTTATTTAAGTGAGATGTACTCTAGCCCCTGGCATGTCTTCCTTCTTCTGTTGTACTGCACAGGGACAGGTATTATGGACCTGGCTATTTTTCCATGAGTTGAAAGGGAGGAGGTCAATAAATGATGAATACTTTTGGCTGGGTCTTGCCTCTTGCTTTGTTTTCTCAGGCTCCTTGATTTAGGGGGGTTTGGCCATGGGTTATCCCAGCCATTTGCTCTCTTTATCCTGACTCTGTCTTGGGGCTGTTTTAAAATGACACCAGTAACATTTTTGTTTTGTTTTGTTTATTACATAATTTAAACATTTTGCTGATAAAGTTTTTTTTGTTAATGACTGTTTTTTTTCATATAGCAACAGAAAATAAAATAAAAAAAAAAGGCTCCAAAACTTTTGACAAAGGTGAAATCGGTGGCATGACAACTTCAACCCCTTTCCCTCCCCCCTTTATTTGTTTTTTCCCCCAAAGGGCGTTTGAAGTTCATTTCTCTTTCAGCAAATTGCACTGTTTAAAAGTGGAGGTTCAAAGACCAAGACCCACAAGCTTCTTCCCACCCCTCCCCTGCACCCTGCAAACCCTGATCCTCACCTCCCTGGCAGTCACGTGGATCATCACAGATGATTATTTTTTTCCCATACCCACCCAAAGACATTTTTCCAAGTGGGTCCCAGAGCTGAAGGACCCGTTACAAACCCCCCATCCCGCCCCCCCATCAGTGAGTTTTGCTGAGCTGATACACGAAGGCGCAGGTAAGACTAGTCAGACAGAATATACTCATCATCTGTACCACAACACTACGTCTCTAAGCCATGCCATCCTAACCGTGACGGGGTGGGAAGCACTGGCGTCCCCTGCATCCCATCCCGTGTCCCTGAGGGAGAGAGGGAGGGAGGATCAGAGGTGGCTCTCGGGCATGACACCTTCCTTCCTTCTCCATCTCCTTTGTTTTACTTCCCCGTGTCTTTTCCTCAGTAGGAACCCACTCTCTTTCCTGCCCCTTCCAGGAGGCGCTGCCCTCCCAGGAGGTTCAGCCCCTCTGTGTGTGTTTTGGGGGCTGGTTGCTGCCACTGCTGCTTCTCCTCCAGCTGGGAGCTGAGAAACACGGTGAGGTCTGGCAAGGAGGGGAGGCTGCTGTCTGGAATAGCTTCTGTGTTGGGGTGGAGAGGGAGGGGAGACTGACAACCTGAATGTGTGACAACAGTGGGTGGAGTCCAGCGCCTGGTTACTGGTTACCTCAGGGATGAGGTGTCCCACCACGGGCACCCGCCCAGCACGTCAGCTGAGGGAGCTTAGTGGGGTGGTGCTGACCAGCTCCAGCTGGCTGAAGACCTCCCTGGAAAAGAGGCATTCCTGTTCTCTGAGTCCCCCACACACTTGCCACCCTCTCTGCTTTGGCATCTCCGAATCTCCTCATCCCATGGAATACGTGTCCCTGGAGACACCGGAGCTGCTGCTGAGGGACTCAGCTGCTGAATTCAGAACAGTTCCTGAACAAACCTCACCGTGCAGAGGGAAATCCCTGGCAAGGAAAGACCTCTTCTGGGGCCTTTGGGTGAGTCACATCACCTCTGTCCCTCATGAGTTCCCTTCTGGGAAGGGCTGTGCCCTCCTGAGAAGTTGTCAGCTACTGTTCCTAAAATGCTGCCTGCTGCAAGGACCCTGTGACTGTGGCCTGCCTTGTTTTGTCTAAAGCTGTTTGCTGTTCCAGGGGTGCCAGCAGCACCCAGCAGGTCAAATTTAGTGCAAAGTCTCACCTTTGAAGCTTCCATGAGAGCTACTTTGTGGACTTTTAAGGGATGAAGTAGAGGAAATTTCACATCTTTCCTTGAAACCCCATGGAGGACTCTCAGCTACAGGCAGCTGTACGGCTCCTCCTGAAGCAATATAAGGTTAGAAGGAGCAAAGGGAGAACAGAAGGTGAGGGGTAAACCTTCCTCCTTGTGGCTGTGACCTTCCCCAGGAGCTGTGCAGGGTCCTTGCACCCTAGGGATGCTCAGCAGGACACGGGCCTGCTCCAGCAACCCTCCTCTCCACAAGGCTTCAGTAATTGCTCCCTGTTACCTGCCCTGGCATGTGTCCACCAGGCTCCATCCCTGGCATCTGGAGGCACGTCACAGGTGGGAGAGCAGGAGCCTGGCATGTCCCAAGGGATGTGCAAAGTAGCCACAGCTGGTTTGGGAAGGGGAAAGTATCATGCATTTAATGAACTCTTCAAGAAGAGGAAGAGAGTCGGAGAGGCGGGAGAAGGGGGAAGTTTACAGACAGAAATAGAGATCTGAAGGCCAGAGGACGGTGATGGACCCAACCAGCTTCGGGGAAAATTGTCACCAGAGGTTTTGGCTCACTACCTGCTTCTTTCTACCTTATTTCTCAGCTCCATAAGTGGCAGATCCCTTTCTAGGTGCTATGGGTTGGAGTAGAACATCACCCCAACTCAAGTCACCCAGGGAGTGGCTTGAGTTCTTGCAGCCAAAGGAAGGTGAGACATGACATTCTCCCTGCAATGCTTTGGCAGCGATGATTGCCAAGGCCTCTGCTCCCTTCTCCATGAATTTTCAGGACCAGTAGGAGGATTTGGTTAGCTGGGCTGTCCTACTGCCAGTCTGGGAGGCTCACGTGCCACGAGGCACTGAGCCGGTGCCAACCAGGGTTTGGTTGGTCACCGTGTCAAGAGGCTCAAAGGGCTCGCACTAAAACTATTGAATAAAAAAATGCACCTAGATTTATTGAGCTTAAGTTCTGTAAGATGATGCAGAAGAGGCAGCCCCTGCTCTGAGCATGCTGGGAGGATGGACCGGGGGGGCCTTTTCCCAGGGACATGCTGGGACGGGGTGCCGGGGCAGCCTCCCCTTGAGCACACCGAGCACATCGCTCTCGTACCGGTTCCTCCTCCCTCCCCACGTGTGCAGGGCAGGGCAGTACCCCAAGAAAGAGACCAAACTGTTCCCTGGACATTGCTGCACGATGGAGTGTTGGTGCCGGGGGTGAGAGGCAGACACGGGCAGGAGGCCATGGGATGGGGAGAGAGATGGAGACACGGACTGAGAGAGAGAAAAAAGAGTGATGGAGAGCTGCAGGTAGGCGGGACACGAGGGCTGTCTCGCTGCAAGGCCTCTGGCTCTTAGCCAGAGGCATTGATGTACAGCTGGCTCTTGAGGATGTAGTCGATGACAGGCTGGCAGAGGTAATCCACGACGTGTCCATCCCCGTGCTGCAGGGCCAGTCTGGGGGCACGGGGGGAGAGAAAGGGATCAGAGCCCACTTGGATGGGTCAGGTGTCCGTGTGAGGACAATGGGGGGGCTGGCTGGGGGCACCCTGCTCTTCCCCCAGTCCCCCTGCATCACCCACCTGCTTTTGGTGGAGCTGACGACCGACATGGGGTGGTTTGAGTCATCCTTCACCACCAGGATGTTGTTCTGCAGGGGAAGGAGGGAAAGAGGAGTGAAGGGATGGCGTAAAAGCAGGTGTCTGCCCCACCAGCCTCCCCACCCTGCTGGCCTTGGGGGGTGGCTGCGTGGTGGCTCATCCCACCTGACCGCTGAGAGCATTTGACCCCGAAACATTTTGTGCCTTGTGGCAGAAGTGCTCTCCTGGGTAGAGAGAGGCTGTGGGTCCTCTCACAGCCTTCCCCAGCCATGTGTGCATCCACTCACTTTGTACTTGCGGAGGATGGAGGAGTGGTTCATGATCCGGTCGGGATCTGCTCCATCCCGGGGCACCACCACGATCCCGAACTCCCCGACGATCACCTCCATCTAGGAACAACCCAAAGTGTGGAGAGCTTTATAATCACCCCACACAAAACCTGCCACTGTCTGCCAACCCCCCCTACTCTGTGAAAGCTGGACTGTGGTCTGGATGGAGACGGAAAGTGAGTTTGGGGATATGTCAGCAGCCTTTGGCAGAAATATGGAATTATCAAGGCAAGTGGTCTGCAGTGGATGAAACAAAAGGCACAGGGTTAAATCCTATTACTGGGTGATGAATTCAGACTTTGAGGAGAACTTGTGGTAGAAGGAGGTGGCAGCAGAAGAGGTTGCCTGAGGAGGACATTTTTGCATCCTTTGTGCTGGACTTCAGGACTTGCCTCATCTCAACTTTTAAGCCTTTCAGAGGAGATACCTGCCAGCTAATTGCTTTACAAAACTTAGGACTGAAGATGTGGTAACTGAGTTTAGAAATGGTTGAGAGGTTCAAGGAGGGAGGTTTGTGCTGACTGCCTGATCTCAGTGAAGAGCCGGGGGAGACCCCATAGCCAGCACCACTCTAGAGCAGCATGTGGGTCATTAACCCATCCTCTCTCCAGGGCTGGTGTTCTCCCATGAAAATGTGGCTTCTTCAGGCAAGGACTAACAGTAAAAGCTGTTGATTTGGCTCTAATTGTGTTTAATTTCTAATGTCTGGGCAACTTCTGTAAAGATCTTACTTCCTGCACACCTCACTCTGCTGGGATTGGCATCTACTTGATTCTGCCTCCTTCTGAGGGACAAGGAGTGGGAGCACAGCCTTGGGATGGGCTCACCCTGCATCCCAGATTACATCCTCTGCATGGGCAGTGAGTGGGAGCAGGGCTTGGGTCTGTGGAAGCCCTGTGGAAGTGTGCAGGGGAGGTGAGGGTCAGGGTTGGGAAGGAGGAGGCAGCGGGGCTGGTGGGCACAGCTCCTGTCATCCCAAGAGACCTGAGTGGTTCCCAAGAGCATGAGGTGTGGGAAGCAGAGGGGGAGGAGGAAGGCAGCCTGGGGAAGAGGAGCATGGAGGGATGCCCAGCAGTGGTGACTCACATCTGCCTCGTTCCAGAGACCAGGGATGCAGAAGGACTCCAGCAGGTCGCTGCCACAGAGCAGTAAGATGCGAAGCTCTGAAGAAAAGGAGAGAAGCTCACAGGTGTGAGCACATGGGGCTGAGCAGGAACCAGCCCCATAACTTCAGGGTTGGCTTCGCAGCTCAGCAAGAAAGCTGTGGCATGGGAAGGAACTTTCTGCTCTGACGGGCCCCTAAAGATTTATTTATTTGCACAGCTACCAGAGAAAAGCCATAAACCCACTCAGAGGAGTGGGAAGAGATGGCTACATGGGAGGGTGCCTCCCTGTTTGGCATTTCCAGGTAGCCAAAGCCTCTGGGCTCTGTGTGGTGCAGGTGCTGGGATGGCTGCAGTGCCAGGCTGTGTGTGAGCTTGCCCATGAAATGGGTGTCAAAGCCACCAGCACTCTCCACACAGAGCTCTGGGTGATGTATGGTGGGGCCATGTCTGGGCCAGCCTGGTGGGCCTAAAACCCTTGCAGGGCTTTAGAGGAAAGGGCAGCTGAAATCCCTCCTGCTGCCATTCAAGGCTTTGCAGGGCTGCAGGCATTGCCAGGATGAGGTGACACCACCATGGGAGGCCACTTGGGGTGACTGTCAAGGCATGATGCCATGGCAGGTCCGTGCCTGCACTGGGGGATGCATCCCCCTGCTCACTCCCTTGTTTCAGCTGCTGTCTGCCAGCAGGGCCGGGCTCAGCACAATTAAACACTGCTCCTGTTTCACCCCTGAGCCCCAGTAGCTGGCACCGGGATGAGATGATCCTATATCCTTCGCTTGCCACTGGATCTGTTGTCCAGTAGCTCCCGAGCCACATGGCGCTGGCCCAGGGGAGCCGGGGGGCTGTGCACTCACCGATCTCCTCATATCGCATCACCGTGCCCAGGTTGGCATTTTCATCTGAGAAAGGGAAGAAAAAGAGAGGTGCTGGTGCCTGGCCTAGCACAGGGGGCTGGGAGGAGGGCTGGGGGCTGGACTGACACTGGACCTTTCCTCTACGTACCCACAAAGGTGAAGCGTTCCATGGGCGGGCGAACACAGCAAATCCGGCTCAGGCTTTCTCCCACCTTCCCCAGGATCTTTGCTAAAGGTGGAGAAGGAAAATTAATGGGAGAGAGGTGGTGCAATTAACCCGTACAAGCTCTTCAGCCACTCTGGTTCTGCAAGATGCTCCTGCGCAGGAACTGCTCCCAGCACCTCCCCGCCACCTCCTTTCTTGGTCTTAACTCCCCAGAGTGCTACTCTGTGCCTTGAAGAGACCAGCTGGACAGCTAAAATCACTAAGAAAATCACAAGATGTCCATTTTTATGGGACTTAAGTAATGCTCCCACTTCTCCCTGGCTAATACTTTCATGTCCCATATCCCACTGGTTCGTAGGGGATCCAGCTCTGTCATCTCTCCTGCCAGTTCTTCCCTTGCACGCACCCTGTGGGCACCAGGTACCTTTTCCTTTAGCTGCTCTCCCTGCCTGGACATCATCCAGCTGAAGCCCAGTGAGATTTTACAGCCATTTCATGCTGTTCTTGGCTCCCTTTGCTGTGCTGGATGGTAACTCCTCCATTGCCCCCCACCCCACCCTGGGCTTGGTGCACGGAGCCAGATGAGCCACCTGTCCAAAGACAAGGTGATGGAGCACTGCTCCTAATGCTTGGCAGCCCTGGCTGGGAGGTGAGGGGTCAGTAGTCATCCCCCTCTTCCCTACCCTGATGCCACCTACCTGCAGTGGGCTTGTTGGAGACGTTGTTGTTGTTCTGGTAGATGTTCTGCGAGGACTCGTTCTGGGGCTGGCCAATCACAGGGGTGATGGAGGGCGTGTTGACATTGGAGAGGATGCATCCAGTCACTCTCTGCAATGAGAGAGAGGTGTAGCTGGAAGACTGTCTTCACCCCAGCAACCTCCCAAAACATTTTTGTCCCCCTATCAAGCCTCCCCACCCTTGGCTCAAGGTCATCTTCAGTGACAGGTATGTCCAAGCTCACTTTAGGATCCCCAGTCCCATGGGCCCAGGGCCAGCAGGACCCTGTGGGTAATGACTTGTGATTAAGGAAGTGTTAACTTTTTGTGTGGAGCCATGAGGCTGGCAAGGAGCAAACATGTCCTCTTCTCCCTCCCAGTCCCTGCAGGAGAAGGAAAGCATGGCCGGCGACTCCCCAGCTTCAGCATCATGGTCCTTGGATGCACTGGACATTCTGCTGGGCTGGTTAATGCTGTGTCTCCTGTCTGGGCTGCCTGTAACTTTGTGTGATGCTCTTTCATCCATTTCCCATCTTTGGTTTTCTTGCTGTATCCAAGTGTGCCAGCAGCCCTGCTTCCCTGCAGTCACCAGAGGGCAGCCACCTTTTCCCATGGCTCTCAGGCCTGCCTGGGTTTTGGAGGAACTTTTCCTCCTGGGGTTTGTGCTCCCAGAGGCTTCCCAGGTGCTGAATTTTCCCACTGAGTTTCTCCATCAGGTTCATACAGCAGTTTTGGCTCAGCTGGTGAGTGGGGAGGGCCATCCACCTTGCCTTCCCCTCCGGGAGGAGCCAGCAGGCAGCAATAATGATTTGGCTTGTGCCCATCCCTGCCTTCACTCTGCCTTCACCCCTGCTCCCCTCCTGGTGTTCCTGGGTCCAGGATGGCTGCTGGCTCCAGCTGAAGGGCCCAATTTCCTTCCAACATCAGAGCAAGGAACTCAAAGTGGCTCTGACAAGTAATCTTGCACCTCTTCTGGGTCAGGATCTCACAGATGTTCCTTCAAGTCTTCTCTCAGCCTCTCTCAGACCTGTTTTAGTTGTCTTCACACGGGGGGAAGAGCAACCCCACTCCTGCACCCTCCCCATGCCCTCTCCCCCGGGTGCACCCCCAGTGTGGGGACTGCCTCACCTTCATCAGGTCACGGTGGTGCTCCAGCACACTGCAGGTGGTCTGCCAGGTGTCCTGGTAGCACTCCCAGGGGTCCACCCTGCGGGAGCACAGCAAGGCAACAGCGTTGGCCGATGGCCACTGGACCTCCTGGCCGTGCCACCTCCTCCCCACCGGGCTGGCCAGCAGTGCCACAAGCAGCTACCATCCCTCCACAGGTGTGCCATGGACCACGTCCTTCCTCCAGCCCTTCCACCCAGCCCTTCCTAACAGCTCTGGAGACCAGGGTACCTTTCCACCCTTGGTACCCAACTAACCAGCTTTCGTTGGGCTTGGATGTGACCACACATGTCACAACCCTGTTTCTGAGGGCAGCCCCAGGTGTTTCTGGTCCCACCTCAGCCACCAGATGCCACGTGGTGATGCTGGGAAGGTGAGAGCCTGTGGGCTGGTGCTGCAGGTGTGGAAAGGGAAGGTGCCACAGCACAAGGCTGGGGTGGGCTGGGTGACTCTGAGCCTTGCCCAGACACCACAGGCTGAGCAGGGGGCTTGCAAGACCTCCTGAATCCCCAGAGCTCCCTTGAAGGGTGGTCTAACCGTCTGCATCTGTTCTCTGCTGGACTAGGAGAGGAAGATCTTTGGTTTTTAATCAAGCTTGGGCTAGGAGAGGAGAAAGTCTGTCCTGGAGCTCTACCAGCTGGTGGCATCTCCACTTTGCACACAGGCCTTTGCTACCGCGGTGTGGGGAAGGGGCAGGGGCTGCCAGGCCCCTGATGCCACAGCAGGGTGGGCTCTGCCACTTACCTGATCCAGTCAGAGGACTGGACAGCCAGCTGGCACATGGTCAGGCGGTGCCGGCTCGAGACCAGACCCTGCAAGAGAGGGTGAAGGAGGAATGGTTACGTCATACCCCGGCCAGCCTGAGCTTGCAAACCTTCCTGGGGCAGAACACCAGGCTCACTCAGGTGAGACAGGCCAGAAGGATTCGTTCCTGCCCATAAACATTTATTTAAGCTCCTGTTTGCTGGAAGGGAGTAGTTCCTGCTGGGTGTCAGCCCTGGCCACGCACCAGGAGGTGAGATTTGCTCAGCAGCACCACCACTCCCAGCTCCGTGCTGCAGCAGAGCCAGGGCTGGGGTGGTGGTTTCTTGATTAAATTTCTCCAGCTTTCAGGAGAGGGGGAAACTCTCCACTCCTAATTTGGAAAGTGCTTCTAAAGGCCACCGTTTTCATAGTTTCCATCCCCGCAAAAAAAAAATAAAGTAAAATTGGCTTTGAAATAATTCAAACAAAACAAAAAACTACCCAGCAAGATGGCCACCACCGTTTTGGGTGAGAACATTTCTTTTTGCTGTTGGTTGTAGGGCCTTGCTGTGGCTTTTATCCAAAGAGTGAGTGGTTTCATCCTTTCCCTCCTCTCCGAGACTTTCCCACGGTCAGGAGCTGCCCCAGGCAGAAGATGGACAGGAAGGGACCATGGGTCAGGGAGCGCTGCCCAGTGCTCATCCCTGGTTTCAGAGATACCATTGCACACAGGAGGCAGAGAGGGAAAACGGGGACAACCCACCGTCTTCCCATAGGAGTCGTGCACGGGCGAGACGATGCCACCGATGACGATGAAGCGTCCGGTCTTGTGCAGGTAATCCCGGGCTCGCTCTGGGGGGGGAGGACAAGGAAAAAGGTGCAGGGGGGTTTAGCTGGACCCACTGAGCGCTGCAACACCGTGGCACCCACCAGCCATGCCCCAGTCGGTCCCTCAGCAGCCTCACACCGCTCCCGGCCTGTGCCAACACCACGTGCTGCCCACGTCCGACAGACTCGCCGGAGTCCCTCCAGGCTGATGCCCATTCCCAGGCTGGTATTTCCAAATGGTGACATTTGAGGATAAAAATACTGGGGAAGGGTTGCTAAATTCATGTGATCTCCTACGTGCCCACCCCAGCTATTGAGACAGTAGCAAGAAAAAAGAAGATAGGAAAGGTAAAAGCAAAAAGGGAGATAAGATTGATGAGTCATCAGAAAGTCGTTAGAAAGAGCTTTTTTTTTTTTCCAAGCAGAGGATCTGTAAATTATTTTGCATCTGCAACAAAAAAGAACATTTCTGAAACTGAGGTGATTTTGGGATCTGTCAGCCATCCCAAGGTGATACATCCTTCAGCCACCCTGCTCAGGGGCTGGCACTTCCCCAGGGCATGCAGAGAAGTCCTGCCTGAAGGTGCAGCAGCAGTGGGGAGGCAGTTTCAGGGAGCCTTCCTCCCCCTCTCCACCTGCACCCAGCCCCAGTGGTGCCTCTCTTCAGCTCCCATGTCCTCCCTTCTGCTCTGCTTCAGGGCAAAAATTCAGCTCTGAAATTATTTTAGAGCTCCCTTGCAATAGCTTGGGATGGATGAGGAGCACTCATACACGGAGGGAAGTGAGGGGGGCTGAGCAGGGCTGGAAGGTTGGGTTGTCTTGGGGACAAACTTTTTATTAGGGCCTGTAGCAACAGAGCAAGGAGAGATGGTTTTAAATCTAAAGAGAGTCAGTTTAGATTAGATAAGTGGAAGAAATCTTTTACTCAGAGGGTAGTGAGACCCTTGCACAGGCTGCCCAGAGGAGCTGTGGCTGCCCCATCCCTGGAAGTGTCCAAGGCCAACTTGGACAGGGCTTAGAGCAACCTGGGATAGTGGAAGGTGTCCCTGTCCATGGCAGAGTTGGAGTGAGATGGGCTTTAAGGTCCCTTCCAACCCAAACCTTTCCAGGATTTTATGTCACTTGGGCAAAATGATTATTTTTTTCTGAATTTTGACATTTCTACTAAGGAATATTGTTCAGCTATTGTGTCAGCTAAAAGTCAATTTAGGAAACATAATTGCCATGGACCTTTTTCCCCCCTCGAGGGCATTGAGCAGCCCCAGGCCTCTGTGACAGCCCGTGGATGATTTACCAGCCTCAATAAAACCTCTTCCTCAGACTCACCCGAAATCCTCACCCTGGCTGCCTTCCCAGCTCTTGTGCCCTGGGTGCACCAGCCTCCAGGGAGGGAAAGCAGGCTTAAATCATTTGATGGGTGCAGGGAGTAAAATTCGATTGCCTGAATTAGATGTACCAAAATTATCCCTCCCTGCCCTCAAAATCCTGGGGGAGTACATGCAGAAAAACACAATATTCTTAGGTGAGGCTTTTTTCAGGGGCAGGGAGGACCCAAGATTGATGGATCAGCATTTACCTTTCTATCACAATGCAATTTAAAATGCAAATTAAAAGAAAAAGTAAATTCCCTGACAAAAAAGATGCCATTGAGTTTTAAATAAATACAAACACATCCTTTGATTTTTCCCTGCTTCGCTCTGACTTGATTTTACTTGCCAAAAGACGATTAAAAACAATGATCTGTTCATCTTCACATATGGCATCTTTATAAAGTTCTCTCTTAAGACAAGCTGAACAACTTATGTGTAAGCTGTGCTTCACGTTCTTGGTATTGGCTGATGGTATTAATTTGCCTTGAGTTTTTGGTGGCTGTTCCCCAAAAACACATACAACTAAAACTTGGGATCTGCATTTTTAAGAGTTTGTTGTCTACCTCAGAAACAACAAACAGAATTTAAATAGGTATGGAAAATATATAAATGTATGGACCAGTAAATCCTTGCAAGGGAAGTATTTGGGCAGACGTGGGCTATGAAGCAGCAGTCTCTTGTAGGGAATGGAGGGCTGAGCAGGAAAGGGAAGACCTGCTTTCTGGTCCTGCCTTGCCTAAGACTTGCAGAGCACGTTTCACATCCCAGACCGGTCCATTCTCACTTGTTTTTGGGGCAGAGCACGTCCCTTTGCTTGCAGGGCTGTGTCCATCAGGCGACTGTGCTGTCTCGCCTGTTTGTGTAACTGTCAGCTAAGCCAAACCTTCACAGCATCCACTTCAAAGCTAAAGCCTTTAAAAAGATTGCATTTTCTTAAATGACATGTCAAATCTTGTTTGGAGAGGAGCTGTGCCGCTAGTGGGGCTGGCACAGCGACGGGAGCAGCCACCCTCACTGCTGGGATGGTGGCAGAGGATTCGGGGCAGGGGGCACTGTGGCTTCAGCGGGGCACGAGTAAGACACTGAGGTGCTGTAGCGTGTCCAGAGAAGGGAACGGAGCCAGGGAAGGGTCTGGAGCACAAGTCTGATGAGGAGCAGCTGGGGGAGATCAGTCTGGAGAAAAGGAGGGACCTTCTCACTCCCCACAGCTCCCTGGCAGGAGGGTGGAGCCAGGTGGGGGTCGGGCTCTGCTCCCAGGGAACAAGGGACAGGATGAGAGGAAGTGGGTTTAAATTGAATATCAGGAAAAATTTCTTCGCAGAAAGGCTTGTCAAGCCCTAGCACAGCTGCCCAGGGCAGTGGTGGAGTCCCCATCCCTGGAAGGATTTAAAAGCCGTGCACATGTGGCTCTTGGGGACATGGGTTAGTGGTGGACTTGGCAGTGCTGGGGGAATGGCTGGACTCAATCTAAAGGGTGCTTTCCAACCCAAATGATTCCGTGGTTCTATGATTCTAAAATTGCAGTGTTAGTTTGCAGCATCTAGGTGCGCCCTCACTGCAATCATGATGTTGTGCTTAAAGCTTATTTTTTTTTCTTTTACAGTTTGAATCTTCTTAGGCTGATGTACTCTTCAGTGGCTAAGTGGAGAGGACAACAGGCCTCCGTAGCCAAGCCTGTCCAAACACGTTAACTCATCAATCCCTGAGCCCTACCCTCTGCACAATGCAAGACCAAACTGCTTTAGCTCTTGTGAGAGACCTCGGGGTTTTGGTTCATTCCCCACCCTGGGATGAGGTCGCAGTGTCTCCTGGCATGTGCAGAAGGGGGTTTGGGTCTCAGCATCTTGAAATGGTGGGTGATCAGTGCTGTGGCTCCGTGTGAGGAGCAACCAGGGGTTGGGCAGCAAGGGCAGGGAGACGGGATGGAGGTCACTGCTGGGACAGAAAGGGCGAAGTGGGTGAGTCTCCTGCTGTCCCTGGGTCTCTCATCCTGAAAGGGGGGCTGTGCATGGTGTGAGGCTGAGCTGAGGAGCTTCACACCCAGGCACAGCACTGGTCATTCTTCTGGGTTTCTGGAAACAGGACTCTGGGTTTGGTGGGTTATCACTTTGAACCACTGTGGTTGCTTTGATCTTGCAGTGCTTTCTCCAAGCCCCCAGGTCCATGTTATCAGAAAAGACTTCTTTTCACAAAATTTGCTGCGTCTTTTACGCAAAATATGCACATAACTGGTCTACTCTGGCCTCCAATCGGGAGGTCTGGAGACACACTATCTTTAGCACTGCTACTTCTTTTGAGAAAACACGCAGGATCACTCTTGAGGAGAAAAGACAGCGCAGAAAGAATCGTGCCTTGCAGAATTTACCACCTAAGGAGTCTTTCTGCTGTGCCTTTTGCAACTGGATGTGCCTGTCTTGTATTGGCCTTTTTAGCCACCAGCGCGCCTGTAGCAAACGTGGGTAGAGCCCTTCCCAAATCTTCGTTCGTGAAGCCCAGCCATCAAAAAAAAAAGGATATCAGGTTCATGGTCTCCCTGCAGGCCCTGAAGACACTGCAGTAGCTTTGTATTCTGGCCTATTCATTGTCCTTGAGCTCAGCCTTCTGTCACAGCTTCCCAGCTCTTTCCCAACCCATTTCTTGCCTGTTGAATGCTTATGATGTCCACAGGCCATGCCAGACCCCAGAAACCCCCCTCCGGTATTTTCGTTTTCTATGAGCACTTTATCTCCTGCCACACCAATGCAAGGATGTCGGCTTTGGAAGAGAAAAGCTCATTCCTTTTCCAGTGTAAATTGTCTGTAATGCTCCAGGCGGCCTCGATGGCTTTTAAAACCTTGTTGACATAAATAAACTCCCGGTGATGGACCCTGCCAAGACGTGCATTAGCCCACCGGCAGCGTCACTTGTGTGATGGGAAGCTCTCAGCGCCCTGGCTCCACGCCTGGTGGCTGGTGGATGACCTTTGCCTGGCTGTGTTGGGGAAGGAAGGGACAGGGGTGACACCTGGACTCATCCCAAGCACTGGTGACACCTCCCCACCGCCCCAGCCCAGCTTTGCTCGCCCGCCCTGCAAAGGCACTTCAAATATTTTTGGCTCTGCTGCTTTCCTGTGGGATGACGGTGGGGAAACACCAATCACTGGATGCACTCCAGGGCTACAAAAACGGTAAGTGGTGATGTTGTCCAGACTGAATGAAAAAATAGCATCCTGCTTCCCCAATAGGAAATCAGGCCTTATTTAGGAGATGTTTCTTTTGGAGGTTCTCACTGAGTATATTCAATCACAACATCTCAGCTCCTCTGGCGCTGCTCCATCACCTAAATTGACGTTAATGAAATCAAATATTCTTTGTGTTCAATTTTTCAAGGTGTAATTTCAAATGTTATTTGCTTTGCCTTTGCACTGGGGTCATCTGCACCCCCAAGATTCCTTTTTGCTTTTGTTTGTTTGTTTGTTTTTACAGAGTAAAGCCACCAGCCAGCTCTGATTTATGCCCCTTTCCCCATGAGGGTTGAAGCTGCAGCTCACTCACACTCTGTGCCAGCTCTCCAAAAACACACACGAGGGTGACAGGGAGTCAAGTTTTGCACAGCCTTAATTGCTCCTCCCCAAGAGCTGGGGAAGAGAAGGTGCACAGCCATAGGTGATGGAGAAGGCAAAACCATTGCCCAGGTGTCTCATTTTTGTTTCAAGGAATTTGGCCTCCAACATCCTTGGATGGGAGGTGGGATGTGGCCATGAGGTGCCGAGGGCAAGGCAGGTGCTTCCTCACTCTCCTGCAGGGGAGAGTGACCCAGATACTCCAGCACACTCTGTTTTATTCTCAACCTAGCAGCACTTGCAGGACCTAAATGGTGCTTCCAGAGCCCAGCTTGGGCACAGAGCCAGCAGTTACTCTCAGACTAATTGAATGACGTCTCTCTGTGTGTATATATATATATATGTATGTATATATAAATCCTCTGAATCAGGGATATATTCACCAAAAGTGTCCACCTCTCAAAGCCCAGCTCTCCTGCCTGGCAGTTCTCTTCCCCAGTCAGTGTCTTCACGCACCCACAGTCACACCTTGGTTAGAGCTGGGAAAACCACTGGCACCTCCCTTCCCTGAGCTTCCCAAAGGGACATTTCTACTAGAGCAAGCCCTGACTGCTCTTCAAGGGAGGTCTCTCCTATAGGCACAAGCAGGAGAGTGATTCTTCACCATGAGATTGACCCCTTCCAAGGCAAGCCTGGGGAGATCCCAGAGTGTCCCACTGACCCACATAGCTTGTCCTGCCTTGAGCTCAGTGTCTCTTAGACAATCTCAGTCAGATTCTCAGGAGACTTTTGGTTGGTGGAAAAATCCCATCAAGCCCCCTAATGCTTAATGATTTTTATCTCCGAGCTAATTGCTCTGTTACACACTTTCCCCCACCCCTTTAATCCATAGCTGCACCCAGGCACTGTAGAAATAACAAATTTGGGAAGGATTTCCATGCTAAATGTCTTCAGCTGTTGCTGCACATTTGTTTTATTGGCTTTTCATAAGCACAAAATACCAAATACCTCCAGACTCATGGTGGAATTGGAGGCTGGGAAAGGCCTCAGGAAATGATGCTGCAGCATCTGACCCTTCCATCTCCCAGCCCACCCAGGTCCCCACCAGTGTCCAACTCAGAGCCACCTGAGTGATGACTAACGAGAATCATGCTATCACCATCTGTTGACCACTCATGGCTTCACAGCAGAAGAGTGGAATTAGATGTTTAAACAAACTAAAAATAATAAAAGTAGGAGACTTGAGTCACAGTGAGCTGACCTAGAAACAGCAGAGCATTTGCTGGAGACCCAACTAGACGGGGCCTGGGCAGGGGACCTGGCTGGTCCCAGGTCATCTGGGTTTCTTAAATGAAGCCATAGAGGAACAACCTATTTGATATCATTGAAATTGAAACTGGAGGCATCCTATTTTTCCTCTCTTTTTTTCAGAACTGGGGTATTGCAAGGGCCAGTGCGTGTGAGAAGTTACACACGAGCCCGGTAAGAGATCCTGCAGGTCCCAGAGCTTGACAAGAAGCATCTGAGGAAGAGCCTGGCAAAACAACCTCCTGGATCAGCCAACCCTGCTGCAGTGGAGCAGGTTAGAGCAGGCATTATCCATCAGGTGAGCAACATGAGGAGAAGTACAGGCGTGTTGAGATGAAGCTGCCACCAGCTCCTCCAGGTAGGGACTGGACCTCCTTTTCTGTCAGGCAGGTAGGTGATCAGCCCAGTGCTGTCACTCACACCACTTCTACAGAGAAGCAACATAACTTATTGCTCAGAGATCTCCATCCTGGCATCACTGGGAGAGCAGGAATACCCTGAGCGCCTTGCTGCATCTCACCTGAAGGATAGGCAGCTCAGTCCTGATAAGGTGCCCTTGTTAAATACCTCCACATGGTATTTAACACCCAGAGCTGCTGCCTGGGCATCTTAGAGGTTTTGGGGCTAACAAGGTGAGGGGAAGCATCTAACAAGGTAAAAAGCAACTCTTGGTAGGTAAAAGGTTGGGCTGGATGGGGCCTGGAGCAAGCTGGTCTAGGGGGAGGCGTCCCTTCCCCACCCTAACCCTAACCCTAACCCTTCCCACAGCAGTGGGGTTGTAACAAGATGCTCTTTAAGGTCTCTTCCAAACTATTCTGTGATTCTAAAAATGGATGATGAAGGCGACTTCACCTGAAGAAGGAGTTTTTTTGAGCTCTCTGCTGCAGGGCAGCACCAAAGCACCTTGCTTAGAAACCCTCAGAGAAGGATTAAGCATCTCTAGGTAAGACGAGTGTATGGATGGTATTGAAGAGAAGAGTGAAAGGTCATGTACCTTTCCCTGTCTGGTGCACCAGCTGTCACCCCACAAGTCAGCAAGGGCTGGGCATGCTGTAGTGTGGTGCAGGGTGGAGTGAGTTTCCCTCTTCTGGTGTAGTATTTTCCTTGTTTTTTAGAGAGAAATGTGCTAAAATGTGGATTTGCCAGTGTTTGGTGTAAATTGCCACTCTGAGCACCAGGGTTTATTTAAGTACAAACCAGGGGAATGAGCATCACTTGAGGCTGGGCTGGGAGAAAGTGGTCAGAGGGATTTTGGTTGAAGCCTGTCTCTCCTATGGGGTTTTTGAGGCTAACAGCTTCCAGCTGGTGTAAAGAGACATAACATGCCACCCACAGTAAAGCAACATCAATTTGTGGCACGAATCTGGCCTAGAGCTGGTATTCTGTGGTTGTGTCTCAGCTTCAATAACAGTCTAAATATCAGGAGCAAAAATAAACTGGTTGGCAAGCAAAGGGGAGGGTATTCCAGATAGTCTTGAGTGCTCCATTTTGAACCGATTTTTATAACCCTGGGCCCATGGAGAGTCACACAGGACAAGGGTAGCAGCAAAAGGCAATATTTTCATTATCCTGCCATGGTTTTGTATTTCGCTTTCATCAGAATGTGGGTGGAACATCCAAAATAGGACAGGCACCTCAGTGTACATCCCTGGAGAGGTCCTGGTCCACATCTCAGCCAGGGAAATCAGTATTACTTGGTGCCTTTTAAAAAAAAAAAAGGGAAATAAAGCCCCAATGGATTTCCACGCTTGTTTTCCACTGCCCTAATTTCCCTGCGGAAGCGCTCCGTTTGTTTTGATTTCCGAGCCGTTGTAGCACATCAAAGGCAGTGCTTTGTACGCCCTGGCGTGTGTCGTGCTGCTCCTTCAGGCTGACGCGCGGCGGGATCACAACCCCGCCAGGAGCAGGGGATTGACGGCTCTCAGTTCCCCGTGGAGCACAGACGGGTGGCATTTGCACTGCAGCTCTTTGCTGGTCTTGGGCTGCCTCCACGAGGGCTGACCCCTGTGTGTGGGCCTGACCCTCGTTTTGCCTTTGCCAGCAAAGCATTCAGAGATGCTGACCTCGCCTGGGATTGGTGTTGGCTGAACCAGGCAGGCAGAAAATGTCCCACCTACAGAGATGCAGAAAGGCCAGGGGGATGGTGGTGACAGTGTGGGGTGGCAGAGGCAGCCACAGTAGGACTTCAGCCTTTTGGTGACACCAGCAGGATGTCACATTCCCGTTTTGTATCAGCGAAACCCTCTCTCTTTGTAGATCTATTCCCAAGACCCCACTTACCCCAAGAGAAGCATCAACAATATCTTTGCACAAAGCACAGGTTCCAGAAGAAAAGCTACACCTTTCAGCACCCCAACTCAGCTTGTGCTGGGAAAACTGGATTTTCTGCTTCCCCTTGCCAATAAACCCTAGTGAAATGTCATCTCCTCAGGGAAGGCTTAAGCTCAATTAGGGGCTGTTGGGTTATCGATGAAAATAGAAACCTTTGTGGAGCAGAGGCTGAGCAAGTCCTTCCTTGCCTGGCTCAGAGAAGGACTCTCCACCCATCCCATGGGGAGCTTCTCTGCCTTTGCTTCCTATTCCAGATCCAAAACAGACTTAGTTCATCATCTTCTCCTGGGGCAAGCCCTACAGCAGCTCTTGAAAATACATATTTCTAAAGACTCTAGGTTTCTCTGTTCCCAAATATTAATTTAGCAGTTTTCTGCTGGTATGACCAAGCTACATCCAGCAGCTCAGGCTTACTGAAGGAAACCACTGGATGCTGGAAAGGGAGAGGCAAAAATGAGCTCCTGACCTGGGTTGTCTCCTCTGGACGTGACTGCACACTATCAACATGTGTAAGCAATGCTGCTTTGAGGGGATAAGACCTGTGTCCTCTCCCTGGTTTGTTATGGACACTATAGGCTTTGTCTGGCTTTCTCTATGCAGGGCACTCTGAAAATTTAGTCCTGCTTAGCTGGACACTGGTGGCACCATGGGACTGCTTAGATTGAGTGGTTATAAATGCCAGAGAGGGCATGTTCATCTCAAAGTCCAGAGGTGACCTGACCCTCTCTGTATCTTGGGCTGATTTTTCTGTCTTAGAGGTTGTTGAGTCTTTCTGTGGCCGTTTTGGGTTCCCTGGTCCCAGGTGGAGATTGAGGTTAGGGTTAAGGTTAGGGTGAAGTTTGGGGTTACCTGTGCTGCACACTCAACACAGCTGAACTATTTCTGCTTGGCAAGTGATGGGATGTGGTCTTGACCCCAGCTCTGATGCCTCTCTGTGCCTCCTTCCTTGACTCAGGGGATCCCTTGCAGACCCCCAGCCTTGCTGCCAGAAGGGATTTTGCAAGCCTGGAGGGTGCAGGGGTGAGGATGCCTGTTTTGGGCCAGCTGCTGCTCAGATGCACAAAGATCAGCCTGCTCACAACCCACTCCTACCCCTGACCCCCACTACAGTGGTACCTGACCCACAGCAGCCTGGCAGGGAAAGGAGGGATGTGACTCCACCTCGGTGCACCAGTCAGGAGAGGTTTAGTGAGTTGCCCAAGGTCACACCGGAGATGTGGGCTGCCACTGGTGGGGTTTAGCATGCAGCTAATCAATACAGCATCAGACAGGCTGCTATCAAAAAACATCAGAGAAGATGATAAGGGAGGTGAGAGCATTGTAGTGAGTGCAAATGGCTCTTAAATAGAAGCAGAGCCCCTGTTTCTCTCTTGAATGAGGTTGTAGCACTGGATTTCTCATTGCCAAGTTTGTTTATAGTCGATGGAAGTAAAAGATGGTACGTGGCACATTTCAGGCGGTGGCATTGTCATAGAAACAATGTGGTGTCTCACAGACCGTAATAAATACTGCTAAATATTTAAGAGCTTATAAATGTTTTAAAAGAATCCCTGAGTAGTTATTGATGGAGTTTAATCTCGTGCTTGGGAAAACTCCTCCTCACTTTGGGTCATAAAGAGGAGAGGAAACGCTTGAGTGCAGGAAGCCGGTGATAAAGGCCGTGAAAAAAGGAGCCTGTATGGGGTACAGTGATGGGAATGGGACATTGACTGATCTATAACGGCAAACAAAAGAGCCATGGGTGCTGCAGTCCTGCCTGTGCTGCTCTGTTCTCCCAGCACAGCACCCAAGAATCTGCAGTTTCAGCATGTTTTGGGCAAGTGCTGGGTGTGGAGTCATGTCGGCGACTCACCCACCACGGCATAAGGCTGGGCTGAGGGGTTTCACTGCCTGCCATCCCATCGAGCCAGGAGCATCTGGGGATGGGCACAACCTGCCCTCCCAGACCCTTCGCACTGATGAAATGTTTCAGCTGTTTTCTGTGTTTTCAGCTGCTTGGGTGGAAGCTCCTCGGCTGCGTTGCAGAGAGCTGAGCACGGATGCTACAGCTCCCCTGGGCCGATAAATCAACCCGAGTGTTGTAAGATCTATCCTGTCTCTGCCTCGGTCGGGTCCTTGCTGGTGCTGCTGAGCCCCACCACTGCCATGCAGAGCCAAGCCAGGGCTCAGTCAGGCTCTCGCTGTCCATCCGGTCCTCTCAGAACCCCATCACCCCTCCCGCTCCATCGATCGCTCCAGCTAATTACACATTCCGATTCCAGCCCGGAGATGAAATGGAACCAGGAGGCAGCCTCGCAGCGGCCCAGACTTCTTACTCATGTTGCAGACAGCAGAGCAAAACCTCTCTCGAGCTCCTGACGAGCTTTTGTTGGATGTAGGCAGGGAATTTTGCTTCTGGACATTTGCAGATGTATTCCCATTTGAGCAAAAGGGGAAAGGGTGAGCTGTCATTCTGCTCAGGCATTTCTCCCAGCTCCATCCCAGGCAGCGACGCTCTCATTAAACTGCTCTGCAGTTCAGTCATCTCAATCAAATAAAAAAAAGTGATTTTTGAAATTTGGGATGTTAAACAACAGATCTTAAACAAAAGCCTCAGCTCCTGCCTCTTCATCCCTCTTTACTTATGGAACTCTATCCCTTCATCTCAAACCAGCCTTTGTGGGATGCAGCAGCTCTCAGTGCTGCTCCTCTACAAGGACTGCAATGGATAATCAAAGAGCAGCTTGCTGGGATTTTTAATTGCTCAAATTTTCTTAAGAAGCCAAGTAGAGAGTTTTACTTCTGATCACAGTCTTTCATTGTTTTCTGTTAGAAATGGTTTTTACCCAGCTGTTGGTTGGGATATAAACTCTCCTCAATAACAGATGCACATAGGATCTAGGGAAAATTTAATTCTAAGTAGACAAAATGGGAAGAATAGTGGTGATTTGCTGACTTTCAGGATTCAGCTTATCTATGAGCAACATTCTTCTGTGCGAGTCCAGGTCCTGGCACTGTTTGAAATGAAGTAGGTGGGAAACTCTATGGCCAAACACGTTTAAAAACAGCTGAGGTACCAAGACTCCCTACAAGAAGGTGACATCTGAACAATATCTCACAAACCCCTTCCTCCTACAGGAACATACCTGGAGCAACCCATCACCCCATGAACCAACACAGAGGAGATGAGAGTCAGGATACAGGCAGATGATACAGATATAATTAAATTGCCTATTTGCTATTGAATGTTTGATAGTGCCCAAAAAATAGCAGTAAAAAATCCTCTGACAGAGTCAAACAGTAATATCCCAACCATTTTTTGGGGGATGTTACCCAACCTGCTGCCTCTGAGTGCAGCTCTGAGCATCCCCATGGATCCCAGAGTCCACATGGCTGGACCTCATGGGCACCAGGAGGGGGGAAGGACAGCTCAAACCTTCCCCTGCATGGGCAGGGATGTCCCCAGTGAAGTTCTGCTGCTCAAAGGTTGATGAGAAAAGGTGGAAAAGGGGATGGAGAGGTGATCCAAACCCTGGAGATGAAGCTGTGTTGGGCTGCTCTCACAACTGGGCAGAAATAAAACTCTGTTTGATGAGCAAGGCTGTTTGATTGAAGCCAGAAGTTTGCACATAAAAGGATGGATTGTGAGGAATTTCAGAACTCTAAAAAGGCAAGAAAAAAATGTTTAATGTGCTAAAAGGGGGAATGTGGGCAATTACAGAGCAGCCTTTTCTTCTATGATTTAAGAAAAATGAATTTAAAAAAATATTGAAATGCTGCATCTTGATTGACCTGATAGCACCTCTCCCCACCAAATCCTTCATTTCAGTCTGCAGAAATCATCAGAACAACCCTCTGATTCTCCCATATCCATGGGACAGTACAAGCCTTTTCCCCTGCAGAACTACGAAGAAACTCATCTCGGCGTCTTCCTTCCAGCTCCAGCAGTTTATTGGCTCCCTCTCCAGTCCTGGAACACACAAACCCTGGAGCCTCTGACCTTGCCTGGCGATGCCTTTAATCCCAGTATTTTACCCAAGGCCACCTTCAAAACTGAACCATGGGGGTTTTTTTGATTGAAAAAACGTGCCTTCTACCTTGCTCTGCAGAGCTGCCCTTTGATTTTCAAGCTCTTGAACACAGTTGTGTTGGGGCTCCCTGAGCTGGGCCAAGGTGGGGAAATGATTTAATTGTCAAAGCAAGCACAGGCTCTTGTCCTGGCAGGGCGCCAGCACAGGCTTCAGAGCATTAGCAGGGCTGCACAGATTAGGTTTTGCTTTTGACATTGGGCCCTTGGCTTTTGTCCTTTGGGTGGCATCGTTTGCACGGGAAGGAAGCAGGAGGCAAACTGTGAGGAGGCCAAGATGGAGGGAGATGTCCTTTAGGCAGCAAATCCCACTCTGTGTCTCCCCAGCGGTTCGCCACTGAGATACCAAAGCCAGCGTGGGGACGCCTCAGAGAAGGATCCCCTCCTGAGCTGACTGCAGGGGAGGAGGGCTGAGCTTCAACCCATGCTCAGAGTTCCTCTGAGTGTCAGCAGGAAATTAAGGTGAACTGGTGGGACCTTGGTGTGTGCTGGCCGAGGTGAGCAGCAGTGGCGGGGTTTTCATGTGGCTTTAACACAGAGATTTGTTCTGAATCTTATTTTTCTCCAATTTTTGCATGGGCTGCTCTGCTTTTCTTCTCTGTATCTCTTTAGGATATAAGTAGATTTTCCTTTCAGGTGAAAGGCCATCAATGTTCATGTCAAGCTTTAGAAAGAAGCTACCCTGTCTCTCCTCCTGCCTTATCTCCCTGCCACAGTGGCATCCCAAACTGTTTCTCACAGCCACCTAAAGCTAGGAAATACAACTCAAATTTGTGACTCAGAACATACGTATGTCTCAAAGCACAGCAGACACCACAAATAACTCTGAGAGTTTTCAGGACTGTGTGGGTGTTTGTGTCAACCCCTTGGTAAGGATGTACAGCACCGTATCTCACCTACTTTTTTTGTTATGTGTTATGTATCTTATGCTAAGTATTAATTTATATGTATGATATACATTTTATACACAAAGATGTGAATCAACTTCATCTGGGGGGTCCAGAGTTGTTCCTGGCAGAGGATGGAGGGAGCCCTGTCGTGGGAAGTTCAGTTCCACACAGACACAAGGGTCAGTGGTGTGTTGCATTTGCAGATTTGGGGTTGTAAGAAGAATCCCAGCTTTCTGGAAACCCAAGGCTAATGATGAGTCTTAAATTCACATGACTGGTGGAAAGAACAGCCCAGTGGGAACCTTTCCCCCACTAGAAGAGAATTCCACATAATTAGACCATCTCCTATTCAGGCAAAAATCCTATGGGAAAAGGTTGGCTTTTGGCCTGAATAAAAAATGGTAAAATCCATACTGAGAATAATGATGGTTGGCATATAATGGTATGTCTGCAGTGACATACCCAAGCAAATACTATATTTCCTTCTGGCTTAATTAGTGCCATGTGTTAAAGAGATAAATTTTCTCTCTCTACGTTAAGCAAAAAGTCCTCCTATGAGGCTCTCAAAGCCCAAGTATTTGTCTGAATGATAGAGACAACATTTTTGCACAAATTCAGCTGTTTGAAATGCAACATTTACAGGATGGAGCACTGTTTTGGTTGAACTGTACAGCACAGAGCAGAATAACACAGATTTTGGTTGAGATTCCCATGGCTTCACATAATTATTATTTTAGACTTGGGGGGAAGGGTTCCTCAAATAAAAATGATCAGGGATCAGGTAAATTCTGTCTTTTCCCTGTGGAAGTCTCACTTGTCCCTATCAGGTAGCTCAAGACTTATATTCCAGGATTTCTACAGGATACATGCATAGAAAATTTCCACATCAAGCCATCCTCTGAGCTAAAACATCTCCTCCTGAAAGATGTCTGAGTGTTCGTTTACAGCCTTCAGGTGATGGAGAATCCATCAGGTACCCAGGTACTTTCTCCTACTACATGATTAGCTTCACTCAAACCCACACACCATATCTGTAGTTTGAAGTTGTGCAGGATCCAAAGCTGCTCTTGGCACGTCACCAGTCCTAATTCTGCTGAATAAAGGAGCCCCCTTCCACCAGATATCACATATCCCTCCACCAAGCAGATCAAGTTGCCCCTTAACATCCTAAGGGATGGATCCAGACCGAGCCTCTCTAGTCTCTTGCCACAAAGCCTGGCTTCTGGAGCTAACATAATTCTTGTCACTGGTCCTCTGAGAAGGGCTTTGCTAATGCTGCACATGAAAATAATACAACCTTTCTTCTTCTGCTTGATATTCCCCTCCTTGTATCTGCAAGGATTGCATTTGCTGCTGTATTTACAGCACCACACAGAGTTTGCATTCAGTGGGCTGTGTACAATCCCTCCTCAGTCCCCGACACCGTTGCTGTTTGGCAGAAGACATTTGCCTGTTGTTTATATTGCGTTCTTCCTCGCTGGACATATGACTTTGCATTTGACTTCGCTGTTTGAACAAGCCCTTTTTACCAAACACCCCGAGTCAGGCAGCACAACTGTCTCATTGCCAGCATGAATTGCTATTCTGACCTCTTTGGGGTCATTGGCACTTTTTAGCGGCAGGGATTATATATTTTCTTTCACGTCTTTGATAAACATACTCAACACTACTGAGCAAAAAAAAAAAATAAATCTCATTTCGAGTCTATAAGAACACCCATTGCATACTAATATCTCACCAATTTTTATTTTCTAAAATATCTTCTTACTGGTTTTTAGTCCACTGAATTTGGGCTGCGTTGATATTTTCAGTATTACTTAAAATAGGACTAAATATGAATTATGGAAATCTGTTTCAAAAGTGGTTGCTTCTATCAACCAAGTCCCTGTAATTTCATGTAATTATTATTTTTATTTTTAAATAGTTCCTCTTGATCCTTGTTAGCAATTTCTTTTAGCTTAAGGAATAGAATTTTTTTGAAATTTCAGGTATGTTGCTGCCCAGGACCACATTTTTCTGGCACTAATGAAATGGAATAGCAATGTGATCATTTGCATCTAGAAAGCCATAATTTTCTAGCCTGCTGCCCAACTCGTTATGGTCTACAAAAACAAGGTCTGACGTAGAAATACCCCAAGCTGATTTCAATTATTTTTGCACTTAAAAACTTCTGTACAGCTTTTAGAAACCCCAGGGATGCTTCTCCAATGGTAGCACAAGACCTTCGGCATCTGCTCCCCAGCCTCAAATCTCCTATCAGACATAAAGGATGGATCCTGCCTCTGCACTCCGAGAAGGGATATTAGAGGAGCTGATCTTTCTATTCTTTTTTTTCAGTGGTCTGCAGTGGACACTTCACCCTCGCAGGACTCCTCCCCGCCCCAAGTGAGTTGCTGTTTTCATAAGAGATCTTCAGGCATTTTGAGCTTTCCCCGAACCGTCAGTATTTATGGCATGTCAGACTGCCTTTGATGGAGATTGCCCTTCCTCCCTCCCTTTCTCTCTCCCTCCCTCCTTCCCTCTTGTCTTGCCTGAGCAGGCTGTAGCGGTGATTTTAGCATCCCCATCATCTGTATCATAGCATGGATGCTTGGTAATATCCATCATCTCACAGGAACATTTCCCATTCCTCAGACCCGGTATCAATCTAAACGTCGCGTACTCTAATATCTTGATTAACTGCCTGTATTTTTGTTGACTCCTGTGCCTGGCTGTGGCTGCCTGGCTCTCTCTCCTCCCTGGCCAGAGGAGATGGAAGCGCTGCGGCGGCCGCAGGCTCGCAGACCCCGGGGCTGAGCGGCAGCGGACAAACACAGCCAGGACCGACGCCGGGGGACTGCGGGGCGGGAGCGTGACAAGGGGAGTCCAGAGGGGAGAACCCCGCTGTCCGAGGGGGACAGCCCCCAGGGATGGGGGACAGCCCCCAGGGATGGGGGCCAGGTCGGGGAGGCCCGGGCGGTCCCCGCCCGCGGCGCGTTCAGCACCACTGGCCGCGGACAGCGCCCGGCCCCGCCGCGGTGCCCGGGAGCGGGGCTGCACCCCCAGCACACCCCCACCCCCCCTTAGCCCCCCCATCCCCACCGCGGGGCGCAGCCCCTCGCCTCCCCCGCCCCGCCCCGCCGCCGCGGGCACTGACCGAACATCTGGATGTGGCCCTTGGTGATGGGGTTGAAGCTGCCGCAGGCCAGCAGGATAACGTGGGTCTTGGTGGTCTCGGTCATGGTGCGGCCCTGCCCGGCCCCCGCCGCGGTCTGTGGCTCGGTGCGGCTGCGGGAAGGAGGAGGGAGGAGGGATGGAGCGGGGCCGGGCGGGAGCGGGGGCGGCGCCGCGGCTGCGGGAGCGGGGACGGGGCCGCCCCTCGCCACGCACGGCCCGGGGCGCGCCCCCCGCGGAGCCCTGCGCACACGTGTGGGCCTGTAAACACACGTATGTGCGTGTGCACACATGTGCGCACCCCCGCGGGCACACATCCAGCCCCGGGGGCGCAGACAGGGGCACCCGCCCTGGCGCGGATGTGCCAACGCTCACATCCACATGTGGGCACACATCCACGTATGGGCACACATCCACATCCCCTCTATACGCACACATGTGCACACACACTCACACAGAGAGGCAGCAGTGACACACTGGCATCCCCAGGACTGAGGCGAAACAGGAGGCTTAACCTGGAGAAGAAGAGGCTCAGGAGTGACCTTGTTGCTCTCTACAGCTCCCTGAAAGGAGGCTGCAGCCAGGTGGGGGCCGGGCTCGGCTCACAGGAAACCAGCAATAGGACAAGAGGACATCGTCTTAAGCTGCAACAGGGGAGGTGTAGGTTGGACATCAGGAAAAATTTCTTCACAGAAAAGTTGATTAGACATTGGAATGAGCTGACCAGGGAGGTGGTGGAGTCATCGTCCCTGCAGGAGTTTAAGGAAAGAATTAATGTGGCATTCAGTGCTCTGTTCTAGTGACAAGGTGGTGATCGGTCACAAGTTGGACTCGATGATATCAGGGTTCTTTTCCAGCCTAAATGATTCTGCGATATGCAGGACTCAGCGTTCATGAGCAGCTGTGCTCTGTGTGTTCCCCCACTCCCGCTCAGGAGATCCCAGTCCCAGCCCAGGATCCACATAGACCTCCCAGCTGCCCCAGTGAAGCATTGCTGCAACACCCTTTTCTGGGGCCCCATGGGGAAACTGGCTTGGGGGGCTTCAGCTGCACCCAGCACCTCCATTTCACTGTCTGAAGGAAGCCAACATAAAACAGGTGCAGTGGGTCCACCAAAAAACATTCTTTATGGCAAGGTAAAACCAGTACCAGACTGCCTGACTAATTCTCTTCGTTTCTTATTTGTAGGACTGCAGCACTGCTGTTCTTTGCTGAAGAAGCTCCTCATCCCAAGCCAGGGCCAGCAGAGCCCTCTCTGCTCACAGCCACTGAAGGAGAGCTGGTAGGCAGCTGCCTTCAACCCCTCCCAAAGGCTGTCCTGGCCCGTTGCTTATCTCTGACTCCTACACACCACAGCCTTTCCTTCCAGCAAGGAGTGATTTGCCACCAATAGGTTTCCTTTTCTTTTTTCATCTCTCTTCCTCCTTTTGTCCTGAAGAGGTACAGACTCCACAGGCACTGTTCCCTCATCTCTGCCTTCCCTTGGCAGTGTCTTAGCCCTGCCTACAGGAACAGGCTGTATTTCTCCCTGTCCTGGTAAGATTAATTATTTCCAGTCCTTTGCTTGAAAACTTTTGCCCTGCCAACTCAGCCAGGTGCTGGGATGCTCGTTGGTGCTATCCTTGAGTGATCCATTACTTGCTCCCTGTCTCACCCCCCCAGATCCATCCAAATCCCCAGGGAGGTGTAGGATACATTAACAGTGATCCTCTTTGGCATCAAGCTGACTTGAAACCCACTGGTGTTTCATAAAATCCTAGAAGGGTTTGGAGTTGAAGGGACCTTAAAGATCATCTAGTTCCATCCCCTGCCATGGGCAGGAACACCTTCCACTGGACCAGGTTACTCCAAGCCCCATCCAACCTGGCCCTGAACATTGCAAGGGAGAGTTTGAGAGCTCACAGCCCCCTTTGAATAGGCTTTGCAAGTTGGGGATCAGGAGGGAAGCAGGCAGAGCTGCCAGAATTTAAAAAAAAAACACATTAAAAACCCCAAGCATACAGCCCTTTCAGTGTGAAAAGAAGAAAATAGTTTACATGCATTAGCCAGAGGTTCCTACAGCCAGGGAAAAAACCAAACACGAACTAAAATTACCAGGACAATATTCTAAAGTAGGAGAAAAAAGGTGTTAAGGGTGTAAATGTCTGTCTACAGACAAAAGTCCTTCAAGGAATCTTGTTCTCTCACCAGCAGAAAAAAACAGGTGAGGAGTTTGCTGCTGCAAACACAAAATTATTTGGGACACTGAGAGGTTCACTCTCAGTGTTAGTCTCAAAGCCCACGACAACGGGGAGGCAGGTGGCACAGATGAGGCAGATCAGCTGGAAGATAGACTGGACTGGGGCGTGAGGTGTCCTAAAAACATCAGTGTCACCTTTGCTTGCTGGGCTGAGCTGCGAGAAAGGCCAGGGGGGCGGATCCATCTCTTTCCATTGGTTGCATGGGGAAAGGCAATAAATAAATGTACAAACAATACCAAGTCAGTAAAGGCACAGTACTCTACCTTCTTACTTACTCTGTACAGGCATCTATTGATTCAGTTGGATTAGACTTTGGGGTTGTGTTGGTTTTCTTCCTATGCTGCTTCTACAAGCTTACCCTGAAAGGGAGAGACTCACTGCCTTAGTGGCTCTCTGCAGTTTATCATCAGTGCTCTGCCTTTTAAACACAGGTCTTCTCAGTAGGGAACACGATGTTTCTCTTCTGCACTTTCTTACTTAAGCTGGTGTCCTACCCCCTTCCCTCGGGATGGTACAACTGCACTGATATGAAATGTGGGGGGTTGCCTTTTACAAGAAGACTCTTCACTGAGTCCTTTTATACAGAAGAGGCTGAAGTTCAGGTGAGAAAGTTGAATTTTTTGTTAGTCCCAACCCCACTCCTTGTTAATTTTGCATAGGAAATTTTGCAGGGTGGCATCTTTTCCCTTCAGCCTTCCACAGGTTGCACTACTTGCAGCCATAGGAGCGTTAGGTGCTGCTGTTGCAGGAAAAGGCACAAATGGAGAAAATTGCCCATGGCTGAGTTCTCCCACTGCCTGGTGATCCCAAGCACAACCCAGCTCCTGCCATGCAGCCGAATCTCTGCCTGCTCCGTTTCACGCTGGAGTTGGATCTTAAACACCAGTGAAAGGTCAAGGTGGGCTGTGCAGGTGTGGGATACGCCCTGCCCATGAGGTCTGGCCAGCACTGTCTGTACCTCTTCCTTGGCTTTCCTGCTGCTGCCAGATGGGTGAGTGATGTAGTAAATCAGCTGTCACTTAGCAACGGTGCCGGCTGGGGAGCCGCGGTGGGGTTTGGTGCGGGAGTGACGCCTGCAAGGCTGTGCAGTGGAGGTTATTTCACCTTTTTTCTCCTCAACGTTTTCCAACCCAGCCTTTATTTTCTTTTCCCTGCTGCTTTCCCTGATATGTGGGTGCAAATTTCCCATGGGTGAAGGCAACTGCCCCAGCTGCAGGATCCAGGAGTTCCCTGCCAGCCCTCCCTGGGATTGCTGTGCAGTGCTGGAGCACCCCAAGAGCTCCAGCCAATCTGGGCTCCAACCCAGCCCATGGTGGCAAGCAGCCATCTGCCATCTGCAGAGCTGGTACAGCGGGACGGGGAGAGGGCAGAAGGATGATTAATTTGGGTTTATTCTCTCAGGAAGAAAAATGGAGAAACACAGCAACTTGCCTACCCTGACACAGGGAGCTCACATCAGCACTGCAAAATCCTTGCCTGTAGGACTTGACAAGTGAGGCTAGACCTGTTAAGCACACCTGAAACATCACCTGTGATTCACAGCAATGGTATTTCTGCACATGGATCTGTCTGGTTCTTCCACCTCTGGACAGCTGGGCCCCACAAGCAGTGGGGCTGTCCAGCAGAAGGTCATGGCTGTGTTTGCTGGGGTGAGGGATGGAGACAACTCGGTTCTCCTGGCACTGCCTCTCACCTTGTCCATCCTCTTGGGCTTGGGAAGAGGAAGGGAAACCTTCCAGCTTAATGCTTTTTAAACTGGAAGTCTGCAAACTCTTTAAAAGAACTCAAATATGTTAGAGAAAAGGGCAATTAGAGGGGCTTAAATAATATGTGAACCCGCCCTGGCACATTTCAGAGCCTTTTCTGTCCAGGGCTAAGAAGTGGGTTCAGTTCTACTCCCCACATGCCAGTCATGTATCTCTAAGAAATATTTGTAATGCAACAATGCACTTAAAAAACCCCAAAAACCAAAACAAAAAAACAACCAACCAACCAACCAAAAAAAACAACAAAAAAACCAAAGGCCTTTCCTTGAGAACTAAGGAGCAAAAGATCTTGAATTAGGGAACTGCTCTCTCGGTGGCCCAGTTGGAATAAAACTCCCAGTTCCCACAAAAGCAGATTTTTAATTTACACCCATTTTTGAGATGCAACCTGAATGCATCTAACCAAAACTCAGGGCTGCAAATTCAGCCCCTGGGAGGGAAAGGAAGTCAGTCTGAACTGGCAGATCGGGCCAGGCTGAACCGGCCCAGCTGAACCAGTTTGCTCATGGAGGAATGGCACAGGACAGTAACTGGAAGCACTGGGGGCAGCTGCTGTGGTGTGAGCCTGGTTGAGCTGGAGGGAGCTGCCAAACCCTGAGGCCACATGGGATGAGACAGCCTGTCCCAAAGGGAGAAATCTTCTATTTTTGATGACCCAAGGCAGGAGCAGACACTCAAACAAGGAAGAAGTAAGCAAGGCTGGGGAGCAGCTGAAAGAGGTGGCCTATAACCAGGGTCTGAAAATTCCTGAGTAGCCTGGGGAGTTTTTCTCAGGGCTTCATCACATCCTGGAAGAAGATGCCAAAGGGTGCCATGGGATAAAGCTCCTGGAGATGTGTCAAGGTTGTGGACCCAACACCCCGGTGTTGTGGCCTCTGCAAACGGATCCCAAGTTCTGTGCAGCGCTTCTGGGACGCTGGACTGACGTTTCAAGGTGCTTCCTGGGGAAGGGCAGCTTGGTAGCAGATTTCTCTCTTGCCCCTATTCAGCAGCTGAACGCTGGCCACAGACACAATTAGCTCTGCAGACCTTTTAGTGTCTGTGATCCTGAGGCTACAGCTCAGCCGTGCAGGACGGATCAATTTGCACAGTTGGGATCTGAGCTGGGCTGTGCACGACGGGGGTGTGAGGTAGAGGCACTTGGCGTGGATCCCCAGGAACAGCTCCTTGCTCTCTCCCTTCCACAAGGGGTTTAGCTTATTTAGGGGGAAAGGGCACTTCTTTTCAGATTGTGCAGCACTTATTCTCACAGAATTAAAAGGAAATCCATCAGATACTTTATGAATTATAAGAATTAAAAGGGATTTCTTTAAGAAGTGAGGATTATTTTATTATTTTTCTTTGTTCTGAGTGATATTTGCAAGGGAATAATGAAACCTCTACAGAGTTGAAATTCTGGAAGTTTTGCATATGGGCTATATTTGGGGAAAGGAGGTTATAATTAGGGTAAGATGAGGCTTTTGTCACTAACAATTAAAAATCTAAGTAGTATAATCTGGGATGACAACAAATACACTTTAATCATGATAACATAATTACTGATCAGGATGAATAGAGGACAAAATTAAGATTGTTTAGGTATCTTCATACTTTGTTTCTTCCTTCACGTTCTTCAATTACTTTTGAGTGCTAATTTCCCACATTCACAACATTTAGATTGAAATAATCACCGAACCTGCAGAGAATCTTGTGTTTCATCATTCAGCTATTGTGCTGTGCTCTCATTTTTCCTTGATCCCAGGTTTTCACCCTCAGCAGCAGGAAAATGGGATGCCTCAAAGACACAAAATCCAGGGTTTGGCACAGAGACAGAGGGATGTCCAGTAGCCACATCTGTACATGAAAACAAGGAGAGAGTTTATGCACACAAAAGGGAGACCTCTGTGAGCCCCACAGGATATTCCTGGACAATTAAAGATGTCGGTGTTAATGAAGAAGGATGGGAGCAGGCTCTGATGAGGTCCACCCCTCCATTCTTGTCTTAAACGACCTTGAGGAAATCTCTTCTGCTCCTCTGACTATCTGTTAAGTGGGAGTGGTCCTTGCTTTCCTCTCAGAGCAGGCTAAATCAGTGTTTTGAGGATAAACACATCCAAGGTCTGTGAAATGCTGAGCTTGTATGGTGACAGAGGCTATCAAATGATGTAAAAACAGATTTGGGACTATGAGGCTTTCCCTCTGGAGACCAGGGCAGCTTCACTCCTGGGAATTTTGGCTGCATTGCTGGCTGAGGGCTGGGGTTTATTCACTGGGTTAACAATGTCTCTGGTCTACCTACCTCCTCTGGGGACCAAATCCTTCCAAATTCTGTGTAATTAATAAAATGGTAGGTTGCAATTCATAACCTATTAATGACAAAAAAGATATTATTAGTTGATCTCTACGAGAAATCTACTTCTTTGAAGAGAAGACTTATTACAAATCTCATGGAACAAAACTAAGGGGAGACTGACTTGAGGCTCCCCCTTAAATTGAAGTTACCCTCCTTGCCATGTGCAACAAAAGGTTTGGAATAGAATTTCATAAGAAACAGAGCAGAGCAATCAGCAGCAATGTCAAGCCCTCAAAAATGTTGTGTGGGGGAAACTGAGGCCAAAACTGGAAGTGCAGGGACATTGAAGAACTCTCTGAGAGGCAAGAAGGGAGTGCAGGGAGAGAAACTCTTGGGCACACTGTCCTAATGGACAGATTTATTCCAACAGTGCAGAAACTTAGAAGGAAGCAAAACACACCACAATTCAGAGGAAAAGCCCTGGAAAACAAGGAAAAGACTGCAAAGGCTCTGGCATCCTTTGCTTCTGTGTCTGGAAGATATTCAAGAGGAGTGAGAAAAGGCAAAGGGAGGCTTTGTGGCCAGGCGGGTTGCCCTGATGGGCCACAGTTTTCCTCATACATCTGCCCCAAGGTATGGCTCTGCTTGGAAATTCATATTGGCATTGAACAGCTTAAGTAACACCGGCAACAACACCCATCAGATTCTCTTGAAAATACCCAGGGCTGACTGTTACCCGCTGTCCAAGACTCAGAACTCAGCTCTACCCCATGTGAACCTCTCAGGTCTTTTGGGGTGGCTGTGGAGGTGGATTGGATTCAGACAAGACCAAACAAGACAGTCACTGAGTCCACTCTGCCAAAGAGAAACTGCAGAAAGCTGGAAAATGTCACTTCCTCTTCGGCCAAAATACCCCAAATCAGGCTTCTGCCTTCAAATTTGCCCTGTCCTGTCCACATGCAAACACCGAAGTCATGGGGAGGCAGCCCTGGAAACTCCTATTTGCAGAGATCCAGCCTGTCGAGCTCAGAAGGGCACTCACAGTTGCACAGAACAACAGCCCAGTGACTTTGTCTAAGGTCCACCACTGTGCTAAAGTGGACTGAAAAATACAGAATCACTTTTTATTTTAAGTGATAACAGTGCAGGTGAACATTTATCTTATTTCAAGCATTTTATTTTAAGCAATAACATTGCTGCCCTGGGGAAATGAGCCAGAGTGCTGTTTGCACTTTGGTGGTTACTTTATAGTCAGGCTGTATGTTATCTTTCTGCCTGGGAGGAAGCCCCTGGAGGGGATCCTCTCCAGCAGAAAAAGGTGGAAAACTGACAATTTGTTCATCCAAGGCCAAAAGGAGGGAGGGGCAGGCCCTGGAAGAAGAGTGATGGAGGAAGCTGACAGGAAAATTCCAAGTAGGCTCCGTGGGAGGCAGGGAAGCATTCCTGTCAAGTTTTGGCTTTTGCTGCTTAAGTCAGTGTAGGCTGTTCCCACGGCTGCTGTGGGACACTGTGGAGAATGGCCTGGCTGCAAACAGGGGTTGGGAATGAGGGGTTGGTGAAGGGGAAGTGGCACTGGCTTAAGGCACTTCTGCTTTCAAAACTTGGGTTATTCAAGTAAGGAATGAATGGATTGAAAACTATGGGAAGACTAGAGATTAGTTTGAGGTGTATATGCAGTTATATGCTGCTTGGTGGGTCTCCTCAGAGATCATTGAATCATCATAGGATCCTGGAATGGTTTGAGTTGGAAGGGACTTTAAAGCTCATCTTGTTCCACCCCCTGCCATGGCAGGGACACCTTCCACTAGCCCAGGTTGCTCCAAGCCCTGTCCAACCTGGCCTTGGACACTTCCAGGGATCCAGGGGCAGCCACAGCTTCTCTGGGCAACCTGTGCCAGGGCCTCCCCACCCTCATAGGGAAGAATTTCTTCTTAATATCCAATCTAGCTCTGCCCTGTGTCAGTGTGAAGCCATTCCCCCTTCTCCTATCACTCCAGGCCCTTGAAAATAATCTCCATCTTTCTTGTAGTACCTTTCCTTCAGGTACTGGAAGGCCACAATTAAGTGCAGGGTGCCCTAAGCTATATCAGGAGCAGAAGGACAAGGCTCCCAGTCACATGGACAATGTGAAGGGCCTGGGGAGAGTCCTGGACAACATGCCCTGAGAGCTGCAGCTTCTAAGAGCTGCATTTGTGCACTGATCCACGAGACACAACCTCAGAGTGCAAACTCGGCCTGTTTTAGCTCAGGACAGGAACCAGGCAGGCAGGAGCAGCCCCAGTTTGTCCACTTCTGAACCAGTTTGCTCTTGCTCTGCAGCTGAGAGCCTGGAGGGATGGAGCTGAGCTCTGGGCCCTGCTGCAGTGCCTGCCTGAGGTGCTGCACAGGATTCCACCAGAGGTTTGGCCATGGCTTCCTGCCCAGCTCTGATTGCACTGAAACCAGGAAATCCATTCTGCAGCCTTGAGAGGCTTCTGTTTGAACACGTGGGGCCCTGAAAATTGTTTCCTTAAACAGGTTCTCGTTTCAACCTGAAAAAATGTGGGGGATTTATTTATGAAACATGATCTTTCGTTTTGTCCTCGGGGTCACTTTCAGACTCAAATGACACAACTTGCACTAGCCAGCCTCCTCAGTGCTCATCTGATCCCAGATTGTCCTCTGCTTCATTCCTTCAGGCTGGCCCATGTGATCAAATGGACACTGAACTCAGTCCAAAAAAGACAAGTTGAAGCAAAAAACAAGTCACTGAGTCGGTACGAGAGGCAGCACCACATGGTGTAAATGATGGGAAAAGTGTAAATATTGAGCAGTAATAGAATGATGTATTCAGATGCAAGGTTACTGCTCTGTCCCAGACCCGTGCTGAGATGACCCCACCCAGAGCACTGTGTCCAGCTCTGGGTTCCCAGCACAGGAAAGACCTCTTGGAGTGAGCCCAAACAAGACCACCAAAATTATTTCCTCTGCTGTGAGGAAAGGCTATGGGAATTGGGATTGTTTAGTCTGGAAGAGAGAAGCTTCAGGGTGACTTCATTGTGGCCTTCCAGTACCTGAAAGGAGTTGACAAGAAATACGGAGAGAGACTATTTACAAGGGCCAGGACAAGGGGGAATGGCTTCACACTGACAGAGAGTAGGTTCATGTATTTATTCCTTACTGACATATTTTTTCCCCACATTCTTTCCAATGTTAATTTCAGCTTGCAGATTATGGAGAATAGAAGTCAGTGTGCGATAATGGCCTTATCAAAGATAAGTTTATTTTCTTTCCTTTCCCCCTCCTCATTTGTTGTGTGCTTCAGCAACACTGTTGACAGCTGGACTTGATGACCTTAAAGGTCTCTTCTAACACTGATGATTCTATGAGTCTCTGTGGGAAGTTCAGGCCTACAAGTGCTGTTTCAGCTAAAACATTTCAGGTCAGAAAAGTGTGAGGCCACTGCTGCCCTTGTGCTGAGGGACTGAGCCAGCAGCATACCCAGGGGGCCAAGAAGGCCAACAGAACCCTGGGGTGCATCAGGAAGAGCATTGTCAGCAGGTCAGGGAGGGGATCTGCCCCTCTGCTGCCATGGTGAGGCAGATCTGCAGTGCTGGGACCAGCTCTGGGCTCCTCAGGACAGGAGGGACAAGAGCTCCTGGAGCGGGTCCAGCAGAGGCTGTGAGGATGCTGAAGGGATGGAGCATCTCTGGGTGCAGGAA
>NW_020897761.1:0-63952 GCF_003984885.1 Neopelma chrysocephalum | reverse complement strand
CGTCCTGCCCGGCCGGAGCGCAGAGCGGGGACACCCCGCCCCTTCCTCCCCGCGGGCCCTGCACGGGAAGATGGCGGCGGCGGGAGGCGGCGGCGGCGGCGGCGCGGGGGCGGCGGGCCGGCCCGGGCTGTGAGAGCCGCGGCGGGACGGGCGGCGAGCGGCGGAGGATGAGCCTGCTGTGCGCGCAGTATCTCCGGTGAGTGTCTCCGCGGCGCGGCGGCGGCGAGGCCGCGGCAGGGGGGCCCCGGGGGCGGCGGCGAGCGGGCGGACGTGGAGCCCTGAGGCCTCGCAGCGGCGGCGGCGAGCGCGGGGCGAGCGGGACGTGCCCGGGGCGGGGAGCGGGACCCGGCCGCCGCGTTCCCCAGCCCCGCGGGCGGGCGGACTCGGCTGCCGCATGGCCGAGGGCTCCCCAGCAAGGTCACGCCGGGGCCGCGGGGAGGGCAGGAGAGCCCCCCGGCTTCCCCGCCGGGATTCTCCAGCCCTTCCCCAGGAGGTGCCGGGATGAGCCGCCGCTGCGGAGCGACCGCGCGGTTTGACCCCGGCGGTGGAGCGGGACCGGCGCTCGCAGCCCCGGGAGTGCTGTGGGAGAGCCGGAGCAGCGGGAGCCGTGTCTGAGCCCTCGCCATCAGCTGCGAACCCTCAGTCACGGCTGGCACAGTCTCCGGTGCTGGGGACCGGCAGCTGAGGGCTTGGGAGAGGAGCGAGTCTGGCAGGGCTGTGCTTGGGAACAGAACCGTGCCCAAGTCCCCGAAGCCAGAGCACTGGGCACCTCACGGTGGTATGAGCAGGACTTTGATAGGCTTTGCCATGAACTTACCTTTTGGGCGCACTCGTATTCAAATGCCCTTCCTCTGGTGGTTTTGGAAAGCAGCATCATGAGCTACAAATGGCTTTTCAGCAGCTGTAAAATACCAAATATCCAAGTTGGTGGTGGTGTGTCAGCCCTGACCCTTCCGGAACACCTCATGGAAAAGGAGTAGGAATGCCAAAGGGGCGTGAGCGTTCCTTCTGAAGAGCTCAGGGCTTGGGAAGGATTTAGAAGGAGTGAATTCAAAGCAGTTTTTACATTTTGAAAGTGCTTTCTATCCAGAGTTCTGAAACACTTCAAATGTTTCTCCTTGCTGGTTCTCCAGATCCTTCCCTTCTTCCTGATCTTGTCTTGTATCTCTGTCTCCTTTGGCTAGTCCAGATCCTGCCTCAAGTATATCTTTTCAAAAAAAAGGCAAAAAAGGTAATATTTTTCTCCAATAGCAAGTTTATGAGCTTTTTCCTGTTCCAGGTGAGTACACCTCTGCTGTCATAGAAGCTTCTTTGTTCTCTTTTTCCCCTTATATTACAGAAAAAGCTTTTAAATGCCTCATTATTAGCAATCCTCTACCAGTAAAAGACTTGCTTCTATATTGTACTGTTTGTCTTAATAATATTGTAACATCTGGCTCCCCATGGCTGTGAGTCTTTGGCTGCTTTGAGTCATGGCAAGGCTGTACCTCTGAACTCACACGTGTCCCTGCCCCTGTCACCTCCCTGCACCACCAGACTCTTTCTTAGTGTTCTGTATTCCACTACACCAAGCTGGAGATCCTCCCTGCCTGCAAACACGTGGGCAATAATCCCCTGTTTCTCCTTGCTTTGTGCTTCCAACACTTTAGGTGGTCCTGGGCCTTTTTTGCTTTTTCTTTACTGCTTTGCTTGTATTGTGCCAAACCAGCAGGATTGAACCATGTGGCCACTAATGTGTTACAATCAGTGACTCTTGCTCTTGTCACCAAGAATCTTACCTCCTCCTAAAAAACCAGGACACACCCCCTCCCAAACTTTTCAAGCACTTTGTAGTCCATCATCTTCATCTTCTGCCTATAAAGACCATTTGGGCTTGTTCCTCCCTGTAGAAGGTAAGCATGGGGAAGGTTTCCCTAAAAGCTGCTTTTTATACCCACAGAGTGTAGATTTAAATTGTTTGATTTGCATAGGGCAGAAGTGGAACTGCAAATTTGCTGCAGCCCAAGCTCATAAAAGGAACTGGGAACAGAGCCTCAGAGCCAGTTCTGTTAGTCCTTTGCCTTAAGGAGGAGGGCATCCTCCTTTTTAGTCTGGCATGACAAGCTGAATCCCAGTGTAATGAGGAAGGAATACGCAGACAAAAGTACAACGATGGGACAGGGCAGTTTAACAAAACATTGTGCCAAACAGAGACGTGGAGCAATTAGTCTCGGCTGTCTTTGTCCTCTTAAAACTAAGGAGGGACAGAAAAGTTTTTGTGAGAAATCTTTCTCCGTGTATTTGAGGTTTAGGCAGGAGAGAGCTGGGTTTCTAAGGTGAACATGTAATGGTTGAATAACTAGTGAAATAATGACTCTGCAAGAATCGAGCTGCTGAAAAATGAGCAGGGAAGAAGGGACTTTTAGCTGGACTGCCTTAACTCCTCCACTACCAGTGTATATAGGTGTGTGAATCAACTGTTTTAAAATGCTGTCCTTAAAGGATTTTGTCCCTTCTGAGAGAGAACTGAGAAACACCTGAGACTCCTACAGAAGTCTTCCAGGAAGAACAAAGAAGATCAGGCTTCATGTAATGAGTCTTCGCAAAGTTGCAGGAGAGTCTATTTTTAAGTCATCTTCCTATGTAATAAAGTGTTGGGATTTTTGCTTTCCCAGTCTTATTATCCTTTTCAAGGTGACCTGTCAAGAGTACTGGAGGGTGTTCTCTCCCATCTAGTTTCCTAGATACTTCTCTCAAGTCATTGTTTGAGTCAATGCTCAAAGGTTTGCACTGCAGCTGGTCAGGTGAGTAGACCTTTCAGAAGGTTCTTTCAAAGAGATTTTGGGAAAAAGAGGCACAGTTTGAGTCTCTCTGTTCAGGGGGATGTGCTCATCACATTTGGCTAAAAATTTGTATCCGTGCCATTTGTGCTGGTTTGGGAATCTACAAGTACTCCCCATAAATCAAACTAATCTCGTGGGGCACTTGTCTTACAGTAAATGTGTCATGTATCCTGCTAGGTATAAAAGAAGTCACTTTTAGGCAAAATATCACTGATAGGATTTTTACCACAGTACCACAGAAATTTCCAAGCACATCCTTTTTATAAGACATTATTGAACTTTAGTCCACATTTGTTCACTTTAGGGAAATGGTCCTCTTTGCAGATTTTATGTGTTAATGTTCAAAGTGTAGTTAACTAGGATTCAGAAGTTTAGCAGTTTGAGATATGACTGTCTCAATTGCATTTCCCAAAGATGTGAGCTCAGTTACCAGTTAAATGTGGCATTACCCTGGTAAATTGTGGCTTTTAGCACTCTGCAAACATAGAATAAAATGTGCTTGAATTACAGGGCTTGAGCACCGCTTAGAAATCCTAGCGCTGACAAACCAGTAGGTAGTTTCCTGTAGCCTTATGATGAGGCTGTAACCAACTTCATTAAAGGTTTGACTGCTTTAATAATTCAAATTGTGGCTCTCTTTTCAAAGACTCGTCAGTGGCTCCATTAACTTTTGCGTCTGCCGTGTCTCTTCACGGTTGCTCCTTTGCTGTCTGCCGGTCCGTGACGCACCTCTTGCAGTGTTTAGTGGAGGAGGGTAGAGCAGAGGTGATTTAGTGTTGCAGTCTGTGTGTGTGAGCATGTTCTGGTACTGATTCCTGGTCAGGATGTAGAGGTGATACTTGTCTGTGCTGGAAGGGCACAAATCTTTTTGAAACACAGAATGAGTCTCAGCAAGACTGAGTCAGTTATTTAATTAACTTGAGAGCATAGGAAGGAGAAAGTTAGTAAATGTAACCTCCTAATAGAGAACTTTATGTGACTGTAGCATGTTTCCTGGAGTTCACAGGATCACAAGGTAACTGGGGCTGGAGGGGAGGGACCTCAGGTCCCTGTCCAACCTCCTGCTCAAAGGGGCAGCTCCCAGACCAGGTGCTCAGGGCTTGGTCCACTTGGGTCTTGAGAGCCTCCAGTGGTGGAGGCAGCTCAGCCTTTTGGGGCAGCCTGTGCTACTCTTTGGCTGTCCTCATGGTGGAATAGATTTTCTGTAGATCCAGTCTGAACTTCTCATATTTTAATGCCCATAATTATGCCCATTGTCTGTTGTTCTCCTGCCACATGGAGAGCCTGGATCCATCTTCTCCATCCCCTCCCTGTGGGCATGTGGCAGCTGTGGGTGCCTGGAGCCTTCCCTGCCCCAGGCTGACCAAGCCTGGCTCCCACGGCCTCTCCTCCAGTCCCAGATCCAAGTGCTCCAGCCCTGACTGCCCCGGAGGCCTCTGCTGGCCTGTCTCCAGTTGATCCACAGCTTTCTTGATTTGTCTTGATATCTGAACAAGACCAGTCAGTCTTGGAAAGTATTCCCTCCAGCTCTTTTATGTTCTGAAATGATTAATGCTACTTTCATACAGTCTTCACTCTTGAATTTTAAACAGGGGAGGAGTAGTGGGCAAATCACATATAGCCTTGGCCTTCCAGGAGGCACCTCACAGTACCGTGTTTTCTTTGAGGGAACATAAAGGGAAAGTCTCCCTTCTAATTTTATCTCTTTTTCTTTTTTTTTCTCTTTACAAGTTATTTCTAGCATTTGTTAACTAGAATTTGTGCCAATACTTAGTATGAACAACACTTTGTATTCTTCTTTGAGGGTGAGGGTAATGATTTAAAAAGGCAAATAAGATTGATGATGGCTACTACTTACTACTGATCAACAAGCTTTTTGTGGGGACCTGTGAAGTAAAAAGAATTAAAATAAAGAAGTGTTAAGCAATTCCCCTCTGAGCTTTCTGCTGAAGAAAATACATCTTGCTGAGAGCCCCAAGACACACACCATACTCCACAGGTCTCTGGGCAGCTATTACTTGCTCCCTTCTTCCTGTCATGGGGATTTGAATTATTAAGCATCCTGCTGCCACACAGGGACAACTTGTTCTAAAGTCTAGGTGTACTATCAGAGCTCTGATACTTTCTCTTTTTCAACTGTAGATCCCTAAGGAAACAAGGCTTGTACATGTGCTGCTTATTTTTTTTTTGTTTTTTCTCGAGTGGCTTTAGCAAATTTTATCAGACTTCTGCAGAGGGATAGATGTTTCAAAGTTGGTTGTTGCCATTATAACTTTATGAAGTTAACTGGTTAAGGTGATCACATTTGGGTGAGCCAAATGAGTGTGCCTGTTGAGAGAAGCAGGCAGAGCCCAGCTGGGGTAAATCAGCACTTCCAGAGCTCCTCTTAGCTGCGGTGCAGGGTTTGAGTGTGCTCCGCTGTACGGAGTTAACAGCAAGGACTCGAGTGCCTGTGCAGTTTAGCAGGTGCTGGGCACATTTTCCTGCTGGAGGGACTGGCAGGAAGGTGACTCTGTGAATGTGTGCTAGAGAGAAGAGGGCTGCAGTAACCAGAGAACTTGACCCTACTTGCACTTGGCAAAAGCTTGGCCATACAAACAAAGGGTGTGTTTTAAACTTGAACAGCTCCCGACAGAAGTTTCTCACTCTCCCTTTTGCCCTCAGCCCTGATTTGATGGCACAGGCTTATGGCCAGTCTGAAGTGAGCTGGACCAGGGAACCACAGTAGGTTAGAACCGCTTTTGTTTTGTTTTGTACCCACGGAGCTCAGTCTGAGCTGGTTTCCTGATCCCATCCATCACGTTACCACAGATGTGCTGACAAAAAGGGTGTGGCTGTGTGCAACAGGAATGAAGCTCTAATGGTGAGGGCAGGGTGGGACTGCTGCTTGGAGTGATAGTGCTCCTTATCATGGAAGTGCTCACTGACCCGTAACACTAATAAATAATGCCCCCTTTCCTAGAATATGGCTGTAGCTATATATAGAGTTATATATACTTAAAAAAATAGAATGCAGCTGGTATCACTGTCACAAACCATACCCCTCTTTTCAATCTGGACCGAGAGTCTCCCCCTTTTTCCTTTGCTGCAGAACACAGTTTATTGTGGATGCTGTTACTTTGTGCTCTGCTATGAGGTTACTTGCACAACAGTGTTCCAGTGACCTAGAAGTGCAGGTTAGTGTAAGTAAAGTTACAGCTGCATTTATTTATTTATTTATTTTTGATGGCAGGGATGATTCCTGTAGCAATTAACTCTTGTTCTAACCTCCATACCCCTATGTAGTTTGATCCTTACTGGAAAGGACAAAGTTCTGTTGTGGCAGTAAAACCAGGTGATGTTTATCTGAAGTTTTGGTGGGGGACTGAAGCTGCACCAAAGCATTTTGAGAAGGCTTCCCCCAGCCCTGAATAGAGGGGGTTGGAGGGTTTTTTTGCTAAGGTTCTTCATTTCAGTGCATAGTAAGAAGACACATTTGCTTGGTGAATTAGCTGTTTTATTTCTCAGTGTAAGGTATGCTATGATGTTCACGCTCCTTATAAAATCTTCTCTTTTGTCCTAAGAAGTCATAACAAGTAAACCTAGCCTGTTCCAGTGAAATAATTTTTGTCTCTAAGTAAGATCTGGGCACTGAATTGTAGCACAAACTTTTATGTCAAGCACCTTAAAGCTCTGTTTAAATGTGTATGGAACCTGAAGCTGCCCTGCTTTTCAGTTTGCTACATTGGCTATTGTGTGCATTTTCAGATGTCTTGATGCTTCCCACTGGAGAAGGAAAGGCTAGGTTGTTGGGAGAAGACTGACTTGATTGATGCATAGATGCCTTGGCATCTCCCCTGCCCTGCTCAGCCAGCAAAAATGAGTGTGGAAGAGGAGTAATTGCAGTTCAAGTGTGTGGTGGCTGGAGAGGGAGGAAAGGATAGTTTGCTGTAGGGTCTGATTTTGTTGGATGAGGAGCTGCCGGCGGTTGTAGAGTTTTAAGGATCCTTCATCACTGCTATTGGATCTTCACAACAGCAGAAGAGACTCACTAGGAGGAGCAGACTGGTGGAAGAGCAGTTAAGGAATGCAGCTATAATTTGTAAGGAGTATATGTGGGAGGACATTAGTTAGTGCTTTCTTTACTTTCAGGCTTGACCTCATCTCACTGGTAAACTGCACAGCTGCTGGGGAATAAACCCACAGATTTTTTCCTTAAAATCATGAGCAGAATTGCATGCACTGCTCCTGTACTTCTTAATGTATTATGAGGGAGGTCATAGATTTCAGTGGTGTTCAGTAGAACACGGGGGTTTTCCTGTGCTGAGGGAGGAGAATGGCTTCTCCACTCCATCTTACTGCAGTGAGCAGAATAGAGGACTAACTTAATGTTTGTTGTGGAGTGACATGAGGACTCGTGGGCCGTAGTTGCTCCCCGTTTCATGCAGGGTGGAGGACTGGTGGCTTTTTTCTGTGTGCATCTGGAGCACTGGTGTTGTCACATTTAACAAGATGTTGCATGAGGCAGAACAGTTGTACTGGTGTCATCACCAGCTTCCACTGGTGCAGCCCTGCTCCCAGTCCTGCCTTTAGGCCCTGTTTCTAGAATTGTCTGGCCACCGTTGCTCCTCCCATTTGAATTTAAGAAGAACTTCTTTTCGTAAACTTGGGGACTTCCCAGATGACCAAATGAAGGGGAGGTGGCTTCAACAGTGTTCTGATGCTGAGTATTTCAATTCCTCTGAGTTAAATCAGCAGGTACTTGTTTGATCAGTGTAATGCTGTAAGTTGGGGTGGAATAAGCTTTTTTGAGTAACATTGGGCCTCCTTTCTCCTCTTTCTGTATTCCAGTAGGACTTTTCTCGGATTATTCACATTGGCTTCTGCACTCAAGGGATTATCATAAGGAACCAGAAGGCTGAGGAGTCTCCTGGGATTTTTACAGAGCCGTGGGTGACAGACTGAATTTCACTGATGGGACTCAAATCAGAGATACCCTTGAGGTACTTAGGAGTCCTGTTAATGTTCTCTTCCACCTTTAGGGAAAAGAAATGATGTTTTTCTCAAAGAACTTATGATATCCCCTATACATCAGTCTGTTTCTCATATTTTAATTTCATTGTCTGTGGTGTTGAAAGTGTCCTCTAGTGCTTGGCCTGATTGAACAGTTTTCTGCTTTGTCTAATATTGGTATGTGTGAAGCTGATTTTTATTTTATTTCTTTCCCCCTTTCCCCCCACCCCCTGAAGCATTGTCTGTTTTGAGTCTGCAGGCCCCACTTGTCACACAGCTAAATTATCTCAGAGCTGCTCTCTAGCTGCTAGAAAATGAGAAATTAATTCTGAGTGGGAAACCTTTAAGACTGATTCAGCCAAACCAATGTGTGAAAAATTTCTTCGACTACTTTAAGGAACCTCAGGCAGGGATTAGACTTTTTTGTTTGGAAGTGGTAAAACAGACCTTTTGGGCATCAAGGGACTTTATTCAATACTTACTTTGGTGTTTCATGGTGCCTTGATTTAATGAGGCCTTGATAGTTGTTCCTATTTGATCAGGCTACAGCAGAGGGCATTTTGTTTGGAGCCAGCCTGTTCTGGGGTCCCCTGGACTCCTCAGTGGTCTGTACTGTGTTATTTACCACAGTTAACCTTCCCTACACGTGAGGAAGAAATGAATTTTTGATGAATCTGTTGGGAAGACCATTTTTCCCCCTTTGTTCTATGATAATCCCATAATTGTGCTACTGTCTGTCACAGTGAAATTCTCCTGGTATTTGTTTTGCCATGTCCTGTCCTGGTCTCACCGTGATTTGAAGAAAGCACCTGGATATTACTGTGTGTCAAACAGCTGCAACTGTGTGATAATCTTTTTTTAAACCAGAGTTTCCTTATTTTAAACCAAGGAATCTTTGACAGGCTCCACCTTCAGTTCCTTCTGTAAAGGCAGGGCCTTTGTGCATTCCAGCTCTTAATTTGAGGCACACTTGAGCCATTAAGAGGGGACTTTAGGGTAGTTTTTCCAAACCAGCTTAATAATATCTGAAAATAGAAATGCTAATCATCTGTGCCAATGGAGAAGGGGAGAAAGAAGGATGGGACAAGACTTTTGACTGTTGAAGCTGTCTGTTTTGAAGTAGTGTAAATACTTGTTGATGACAGTGCTATGACCAGGCTTCTGAGCATAGAGACTTGATGCAGCCAGATATTCCCTGGAAAAAACCTACAGGTTGGTCTGTTTTTTGTGAATGGCATTAAGAATAGTGTCCAAAGGGTTTAAACCACATTTTCTGATATTGAAGAAAAACCCCAAGAGTATATAAAACCATGAAAACTGTAGCAGCTCTTAAAACTCCAACATGTGGCTTCAGTTACTAGTAAAATGGAAAAAAATATTATTTCAGTTTGAAGAAAAAGGTGAGATTTCTATCTTGGTTAATGGTTATAAATTAAATTATTAAAAGATGCAGAGTAAACTCGCAGTAAAAATCTGGAAGGTGTTTCAGTTTGTCTTATACCATCAATGGCATAAAGTTCAGCATAGATGTGAAATCTTTAACTAGAGAGAAGTGATAAACTGCCAAATAAGCGTTGTCAACATTCATTTGAATTAATACAGAAGACCTTAATTTAAGAGCATGTCACATAGATTATGTTGGGGCATGAACGTCTGGCAGATTTTCTACCCAGTTTGAACATACCCTGACTGCTTAACTTAGAGATTTATTTTGTTTTGAGGTAAATGGTTGAAAACACAAGGCTTGGGGCAAAGACAGCTGTAGGGAATTGTGGCTTTCTGGGTGTCTGGCTTCAGCTTAAGTACTGGCCTTCTCCTGGTTTTGATATCAAAGACTAAAATAACCTCTAAAGCTTGAAACTATCCAGAAAGATATTTCCAGTGTCTTTCTTATGAAGATGTTAAGTGCTTCCTTGTGCAACTACAGACTATTTGGTAGCTTCCATCATAGACAGCCAAGCAGAAGTCAGCTCTAAAAAAGGTGGTGTGTCTGTCTGTGTAGTCAGAATTTGGGGATACTAATTTAAAATCAGGTAAAATTCTCAAAAGAGTCTTGTCTTTAGGAATAACAGGTCTGAAACACATGAAAATCTTTTGGCCTTTAAGGACTCAGCTGCAGGAAGTTTTATGTGTGTGGTTGAAAATGCTGTTGAACATCTGGATTTCAGATTTTGGTGTTGGAGCAGCGTGATTTGCCTGGTTTCCCTGCTTTATTGTCAAATGCTGAAGTACAGGGCCAAAATTACTCTATTTTCAAACTTCTTTTGGACATGCTGGCATACTATACAAAACATTTGACAATGAGATGCAGCCTGTAGTGGTTGCAAAGTGAAATGCCAGGGCTGAGTTGGCTTGTGCAGGGTGAGTTAACAACTTGTAACTGTGTAGTCAAGTGGTGAATCTTTTGCCGGCGTTGTCCCTTCTTGCTTAATGTGCATCAAAGATTCAGAGAATATCTCCTCTGAGTGAGGACAGTCCCTGTCCCTTTCCTACCTTCCAAAGGAAGCAGTGGGTTGAGCAAGGCTGGTGATGTTTGCTGAGGAAATTGGTGGGAGGAAGGAGCCAGAGTGGGTGAACCCAAGCCATACAATGATTTTTGAAGGCAAGATCTGGAAATGGTTTGGCAGAGTGGCCAGAATAGGCTGCTTTGGGGTATGGAGGTGACTCCGTAGGACTTCGAAACCAAGCAACAAAATATTTGTCAGGGATAACATCAGGGTGAGGGAATGGGCTATGAAACCTTTTGAAGTCCTTTCCAGCTTAAAGATTTGATCTTTAGGTGGGATGTGTTAGTCCATTGCTCTGGAGCCTTTTCGTCAGCCCTTGCAGAAGATAAAAAGAGTGTAATGAACAGGTTTGTTCTGACCGTTGAAAGAGAGAGTGCAGTCTGGGAAACTGCATTCAGTTTTGTTTTCTGCAGAGTTTATGTTCAGAAAACATCTGCTAACCCCCAAATTTCTCTCTACGTCATCGTAAATGAGGTACCGACTCGTAGCTGGCTGAGCATCCTGTGACCTTTTCTAGACACAGAACTAGAAAGGACTCTGCCTCAAGGTCTTGAGGTTCACATTTGAAATCAAATGGCTTTTATAAAAACAGTCCTTCCAAGCAGGTTTAACCTTGGAAGTTATAAATTTGCTCAGATGCCTGCTCCTAACCAATCCATTAGTTTTTGAAACAGCAAAGGAGGTTACTGGTTAACTGGGAGTACCTGGGAGCGCTCGGCGGGGCAGCGGCGACTCCATCGGAGGCGGTTTGGACCTGCTGGAGCAGAGCTGCACAGCTCAGATGGACTTGGCCCAGGGAGCTGTGCCTCTTCAGCCAGGCTGGTTTTCCTCCAGACCTGTTTGTGTTTGACAGAGCTCAAAAGCCTCAGGCTGCACCTTTCCTGGAGAGGGACAGTTCTTTCAGTAGTGTATCCATTTGCTTCCCTCCTCCCAAGCCAATAACATTTATTAGATATGACTGGTTGGATTGGTCATATATTTCTCCTTCAGGTGAACACAGACCAGAGTAACTTTCTATATTCCAGGAGTATTTGTGTTTTGGTGGTGGACTTGGGTATTGTGCCTCACAGCCCTTCTGGATGAGCCATTCCTGAACTGAGGAGAACCAACAGCAGAGGACTGTGGGGGAGTTGTGTGCTGCTAAACTAGAAATTAAATCTAAGGCTCAGTAAGAATCTCTCTTTTCCCTTAGCTCCATGTAGGAGCTCAGTGAGGTATCCGTGGTACTTTGTGCCGCATTTTGTTAACACAAATAGTAAATATTGCTGGTTGTATTGTTTGAGGTGGTATTTTATGATCATGCCTCTTCTAGTTTATGGTAAGTCACGGTATGGGATAGAACTGCATTAAACTTGTGATGGTAGAGGATTCCACCTCTTTTTCATTTCCATATTTAATTGGGGAAAATGATTATTCAGATATTCTCTGGTTAAAAAGTATTTATTTCAGAACAGCATTGCTTGTGTGTTTCTGGTAGAGAATGGAGAGCAGCTAATGAGACTCCTGTAAATGATTGACAATGATATACTGACTACCCATTTAATTATCAGAAATGGAGAATATAATTCTCCCTGACTGGTGTTCAGCCTTCTGCTGCTGTTGTGCTTTTCAGAGTGTGGTTTGCATTTAGTTTCAAGATGGAGAATTGAAAATAATTTCTAAGATGCAGCTTGCAATTAGGATGATACTTGGATGTAACCCGAGTGTTATTTGTCAAGGCTTGTCCAAACCATGCAATGTCCTTTCACACTACAAAATCCCTTAATTATGAAAAATTGTTTAAAACTTTCGGGTATGTCACGTTTGTGCATAGATGTGTGTTTTGGGTGATGTTGACATGATTGGAGTTAATATAAAATGAATGGGATTGGGCAAAAACCAGTTTACAATTGCTGAATGACCGCAATTAGTAGTTTAGATATCAGTAATTTTGCTTTAGTCCTTATGTTTTTGGAGGCCATGACTGTCTGGGCATAGATCTTGCAGTGTTAGTTGCTGGGAGAGCACGTGTTGAAAACACTGAACTCCACTGTATCTGTTGTAGGTAATGCTACAAACACAGTAAGAAGGATTACTTATGCTTTATTCCTGCCACCTCTGATTGTCATATTTAATGCATTTGCTTGTTGTCCATCTGCTCCTTAGCAAGGAAGACAATGTCTTGAACTCCCAGCAACTGCCTCCTCTTTACTGGTCATTTCCTCCCGTGGAGATGTGAGTCATTCCAGTGGTACTGAGCATAAGGCTCAGCGTTTGCCACTGGGCAAGGAGCAATTTGAGGCAGGGATTGAGAGGCAGGGGGTCTGTAAAAAACACTAAAAACCAGTAAGATATCTGGAGTTTATATCCTGAGCTGTTAGTGGAGGCTGGAGGCAGCAGGAAGCTTGTAGAGCTGAAAGGGCTGCAGGTATTGCCCTCCTGATGCCAAGTGGGACGGACTTTCCATGTCACTGCTCTGCAGCTCCCTGCAGGAGAGAGGGCACGTTTTATCTTCATTGCAAATGTGCCACTAAACTGACTGTGTAATTTCTTTCCTTTGAGCTGGATTCTCTACACTTGTCTGGGAGATCCTGTGCAGTGTTTGGGGAGGGCTGGCATCTGCCACCCAGCCAGAGCTATCTGCCTTCTGCAGGGCTGACTTCAAGGGCAGAACTTTCTGAAACTCATTTGGTGATACCCAGCTGAAGCTGATCTCAGTGCTCAGGTTTCTGCATTTTCCATAATTCTGGACGTGGCTTTCATACTGCAAAAGCTGTTAAAAGAAGTTAAATCCATTAAAAGAAGTTAAATAATACTCACTTATTTTAATATCTGCTCTCTGCAGTTTCCGGCTCTTAACACAAGTGAAGGTTTTACCAAGTCAGAAACTGCAATATAACAAATTATTGCTGGTGTTACTTTATGTTTGTCACAACTGAGACCTGGTATTGTCTGCACTCTAATCAGGGTGGATTTGAAAGAGAAAAAAATAGTGATATTACAAGGGTATAATTTTTTTGTTTGGTTTTTTTTTTGTGTGTGTGGTGTGTTTTTGTTTTTGGTGGGTTTTGTTTGTTTGTTGTGGTTTTTGTTGTTGTTCAGAAAGCAATTCTGTTGCTTCTCCTTGCTCAATCACAAAACCTTGTGGCAATTATCATGGGAAGTAAGGTAGTTTAGATGCAAACTTCTTACATCCCTCCTAGCACCGGAGTCCTAAGAACTATTAACCCTCCTGAGTGCTTCCCAAAAGTTCCATACTGTGGGTAGTGAGGGAGCAGAGCTTTATGGGTTTTGGTCCCTTTTTTAAGGAAGAGGGCTGTTTATGGCTGAGTGGATTGGAAGGCAGTCTTGAAGTTTTTGTGCCCTTTTTGTGTACCTTAAAGATTGCTTTAGTTTTGAAAAATGAGCTTGTCCACTGGATTGCGTAAAGATTAAGGAGATACACACATGGATTATGTATTCCATTTTAAATGTTTTACCTTTCACTTATTCTCAGGTCAGCTGCAAAGCTGACATGGTGTCAGCCAGTGCAGTAAATATGTTGCTTTATGGATGCTGGTAAACAGAGTGTTCATAAAAATATCATTTGTTGACTGTTTGCTATTAGAAATTTTTGTTTCAAGGTATTCCTTAATATATGAAAAGGTATCCCTGTCTTGAAGCACCACACATATTAAGCATCCATTTTTTTATTTATTGAGTGTCCTTTTTATGGTTATTAAATTGTTATTACTGTTATTAAATCTGAATTTTTCTATACTGAAAACACTGTCAGGGATACCTATGGAGCTACATTGTCAGCTCCTGGAAGGTAAACAGGGTAAAGGTGAGTGAAGTTTTTGTGCTTTTCTTTCTTGGGCAACATCCATTCAGAGGTTATTTTTCTCCCTGTTGGCTTTACTAAAATTCCAGATAACTAGTGGTCAAGATGGAGAGTGAAAGAACAGCATAATCAGTATTTAAAAAATATCTTTACAAACCACTGGCTATGGAAAATGCAGCTGAGGAGAGGGAGAGCAGAGACTTAGGTGGAGGCAGTGGAATGCTCAAAGCCTGAGCAGGGTAGGAGACTTGTATTTCCCTTTGTGCAGATTAAATTGGAGATTCAGCACATACAAACTTCCCTTAGGGGAGCTTTTACCTGTTGGGCACCTAATCTTAAAATCTTGAGACAAAGGAACTGACTTCCCCGAGACTGGAGGAAAAAAATGAGTTTGAATGAAGCTGACTGTGAGGGTACTTTTACCCTTATCCAGGGAGGAGGATTGTCAGTTCTAATCAAACTTGGACAGAGTTGCTCTTGGTGATTGCGTTTTGAGGATGATTATTATGACTTGCTTTCTAATAGAGCCTGGACTAGGAGAAGGGCGGAAGATGGGATTAAGAAAAATCCTATTCTGTGTCCTCATTTCTCGACATCCTTCTCAGCTAAGGTGAAAACACAGAAGGAATAGCGCAGGATTCCCTGTGGAGGGGGTTTGTGTTCAGGTGGTGATTGCCTTGCTTTAGCATCTGCTTGCAGAAGTGTTGCTTTTTTTTTTTTAACTGATTGTAAAATAATTGTTTCCGTGGCTTTGATCTTCAGCTATAATCTGATTAAGCTGCAGGTCAAAGAAATTAGCTGCACCCTGATTCAGCTGCCTGTAACAGGAATAATAATCTTTAAACTAGTCAGCATGTAAAATTGACAATAAGGTGGTTCTGTTGAAGGTGTTTTTCATTGCCATATGTGTGAGGAGGAGTTTCCTTTCAGTGTGAAAGGCACAGGGAGCATTTAACTCTCTGACCCACAGCCTGAAGGTCTCTTGCTACCTCCGTGAGAGCTGACATCACCCAAACCTGCCTGCTCCCAAAGCAAGTGATTCCAGCACTTCAGGAAAATTACGGTCATTTAAATTAGGTGGCAACTCTTCCAAGTTGGGAACGTTAAGAACTTGTTCTATAAAGGTAAAGCTGTTAAAAAAGCTGTTAAGTAGTACATATCTGTTGCACAAGTGAGTAGGTAGAGTCTGTTCACAAATAAGTAAGTAAAATCTATACTGGACACCATATACCACTGCAAAATCCTGATTTCATCGAGTCACCTATTCAGGAAAAGATGTGTCAGGCTGTTAACTGGAGCTGCTGTCTGATGTCTGTTGTATTCAGGTGATATTGAATTAGTAGGGGAAGGAAATATCAGAGATGAAGTTTATTTACGAGTTCCCTGCCACTGTTATTCAGGCATAACTGTCTAGGTTTGTACACAATCCTAAGATTGCTATAAAAATATTTCCCTTTGACGGGTCCTAATTAGATACACAGTTGCTGTCAACAAAACAGTCCAGAGAAATCAGAGTTCTTTGTCTTTCAGAACCCAATCTTTAGCAAAGTGTGCCAGCTGTAAAGGATTAGTGCCCAGTGAGTCTCTAAAAACTGTAAATAAAGCTTTATATTTTAGCAAGTGTTAGTGGGAACTCTTAGGAATTGAAGGAAAAACGCTTATTTCCCATAAAACTGTCAACCACTTGTATCAGATAGCAAGTTTTCCTCAGTGCTGAACTCCAGATGTGAATGTGTCTTGGGTACAGTGTTTGGGGGCTTCTGAGCAACCCAGTTCCCCTAAATGTGCTAGAATGGTATGTAGAAAATGTGTGTAGAATATTCAGTACCCTTGCTGTCAGTGTTTCCTACTGATTTCCCCTGCCCTGAATCAGCATGGGTGTACTTAAATAAAGACAAATAAACAAAAAGCCCACTGAGGTATTATAAGTTTTTCTTGAAGTTAACTGTTTTGAGGAAAATCTACTGTAGTGGTTGCTGGATGTTGCTGTGAAGTTCCTGCTGGGTGTGAGGCTTGCCAAATATTGCAACTGTAAAGTACAATTTTAAGTGTGTTTGACTTTTAGTATGCTAGCATAGGAAACTTACCTTTCCTACCCAAAATGAAAATTTTTCTACATTTATTAGCCCTAGTTTTCCTTCTTCTGAAAGGGAATATGTTCTGGCAGTGCCCTTGATGAGCCTTGGGATCAGTCACCTCCTGCTGAGGCAGGTTAAGGCTGCACGTGCTTTTCATTGTGGTACAATTTCTGCATACACCTCCTGGGAAGAGAAGTGCAGGGATATAAATTCCTGCTTGGAATGAAGCTATCCTGTATGGTTTTTAGTTTGTAGAATCACAGAACAAGTGGTTGGATTCTGATTGCTTTCATAAGCCCAGCTGCCTGGATTCATTGCCCATTTTAGTCCTGTAAATCCTCAATTCCTTATCAGGGGAGCTGAGTTACTGAGATTTGCAGGGGGAACTGATGCAGCTGCTGGTGCTTAGGGCTGCCAGGGGAAAACCGGGTGGAGTTCCCCTCCAGGCAAGGTGGAAAGCAGAGTGTTGTGTTCAGAGCTAGTTTTATGAGGTCTGGGGTTTTCCACGTTTTTTTGGAGAACTTGTGCTGTTGTAAATCATGGCTGGCTCAGGCTAACTGTGAAAATGAGAGAGGTGTGGTGCAAGTGAGGCTTGACTTTGAGAAAGTGTGTTACACTCTGGGTAACACAAAACTACTGCTTTGGGAACCTGGGCTTAATTTTATTTGCATATCTGGGCTTGATTATGGAGCTTATTAGCAGACCCCTGCTTCTGTAGAACAGATATTGCCCTGTTGGAGATGCAACGTGGTGTATGCAGAACTGAAAATTTGTTATTAGTTATTTAGTTATTAAAATATGTTAATTAAAGCAGAACTGAAGAATAGATACTGGAACAGAAACGAGCTGTTTTGGGGACAACAGTAAAATGGATCCATTTGTTTAGTGATACCCAAATGGAGGTTGAAGTGAGATGGCAACAGGAGGAAGACTTGAATAGAATAGTTAAGCAGAGAGGTTGTATGATCTTTTCTTGTAGGATATTAACATCAAATTAAGCAAACTTGTTCTGGTGCTGAAGACTAAGTGGGGCTGCAAAATCTTTTGATGTACCTTTCAGCCTCTCAATGTGAGGGGTTAAACCGCTTGAAAATGCGTATGGGAGAAACATCCCGATATTTGTGGGGTTTCCTTTCCTGCAGTGTTTGGGGAATGGCTTGTTTACTTTTTCTGCTTTGGGAAAACTTAATTGATCAAAAATGCTAAAAACTTGGAAATGGAAAGATGAAATGTGGTTTTCTTGTCTTCCTTGGCTAAATCCAGTGTTCATTCCAGGCTAAAAGTAGTGTGTGAGTTCCAGCAAACCAGGAGTTTATATACTCCCGGGTTCTTAAGAAAAGTTTCCTTTGCCATCTGTGAGTACTTAAATTTTAATATATCTAATACCTTCAGAACTTCAGAAGAAAGTCCTGGCTACTGTGTTTTAAAGTTTTGAAGCTTTTCAAGTTCATGAATAAAATGAAAATTCCTTTAGGTGTCAAACTGTTTTACTGAGTTGAGCGGAAGGCTTTTGTATTTGAGTCTCAAGTTTGACTGAAGCACGGGACTGAGTTGCTATTTGGTTAGGAAATTATAAAGAGTAGCTATCACAGTATATATGAAGATGGTATGTCATCTAATGGGAATGCTTGAAATACAATTTTTTTGAACTATGGTTTGTGCTTATTTGGCTTTGGACCAACAGACTTGGGGAAACTTGACTTGAAGACTGAACTTCTGATCCAACTGGGCAAGGAGGTACTTGAGGATATTCTTGAAATGATGAAGTGTGTAAGCAAGCTGTACCACGTCTCCTGGCAGGCAATGGTTTTTGACCCAGAATGAGTCATTTTAATGCAAATTCAGTATGCGGCGGTGCAAGAAAATACAAAAAAAGCTTGTTAAAATGCTTGACAATAGAAGCAACCATTGGCACTGTCAGAAACTCTTATCACTTTTCAGTGAATGCCAGTCTGTGCCTACTAGGAGTCTCTGAGCACCAGCAAAGGCTCCTTGGTGCAGTCTGTTCCAGGAACAGGTAATACATCTTTTCTCTCGAGGTGCTACTGGTGCAGAACAAGTGTGGTACCCAGGCTGCCCCCTCTTATCCTGCCTTAGGATGTGTCTGTTTTAAATAAAGGTTGGTTTGAGGTGGAAATGAGACACAGCATGCTAATGTTAGACCTACTTTACTAATTCTGTGGCCTCTAGGAAGTATTGAAATAATTTCCATGCATTTTATTAAAAATTACAGTAATAATCCCCTCAGCGTAGCTTGTTGCAAGCTTATAAAATATAAAAGGTTGTTTGCATTATGGCTGCTGAAGAGATTGGTGCTAAAGGCTCTTGTTCTGTAAGCCCGTGAGTATTCTCCTCCAAAAAAGGAATTTTTAAAATAAGTCTTTTTGGTAGAAGTTCAGTTCCAGCATATTATTAGGGCTGTGCATTTAGAGAGCATCTATTAGCAGTTGCAGTGATGTATGGCTTGAGGCTCTCTTTCATATGAATTTTCTAGGCAACAGCGAGGCAAAACTTTATGAAAAAAAAGTCTTTATAGTGGTGCTATTTGTATTTCCCCCTCTAAAACTTAGCACTTAACATAATGGAAGGTAGTTCTGCCCAAGTAATTTTCAGAGGAGCAGTTCTTGGCTTCTAAAGGGCAGAGCCTTGATGCCTGCAGGAGAATTTGGGGCTCGTGTTTGCTGGGGCAGTGCTGCGTGTCCTGTTCGGGCTCAGCAGGATCCGCGGCTTTGGCAACGCAGCTCGTGTTCTCAGCTCAAAGCAGACGTTTGCACAACTGGCAGGTAGATGTTTAAAGTGTGAGCCAGACTGCAGGAACTTGGCTGGCTGTTCAAAAAAGAGAGTTTCCAGCACCTGAGCAAGTCAGCTTTTCCTTCCGAGCGGTGGCATCGCCGGCTGCCAAGTCCCGGCATCGCAAACCTGGCTCAGCTTTGTGTCTGACTGGACTGGCAGGTCAGTGTTGGAGAGGCTCCCGAGGCACCCAGAGGTGGCTGCCGTCCTTCCTCGGCTCCCCTTAGCTCTCTGGGGGACAAGATCTGCTCTTTCTGGCTATAGTGATGGGGAGACAGCTTTTGGACAAGGAAGAAATGTTTCTTGGGCTTTCTGCATTCTCATGACACTAAATTTTTGCTCACTTGTCTCAGTAATAGGTTCTCTCTTCTTCCAGTGCTCCCTGCTGTTAGGAGTTAAAAAGCATTAGCACCTTACTGAAATAAATAAACTAAGAGAAGTTGTCTTAAAGATATTAAACTTGTGAAGCAGGTGACGAACGTACAGATTTCCTTCTGTCACCAGTTAACATATTCTTGACTTAATTAAATCTCTGGGAGCATCCCACGGCTTCTTGGATGATATGGAGTGGCCTTGGTGAGCTGCTATAGATATTTCTTTTATTTAATAAACAGATATTTTGTGAAGGGACTTTCTCCTAATGATACGTATCCTATTCTGATATCTTTTTAATCCTCATGTGGATCTCAAAACCTTCCCTGTAATTTGTGGCCAGTAGGTAGAACCCAGAACAACCTGAAAAGCTGTTTTTACAGTCACCACATCATAATGGCAAGAGAAAGTATATGCTGGTTTCTGAAGCCTCTTTAGGGATTAGGTGGTGCTTTCTCCTGGTTCCCTGTTCTTTCCCAAGCTGGCACCTGACATAGATGTTAGTCACAGTGCAGCTTTCATCTAGTTTTTTTTGCTGAGGCAGGTGAAGCGAGCATTTCATGTGCCGGGAGGATTCCACATCTGGTGTGGGAAACTTGCACTCTGCACATCTGTGTCACCATTTGAATGCAGCAAAAGCACAGGGACGTGTTCCACCCAAACTCAGCCAAAGCAGTCAGCCTCGTGTCCCCTCTGCCAGCCCTGGGTTAATTCTGTGTCGCTCAAACAGGCCAGCGGTGCTGCTCCTTGAAGTTTGATGTATTGCTGACACAGTGATTAATTGTGGCATCTCCATTGCCTGTTTCATCCAGACATCGACCATTCCTAAATACTTATTTATTGAGGATTGTATCCTCATATTCCTTTGCTTGAGAAACTATTTGCCAGCCTCCACCAGCAGTGGGGATTTGCAGAGGATGTTCAGTGCAGGAGTTGTAGATAGTCGCCTGTAGTTGCCGTTTTTTCCTGTATGTGCTGTATGTTTTTTTTACTTGAAAACCTGATCAAAGCAAGACTTTAGGGAAGCAGTTCAAGGAAGAGGTAACTGGGGAAGCCATAGTCTTTATCACTTCTCACTAAGGAAAACTAGTGCAGCACAGAGGCAGGAGGGCTCTACCAGTGTGCTGACAGGCACTGATGGGAGTTTGCTTTGCTCTCACTGTTGGCTGCTGCATTTCACATGTGACAACTTAATATCAAATTCCCAGATCAGGTAAGTGGTATCACTGATGTTGGCAGGATGCTACTGCCACGTAAAGCTTAAAATATAAAGTATAATGTAACTGGTTTTTAGGTTGTAGTTTTTTGAAAAGAGGCTTAAGCAGGGAAAAGTGAACAGTGCTTTATGGGATGAGCTAGAAGCAGTCACACTGTTGAGCAGCAGTAGCTCAAATCCACGGGATAAACCAGAGCAGTGTGGGTTGGAAAGCAGACCACCATTGTGTGAATGTGCTTTAGCATAATTCAGTTATTTTGATCAGTCAGTTTCTAATTTATTGTTTTATTGCTTTCTTACAGGCAGGCAGAAGTCCTGAAGGCTGACATGACAGGTAATTGCCTTTATTATATAATTGATCTAGGCTAATGTTTGATTCCTGGTTTTATTTTCCATTTATGTTCCTTATGCTTATCCTAAGAATTCTGTAGAAAGTGTGTGACTTTATATTAAAGGCTTGTCCTCTCTATGTAAGTAAATAGCATTTTATCAATTGTGCCCCTCTTGCCTGTGTCTAAAATGTATTTTTAAAGTTGTCTTTGGATGTTCTAAACATTTGGAGATGGAGGTCACGCCTCTGCTCCTCTCTGAGATTCCTGCCTGGACTAGCACAGGGACTGCTGTACTTGGGATTAGCCGGGATCTGGGTGGTTTTGAGGAACCTTGGTGGTTGAAGTGCTGATCTGAGCATTACCCCACATGTTGTGAAAGTGCAGCCCTACACACTGCGAAATGCTACGAGCTGTGATTTAAGTCGTTTATATGAAGGCATCAGCTCCACAGTACAAGCAGTTCCCTTAATGAACCTCTGCTCAGGTGTGCTTTGCCACGTGTAGTGAACGTAGCAGGTTGGTGTGTAGTCCCCATAGGAATATTAAAACCACCTGGATCCACCTAACACATCAGGATGGTTTCCCTGGGGTGAGGCCCATCCCTGTGCTCCTGCAGCCCCAGCCCAGGTGATTTGCCAAGGCACGGGAAATTGGACTCTGTAACTCCAGATAGCAGGGAGCAGTGCCTGCACTCACCCTCCTTGATGGAAAGCAGACAGCTACCAGAGTTAGGAAATGGCAGGCATGCAGGAATACTTGCCCACAGTGTTCTCCTAAATACCAACAGCATGTGTCCAGGGACTGTCCTGTTTTGCATCCCTCTATGGATTTATTTTCTGCAAATTTTTTCAGGCTATGCTGGAAGTTTTTCTAAATTCATCCAGTGGCAAGGAGTTCTGCAGCTTAATGACTCCTGTCTGTTTTGGTTTTTAACTTGTCAGCTGCTGACTTAGCTCATGTCTAGTTCTGGTGTCGTAGGAGACTGATCAGTTAATCAGTGATCACTCAGCCCCCAACCCATCTGTAGTTCTTGTATTTCACTATTCTGATGAATCTCTGATAAAAGCAGGTGTTTGGTGTTGTGTATCTTACACTGAGCTCTGTTCTTGCATTTGGTAGGTGAGTGAAAAATCAGAGTAACTACATAAATTTGAGTGCTACAAAAACTGTTGTGTCTTTTTGTTTTTTTTCTTTGTTGCTCAGATTCGAAGCTGGGTCCAGCAGAAGTCTGGACGTCCAGACAGGCTCTACAGGACTTATATCAAAAAATGCTGGTGACCGATTTGGAATATGCTTTAGATAAAAAAGTGGAGCAGGACCTGTAAGTACCTCAGTAAATTTTTGTGTGTATATATGTAATCTGGGCTGATGAGCAGGAAGCCCTGAGACTTCCCGAAAAGTGAGTGTATCCTGTGAAATGGTTGTCTTATTTCCTTTAAAATGAGAGCTGTGTGAGAATGCACTGCAGAGCCAGTGAAGAGCATTCAGTAGGTTAGTATTTTACCTCTGGCAATTTAGTAGCAGCCAAGTCATGCAGAAGTGGGTTTTGGAGAGCCAGATGGGAGGGGAGAGAGCTAAGGAACATCAGTCTGCGGTGCTGCCAGGGAAGGGCTGAAGGCTGCAGTTTCCAGAAAGAAGAAAGTTTGCCTGGTGTAATCACCTGGAGCTTTGAGCAACGTCTAACAGGAGTTGGGTAGCTGCTCAAGACTCTCATTTTAAGCCTTCTTAGGTATTGCTGAGCAGAGGGAAGAATATCAGGGGAAAACTTAGTGGGGTGCTCGTGGCACCTTAAGAATCAGGAGAAGATCCTGCTGGGTTTCCTCCATGCCCTGAGTCCGTTCCCTGGTATTTAAGATGCAGACATGGGTTGTAACAAGCTTAGTTAAGTGAAGCATGTGGTTTTTCCAGCACTGAGAGAAGTGAGATAAGTAGGCTGGCTGAGTTGTCCTGTCCATGCCTCCAGTTACTTAGTAATTTTTAACCCTCACCTCTACACCCCACATCTTGTTTTAGAGAGTAAGTTCTATGCTGCTTAAACCAGAACAATTACAAGCAAATATTATTGCTGTTACAGTGTTACCTGTATATATACACATGCATATATATGTTAGTGATATACACATATATCAGGATATAGATATGAGAGGTGAGGAGAGGTGGTTATTCCATATTTAACATTGTATCTCATCTGCATGTTCCCTGAATTTGCATATTCTTCATGTCTGATGCTATGTAATTAAACAGTTCTTTCCTGTTGCTTATGTCATCTATGTAAGACGCTTCCAAATTAAAAAGGAAAAACCCTTTTCTTGTTTTCAGTTGGAATCATGCCTTTAAAAATCAGATCACGACGCTACAGGGTCAGGCGAAAAACAGAGCAAATCCAAATCGGAGCGAAGTTCAGGCGAACCTTTCTCTGTTCCTAGAGGCAGCTAGTGGCTTCTACACACAGGTGAGTTGCAGTAAGTAGAGGAAGGGTGGGAGGGTCAGTTTTAGGGGGGTAAGATCTGTTCTTTTCCCTTAGCATAGGAAACTATTGCTGTACGGGATCAAGCAGTTCACCTCACTAAGCTGGTGCTCTCAGCAGGACATGGCTGCAGAGCTGGTGATGTGCTTTCTTTTGATCAGCTGTAGAACTAGAACTTCTGTGCATCTGCTAGGTGTTTTGGTACAATTCAACTTCCCTTCTAAGAAAACCTTATTTAAAACCTAAACCCCCTTGTTTCGGTGAGGTCAAAGGTCCATTTCTTACTGTACTGTGGTGTGACTGCTCAGAGTGAGCATAAAGCAGCAGGAACGATCCTTCCTCGCTCTGGTCTCTGGCTTTCTGACTGTGCATCTGTTGCCTTCTTGAGCTTCTTTATATGTGAATCCTCCAGCTATTAGGAGGTCTAGCCTTCCCTGCCTCTCCAGGCCTTCATGAAGCCCTTCACTCTGGTCTCTGCAGAATTCTCTGCAGAATTTTATCTTCTAATTGTAATGTCTGCGAGTAACAATGACACTATAAAAAGCCCAAGCCCAACAAACATGTTAGCTGATGATTTCGTTGGTACTCTTAGTTCTTTTTTTTCTGCCACTTCTCTAAAAATTCCCATTCAGCTTCTCATTACTGTGTGTGTATTTGTGGGACATTCCTTTCATTCCCTATATAGTGAAGGATAAGCAAAGATAATCAGTTTGTTCTTGGACTGAGTTACTCAAGTACAGAACTAAGTGCAGAAAATGCAGATGCACAGGATGTGTGTGGTGGCCTAATGTTTTTCTGTGTCCCTTCCTTGTAACTCCTAACACTGAGGATGAGCAACTTTTTAAGAATGTGTCTATACTACATACATATTTAAATTCAACTTTATTTTCTCAATAATACCTGACTTAGTGCCCACCACAGTTGTACGCTGAAGTAGGGTGGTTGTACCTAAGAGTATTATGTAGCATTTACAACACGTGATGTCTTGCTGTTTTTTTGATCAAGACTCCCAGGTTTACAAGCCTTCAGTCTTAATTCTGTGTTTTTGTTAACATTTATTTAGAATTTCATACTTTGGCTCTAGAAACTTCTCTTCCCCTTAAGCAAAGCGATTGTTGAGTGCTCTTGTGATAAGTATATTTTGTGAAAATTTCAGTTAATCGCAAAAAGGATGCAATTCCTGTTCCTTACATATTTTTGCCCACACTCTTTCCAGTGTTAGATTGCAGCTTGTAGATTATGGAGAATAAGAGTCAGTGTGTGATAAGGGCCTTAATAAAGATTACTTGCCTTTCTTTCCCTTTCCCCCCTCGTTTGGTGTGTGCTTCAGCAACATTGTGGTTGCTGAATCCTCTCTCTCAAGTAGTGGTCTGACTAAACTTTCTGTCATGGCTGGTTTGCACTGCCTTCAGGTTACAGCACTCACAGGAGGTCATTCTTACTGTACCAATTCCCAGTTTGATTCCAGACATCTGCAAGGCCACCCCACGTGTTTTTACAGAATCCTCGTGGTTACCCTTTTTCCCCTTCAGTATTGTTTCTTGAAAGCTGCTTATTTGACAGCCTGTGGCACGTTTGCCAAGGGTTTCCTACCATCTCCACCATTTGTCTTGCAAAAGCCTTGTTCTTCCCGGCGGTGGATCAGGGAATTTTGCTCTTCTTGAGTTTGACACCATAGACTGGCTTTTTTTTCTCTGTTTGCTGTGATGTTAATCATCCCATTTTTAGTCTGAAGACTTGGCTCAGCCGAGATACCTGCTCTCCAGCTGAGAGACCTGCGTAAATGACATCTTTGAAAGAGAGCATGAGTTCTCTTAATTCAGCATGTTGGAAGATGTCAAGTTTCTCTTTTTTATCCAGCTTTCATCTGTGAGATCCCTCTTTGTCAGGGATTTTTGTCTACTGTGTAAAAGACAGAGCAAAAGAGGGAGGGAGGTGTAACACAAACCTCTCTCTGCAGTAAGCAAAAGCATCGCGTAGTGTGTTTAGCTGTTGACAGAGTGTGCATCTCTGGGCTTTCTCTGTGCCTTTATCTGGAAGTGGAACCCTGCTGCAGGGCTGTTTTATTTGGAGACTGAGCATGTTCCCAGCTGGGAGAAAGTCTGTCACTTCTTACCTGCATTTTTAACCCTATAACTCAGCAGAACAAACACTTTTCATCACTCCCTCATTGCTGTTTCTTTCCGGAGTATTTGCTGGAGTCCATTAAAAAAAAATTCAAAAGCACTAATTGGAAGGGCAGAGTTCAGGTTTTCATTCAATCAGCTTTTGAGATACTTGATCAAGTAACTGGTATCTTGTTCCTTGAAAGAGTCTCACTGGCTTAACACAAATATTTACTGACAGCTCAGCCGCTGAACTGTTCCTATTGCCTCATTGCTTACAAATTTGGTATTATTCCAGCTCCTCTTTAAAGTTTAAGTTTGGATGGTGCTGTTTCTTACATTGGAACAAGCTGATTTGGAGGTTGAGGGACATTCTTTTCTATTATTTTCAAAGAATAGTGTCACTTCATCAAGGTATAAAACCCACGGTGTTCCTCTTCAGTGCCCAACTTAAAAACAATCAAAACAGAAAAAATGATAAAACCACAAAACCCAACAAGATTTGTAGACCTCCCATAGCCCATCTCCATCCTTGGTGGTTTAAATATGAGAACTGAGTTGCTTACTGGTTTGGGATGGACAACTCTTTCTTCTCTTCACAGTTCTGGGCAGACTAGTGTACTATGGAGCTCAATGATTTCCATATGGAAAATGTAATTTGAAGTCTCACTTGTTTACACTGTTTAGCTAATCTGTGCCTCCCAAGTGATGCTCTGTTAGTTTTGTTACTTGCTTCTGTGCTTTTCTGATGACTGTCTCTAGCTGCTGCTACTAAACTCGAGCTGTTTTTGTAGTTATTACAGGAATTGTGCACAGTTTTTAACGTAGACTTGCCGTGTCGTGTAAAGTCTTCCCAGCTGGGAATCATTAGCAATAAACAGACGCACACCAGCGCCATAGTGAAGCCACAATCCAGCTCCTGCTCTTACATCTGCCAGCACTGCCTTGTTCACCTTGGAGATATTGGTGAGTTGGGGAGGGAAAAAGAGGTGGGATGTTGAGTTCTACCTGTGTTGTTCAGCTCTCCTGAGAGGGATCTTCACATACCATGGCCAACTGCTGGAGCAAATGTGCTCCAAATTAGTAGCCACTTGCTGATTGTGCCTTTGGTGGTTGCTGAAAGGGGAAAGAGCTGGAAAGAAATGCTGTTAGAGTTTTCTAATGTGTGTTAACACATTAACACATGGCCACAGTTAACCACTGGCTTTCTAGTGATCTGCTAGAATCTGTCTTGTAGTGTTCTAGTCGTGTTCCAGCTGGTAGGCACAGGGAAATGTTGAAAGCAGTAATTATTGTAAAAGCTTGTTGCAGCAGGCCAGCACACTTCTCCATTCCAGAACATCAACATCTTAGATACAAGGGCAACAGTTAGAAATCTAGACTCTCATAAACCACATTTCTTTTTTAGATTAAGTACAACAGGTTTATTTTTTTCTTGATTTGAGTAGAACTGTGTGTTGTAGAAAGTTCCCTTTTCACAGGAATCCGCAGCTGCTTTTGGAACAACCTAAAAGCAGATCTAGTTGGTGATTGTGCAAATGGGGATGATTTGTAGCTCTCTGGCTGTGGTGCTGTCACACCTTTGTATTTAAGAACTGCTAAGCTGTAACACTGGGTCTGAGGCAAAACAACCACCTCAAAATTCAACATGTCAAATCCTGGTGCTGTTTGGTGTCATTGTATGTTCCTCTGACATACAATTCTTAAAATAATATTCTTAAAATAATAGTTTATTCTTAAAATAATAGTAAAATGCTCTTCAGGTAAACTGGGTTATATCAGAGTGAGTGCAGGAGAGTTTGATTTTATGCCTCAACTTGTTTTTTTTGCTGTTTTCTTAGCTCGCTATAGGAATCAGACCAGCCAGGCAGAGTCATACTATAGACATGCAGCTCAGCTTGTCCCTTCCAATGGTGAGTCTGGGATACCTTTCCAGTTCATAATTCCAAAGAAGGATTTGGGGTATAGCTTTTCCTGTGTGGCAGTTGGAAACCCGAACTTTTATATAAATCTCCTTCCCCAAATTCTCCAAACAACCATGCAGCAAAGCCTGACCCACCACTAAATCATTTAGGTAATGGTTATTTGCATGATCTGTGTCACTTGTCTCCTTTTTGGGAAGTTTTAGAAACAAAGAAGGCAATACACAGCTTTGCTGCTGCTGTTCTGTGTTACATGCATACATTATAAAAGACAATTAATGAAAACTTGCCTTTTTTTTCTTTTATTGTTTATTCCCATGCCCGTTTTATAAAGTTTAGTAGCTAAAATAGCATTTTTCGAGTTGCTCATGTAAGTTAATGAATTTTTTACTTCAGGGATCTAGCTTTTCAGCTATTGGCTTAGAGACCCAAAATGTAGGGATGGTGAGAGAAGGATAAATCACTTTTGAACCAGGCTGATGAAACCAATAATTGAATTTTTTAGCCAGTTGTGTTGTAATTGCAAAATTCTCTGTATTCTAACTATGGAAATCTTTTATTCTCTAGGCAACAAAATGTGAACTGTTGACAGTTAGATTTGCCTCATGAGGTAAAACTGGCCAAGATTTTTTCCAAATAGATGGAGATGAATAAATAAGTGTTGAAAGCTGGGTTTCAGCAGTATATTCTTATTTAGACAAAACCCCCAAACAAACTCAAATAACAGAAAAAAACAAACAAACGAAACCAAACAGAAACTTCCACAACCAATCCTTCTCCTTCCAAAACAAACCAGGAAAACCAAACAGGTACTGCACCACAAATTTAGAAGCTTTTTCATTTAAGTGGTAGAGATACAAGGGTGCAGTAGAAGCATCCTTGGATGGATCTGAGCCTTGTCTCTTGGAGAACTGAGGACTTTATGCTCCCTTTTCAAGTGGCCACCCTTACTCTGACATCGAGCACGCTTCACTCCATGACAACTTGTCTCTTTCTCCCTCAGGTCAGCCTTATAATCAGTTGGCTATCCTAGCTTCCTCCAAAGGAGACCACTTGACCACAATTTTCTACTACTGCAGAAGCATTGCTGTGAAGTTTCCTTTCCCAGCTGCCTCCACTAACCTACAAAAAGCACTTTCTAAAGCACTGGAAAGGTGAGACTAAGGATGAATTCCTTCCACTCACATAAGATGGAAGAGACTTTTTCCAGCTGTACCTCCCTTGCCAGAAGTTGTTAACTTTTGGTAGTAGACACAGAAGTTCTCCATCCCCTGTCCAATCAGAGCATCCTCACACAAGTGTGGAACAAAAAATAGTTTGTGATGCTCCTGGCTGTGATTAGTGAATGCAGGAAATAAGCATATTGTGCCAGCATGACAAAGTAACTTTTCATGGACTTTCCTCCTTTATTTTGAAATAATTCTGTAATGTTATGTGCAGCTGTGTGTAACTCCAAAGACTGAAGTTGGGTATTTCTGTTCTAAATGTAGTCGTGATGAGGTGAAGACTCGATGGAGCGTGTCTGACTTCATCAAGGCATTTATTAAATTCCATGGCCATGTGTACCTGAGTAAGAGCTTGGAGAAGCTGAGCCCTCTTCGAGAAAAGCTGGAAGAACAGTTCAAGGTTAGTTCTAACAACATATCAATTAGTATATTGAGGAGAATATTTTTAGCCGCTGAGTTCTGAAATCACAGTCCAATAATAACTCTTTCACATGCTAAAATACAGGAAGCTCAAGTAGCCAGTTAGGGAAGGTTTGCATTGCAGCTCCCACTGGGTAGTTCTGATAACTTATGCCAAGAGTAGGGATTTTTCCCATTTGACGTGTGGTCTTTTATTGGTGGAGATACAGGAGAAATCAGTGACCACTGTTGATTCTCTGCTCTTTAACCTGGGTGATTCTTGGATACCTGTGAAAGCACTTGATTCATCTGGGAAGTCTTGGCTCAGTCTTGGCCTGAGGAATTTGGATGGCGTTCATTCACTTCCCCTAGTTATTAGTGCTGCTTTTCATCTGCCTCAGACAACTTGTCTCTCCTGTTTGCCTCTAAAAAGTGTCTCAGTAAGGCCTTAATTTGTGTGTAGACGTGAACTATTCAGAACACGTTTCCTCTGGAAACTCCATGAGTTCCAGCTCATTAGGTTGGACAATACAGCAAAGACTGAAACAACAAGTATTTTGTAAGGTATTTGTACAAGGTAATACATTTTCTAAGAGGGTGTTTTAGTGTTAGGTGACTTTTGGAAGCTGCTCTGCTTCAGCTTCTTAATTGGTGGAAAAGGAGCAGGGAGTATGGATTTGTTCAACACAGCAGTGGCTGCTTTTCAAAATTAAGGAGAAGATGGTCTTAGCATAGAAAAACTTACAAATGTTCTTTACAGTGTCTTTTTACATTTTTTGCCTTGAATTGGGCTGCTACAGCTAGGTCCAAACTGTCTTTAAAATAAATTTTAAAAAACCACAGAACTAGCTGTGAATTGTATTAGCTTTGAATGTGGGCTGTTAATGTTGTTTCAAAATTAAATAATTGTGTATCTGTGTGTGATGTTGGCTGTTGAACAAGTACTGCTTTTTCCACAGTGCTTATGATCAATAAATATGAGCATTGCTCAGGCATGTGGAACAGTCTTAGCTTTCTGGACTGAGTCAGGGTGTTAAAACAGAGCTAATTGAGCCCTGCTTTGTGCTTAGATTACTTTTTTGTTTATATTATGCAATATAAGGCTTAATTTCCTAGAGAGCAACTCTTGTGGATTCAGTGGGTTGAATGTGGATGTGAAGTTGGCTGTATGGTGAGAGATCAGTTTAACTTTGTGGCTGATTTTAACTCTGAGGAGAGCAGTTGCAGGGTTGGGAGTGTTCAGTCAGGCCCACGATGCTGCTGCTGGCAGCTCTGCCAGTCTGAGTTGTTGGCTGTACAGTGCTTCATGGCCTAAACTAAAGAATCCAGGTTGAACGTGGGCTTTTCCTGATGCTTACACTAGTTAATCCACTTGCCTCCCTGATTGTTGTGTCTGAAGATAAGTTGGTTGGGTTTTAGGATATCTCCGTTTTTTTTCCCCAAAAAGCATTAAAGTTTCTTTTCCTGTCCTGAGACAGGTGACTTTCCAGCACAGTTACAGAAAGGCATTTGTAAATAACTCGTGCTGTTTTAGTCCACCAAGGCATTCCATGACCCATGAGGTCAGATGTGGAATTAGTTTTTAATACATAACCACCCAGTAGTTAAATTTTCCTGGGGTGTTTTTTTAAAATGTCATCTTCTCTGTGCTGTTTCTTTGAGAGGCTGACCAATCCAGTGGATCTGCTGCAGTGCTGTCACTGCACGTTCAAGTTGCACTTGCTCTGAAAGAGAACAGTAACCAAGGGGATGTTGATTTGTTGAGCATCTGAGCTGGTGTACAAGCAAAATCCTTGGGTTTAACAGTAGGCACCTTCCCAAGTCCTGCTGGGAAGCCCAGTGCTGTGCCTGTAGGGACGACCTGAAAATAAAATCCAGAATGAGTGTTGCCTTGAGGCAGAAGCATTAGTCAAGCAGTGAAGTAACAACTGCTAATCCTTTCAAGTGTGTGTGCTTCGCCATCTAAAAATACATCCCCCGTGTGTCTTTGCTGCAGAGGTTGTTGTTCCAGAAGGCCTTCAATTCTCAGCAGTTAGTCCACATCACTGTCATCAACCTGTTCCAACTGCATCACCTGCGAGACTTCAGCAATGAAACCGAGCAGCACAGCTACAGCCAGGATGAGCAGCTCTGCTGGACACAGCTCCTGGCTCTCTTCAGTGAGTGTGCAGGCTAATTGATTTTTGTAGTTCTCTTTGGTTTTTTACATGGAATCCATTAGTGATTTCCTGTCAGTATCCAGCTTAATGGTTATGTGAGGTAAGCGCTGAGAATAGACATCAGGGAGAAAGTTTAGAGAGAAGATGGTTGCACAGGGTCATTTATGAGCTGACTAACACTGGATTTCTGAGCCCTGGACGTACTCTGAAGTTTTACAGAACTCTGCATCGTTTTCCTGGTTCTGAAAGAACATTTTAACTTGGGTGCAAAGCTGGATCCAGCTTGGCAGTGGGTAGTACCACTCCTGGGGAGCTGCTCCCCAGTTGGCTGCAATGCAGTTGAAGTTGGAATGGAGCTGGTCCTGATTCCACAGGGCTGAACTAGAAGCTGAGTCAACTAAGACTTCAACTGCTTTTGTGCCCATGATAATATTGACTAGGAGATAAGTGGGAGTGCTGAGCATTTTAGACTAAGAAAATAAGCATTATGTGGCTAATCTGATCCAATCCGTGATCAGCTTGGCCTTGTTTGTCAACACCTAAATTTCTGAAGAACTGGATTTCTTCAGATTCCAACCTGGAGCTGGTTCTGAAAACACCATGGTCACACTGGTGTGGTTACTGTTTCTCAGCTCTTATGCCCTAAGGGCTCTGGGCTGGGTGCCTGCCTGCAGAGTGGGCTCCAGTGCATTTGTGTGCCTGCTGACTTGGGAAAGTGGATAAAATGCAGTTAGATAGTTGAGTTGATAATTTCTAATAAATAGGTGAGTGAATAATTTTGCACTGGGCTCATCTCACCCTATTTTTTTAACTTAGCCGTGACACTTAAAGGGAAAAACCCACCAAGGTTCTGTTTCATGGTAGAAAAGTATTAAAAAAATATCTTCTGATTTGTTGGTGAATTGTTTAAGATGAAGTAATTGGGTTTTTTTTGTTCTAAATAACTAGCTCTTAAAAACAGGGGGATGTGTTTGATTAGATGATGTTCAGCTTTAGCACGTCATTCCCACATTGTGGAATTTGTTTGTTCTGTTTTTTCCCTTTACTCTGTTTGTAGTGTCCTTTCTTGGAGTTCTGTGCAAGTGTCCTTTACAAAACGACTACCAGGAGGACTCTGGGGCTGCATATCCTCTTCCAGCTGTGAAGGTTTCCATGGACTGGCTGAAACTTAGGCCCAGTGTTTTCCAGGAGGCAGTGGTTGATGAAAGACGGTAGTGAGTGTTAATCTTTCTTTTGATACCTTTGATTGCATGAATTCATAATTACTGGTGATCCACAGATTAGTCACGGGAAAAGCGATCATGTGACTCATTATTACAGACGTTAAAATCATAGAAAGTATATGTGCTAAAGAGTTCATAAAGCAAAACATGAGACTTGTGGGTTAAAGGAGTAAATTCAGTGCTTTAATTTGCTTTAGGTTTGCACATAACTTTTGTCTTTTTTTTAAATCAGTGGGGTCTAGTTTATAATGTCTGACTTGAGCATAACTACTGAGTGTTCCTGTAGTCTAATCTATTGTAATGGTTTCTCAGATTATTGAGGGAGGTGGCAGCAGAATACTTGGCTTAATTTCATGTACTAAGCCATCTCTTGGGCAGTGCTGGAATCCAGTTTTTCTGGTTCATCACCCAGAAATTAAATTGAATTTAGTAGAGAGGGTCCTTAAATGTCAGTGCAGGCATTTCTGTTCTGGACTGTTGCTCTGATTTTTCACTTCTGCCACTAATCTCATAAATTTAGGCTTAAATAGTTCAAAACATCCTAAAATAGTTCTTTGTTGCCTCCATGGTGCCCATCACTAAAGCAGAAGGATGCTTGGGCTTTTGGGTGGCATCTTTTGAAAAACTGGAGCAAGCAGCCTGTTGGTGGCAGTTAAACGTTAACCACTTATGCAGTGATCAGTGTGATTTGAAAATTATTTGCTTCAGGGCCTTTGGGAAGAATTTCCAGTCATTGCTTGTACTGGTATTGCAGGACAAGGCAGGGGACTGCCAGTTCACCTCTAGGTTAATGGTCTTACTCAGTGCAACCCTTACCTAGAGTTACCTTTGTGGTAACTGCTCCAGTATCACAGAGCACTTGGGAACTTAGATTGGCTTTTAAAAAATAGTAATTTTTTCAAGAAGGTGGTCTTTTCCCTGCCACTTGAGAGAAACTTTACCTTTTCTTGGGAATCAGAGGATTAATGGAAGCTGTGACTGTGTAATGGAGTTCAGTGTTCCCTTGGTAAAGTGAACACATCCCGTGTTTTGCCATTTTCACTTATGGTTTGTCTGGTTTCTAATTTACAGCATATGGCCCTGGCTGATCTCTCTTCTAAACAGCTTCCAGCCTCATGAAGAAGATCTATCCAGTAATAATGGTAAGGACACTTCCAGTCTGTGCTGTAGAGCACTGAGAACAATGCAGGTTTTTCGTGATGGTGGGGAGAATTGCAGTTGAAGAGCAAATAAGGAAGGAAGTAGTCTTCTAGTATTAGTATTATTAGCATTGCAAATGCTGCTTTCTTGTGCTGAGCAGACTTTGCTCTGCTTTATCATTCCTGAGCTCCTCAGGTCACAGGGTGGACCAGTTAATAGAAGGCTTTAGGATGTGTAGTGACCATGCTGAGGTATCTGCTTATGATACTGTGCTCAGTGCTTTCATGCTTTCCTTACGTTATTTACTGTCTGTTTGCTAGCAACCCCCCTTCCAGAAGAATTTGAGTTGCAAGGATTCCTGGCTCTGAGGCCCTCGTTCAGGTGGGTAACAGCTGAAGGATCCTGTACTCTTGCTGATGTCATGACTTTGACGGACATTGACCTGTTCCCTGCAATATCTTATTTATGAGTATTTACTGCTGTATGGATTGATGTAGCTCTCTTCAAAACAAATGTAATGGACAATGTAGCAAAACTCTGAAAATCTTGAGTTTATAGTAATGCTCATGACTTTTTTTTTGTTTCACTCTGTAGTCTTCAGACTTATAAATGGAAAGGGAAAAATTTAAGAAGTGAGAAAAGGAATGCTTTTACATGAAACCTGCTTGATGTGATTTTCTTTTGCTGGTTTTTGCTCTGTTTTTAACTGCATTCCTGTACCTAACATCATCCACAAACGCTGACTAAATATTAGATATATTCACTCAATTATTATTTTTCTGATTTTGATTATCACACAGATGAGCTTTTGGCCTTTTGTTATTTAAAAAAACCCACCAAACCTTCTTAATATGTAGATGGATCTTACCAGAAGAAAATTACATCTGTAAATCAGATGTCTCTTAACAGTCATGTTTTGAATAACTCCTTATGCAAGTTTACAGCTTTTAATAGAGTAATGCTGGCATGTTGTATTTCTAAAGAAATACAATGTTGCAGAGGGTAATTGTGTAATTAATATTCCCTCTCCTGTGTCAATACTAGGAACTTGGATTTTTCCAAAGGCCACCAGGCAATTACAGGAGATAAAGAAGGGCAGCAACGTCGGATACGGCAGCAGCGCCTGATCTTCACAGGCAAATGGATCGCTGATAATCAGCCGAGGTAAGTGAAGTATTTCCCTGCTGTATTTCCCTGCTACCATGAGCTGAGGTAACACAGGTGCCAGAGCTCAATGTTATTTTTCTTTCTGTTCAACACAACAATTGCCTGTAGTGTGAGTACAAGATGCTGACAGCGCTAACAGCATGTTCTGTGGGTCTACATGCCATTGCTTCATAGACTGGTTGTGATAAGTAATGTAGTTAATTGTACTTGCTTTTCAATTGTTTTCTTCTTCAGGTTGATTCAGTGTGAAAACGAGGTAGGAAAGCTGTTGTTTGTGACAGAAATCCCAGAGCTGTTACTGGAGGACCCTTGTGAAGCCAAAGAGAGTCTCGCCTTGCAGGAGACATCCATGGCAGAGCCACTGTGTGCCGATGGGAGCCCTGGACTCAAATCAGTTCTGGCCTCTGGCAGAAGCCTGAGCAACAACTGTGATGCAGGAGAAAAGCCAATGGTCACGTTCAAAGAGAACATCAAGCCCCGGGAGCTGAACAGGGAGCAAGGGCGCATCTATCCCCCGAAAGACGTAGCGAGGGAAAGGCGGGACTTTAGCAAAGGAATAGTGGCCACTAAGAACGATGGGAAGAAGGATAACAATAAAAGGAAGAATGAGACCAAGAAATGCGGCTTGGATAAGATGCAGGAAGCGGGGAAGCAGAACGTGGCAGTTCAGGTAAGCCTTTAGCTCAAAGGGATGCTGTGTCTGAGGAGGTACCATGAGTGTGTCAGGGAAGGCACTGCTTTTGTATGCTAGAGCTGAGGTCTCACTGTGGGCACTGCTAATGCAGCTAAAGCACAAAAATATAAAACACTTCTACCTCAAAGACCAGGTGTTGGTGATCTTTGGGTCTCTGCCCTTTCCCTTGATGCTGTCTCAATTTTGGGGGAGAAAAGGATAGGGAGCAATGAAAGGTGATTTTGCTGTGTTAACTGTCTTTAAAAAAACCAAAACAGACTTCTACCCATTCCACCAGTTATTCAGGCCACCAAGGCTGTTCCCATGGCCAGGCTGCAGTCATGCCTCACCCATGCTGTGGTCTGTTGAGAAGGAACTGAGTACTCTGCATTTTCAGTTCAGTTGACTTGTGCACTTCCAACAAACTGAACACGTCACAAAGGCACCGAATAGCATATGAGGAGTAAGATCCTCTGTACTGTGGGTGCAGTCAGGTGTCTCTGTGGAAGTAAGGAGAGCCATGCTGCTCTTAAATTGTAAATCTGTGCTCAGGAACTTGCTCAAAATTGTTGATTTTCACATCAGCTGCTCTTTTATCAGCTATATTTTTTTAGGGGCATGCTTTTTTCTGTATTTCTGTGAGCATTATGTACAAAATCTGTCGAGTAAACAATGAATTTACTGGTCTGACTTCCACTGAGTTGTAATAAATAAGAGTGGAGAGTCTCAGGCTGATCTGATCTGTACCTGGACAATCTCAGTCATTCCCCCAGTGATGACTGGAACCATTTAATGATAGTAATGGAGACTAATATCTCCCTAGAGAAACTGTGTCAGTTCTTCAGTGTTCTTGCAAGTGGAAATTATTTCCTAATGCACTTTATCTCTCGTGCCTCTGTGTAAGCCCATTACTACTGCCCAGGACAGGTCTGCAGAATAACTTTTTGCAACTTCTCTGAAGTCCTGTGTAACTGAGGTCTTGTTTTCCCTAGGCTAGACAGACCATCTCTTTTAGTCTTTCTAGCTTGTGGTGTTAGGACCCTTGGATCATTCTTCTTGTTCTCCTCCTGATTATTTGCTATTAAACATCATGGATATAAAATGGAAGGTCTGAACTGGCAGCATTATTCAGTTGGTTTTGCAGAGGGTCCTATCAGGGAGGGCAAAGTGTTACTGTAAAGGCTACAGAAACCGTGTGGGAATTGTTTGTGACTCGCTGAATCTGACTCTGGTATCTGAAAACCAACACAGGTGAGTTAGAGTAGCAAGTTTCTTATTTGTTTGTCAAACATGTCTGGAATGTGGTTGCAGGCCTGAGCATAACTCCCAGTTTTGTTTTTTGTGCCCCTGTCTTGCTAAATAAGGACTTGAGGCTGATTAAAAACCCACCAGATCTGAGAAATATAAGTAGCTTTTTAGATAGGAAAAATAACTTATTTATCAGAAATTTGCTTGTCTTAGTCTTAAGAGACAACAAACCCAGGAAGAACTTATTTGAAACCCAGCAGTAGCACAATCTGCTCTGATGTGGTTGGTCATCCTTCTTCTCTTCTTCATTAGAAATTAATTTTGACTTTTTAGTTCCATCAGCTGTATTTATGAAAACTAATCCAAATAAGTGCCTTTTGTTTTGTGTAGCTTGTGGACTTATTTCTCCAGTCCTTCCCCCCACCCTGAGAAACGAGTGTAGGTTTTTGTACCAGTTAGTGGACTCTTAGTGCTCTGCTTTGGCCTTCCTGGAAATACCAGGCTTTATCTCCTCCATAGTTCATTGCCTTCAAAAGCTTAATTGCTGAAAATGCTGCAGCTCCTACTTAGCAAAAATGTGAAGAATGTTACACAGAACAAATCAGTTCTGCTTTGCAGATAAGTGGAAAACTTGCACGCTCAGGCAGGATGTGACATAGGTTGAATCTCTGCTCTGTAGGGAAAATAATGTTGGGTGCCAAGGAAGGTTTAATGCAGATGTAACATACTCTTTAGAGGTCACTGTGATGAAATGGTACCTCTCAAGCACTGTGTAGGAATACTTAGGACCACTGTGGGACTAAATATTTGGTAGCATTGACACTTTTGAGGTGAGATCAAGTAGAAGCAAGGAAGCATCTGGAATTTGTCTGTCTTGATTAATCAATTTTAGGTATTTAGATTTATAAAGTTAACTGTAAATCAGAGAGCCTTTTGGAAGCCATCCCTTGGAAATTTGTTATAGCACCTTTGAGTTTCCGATGGACTAGAACTCCTGTTTTGAAATCCCGTGGCAGGAAGAGTGTCTTTGAATTCTCCAACGTTCTGTAAAAGAATACATAGCTCTTGGTGTGATTATAAAAATGTTTGGCTTATTGTGGAGAAAAAAGGGACAGCACAATGTAAGTTGAATGTACAGAATGTGATGGACGGTGAAGGTGTCAGAATGTGGCACGAGCAAGGGCTGCATTGTTTGTGGTGTTTAGCATCAGCCAGAACCTTGACATGGAGTTCCCTCTGGACTTTTTCTAGTGGGAGATCAAAAATTCACCCAGACCTCCGAGTTTTACAAGCACAGAAAGAACCCTGCACTCCCACAATTTCTAAAGGGGGAGATTCAATTTGAAAAAGAATTTAAGAAAACATTTGAATGCATCTACCCCTTTACTATTGTATTTTGGCAGAAAAAAAATACCCTGTAACTCCTTTCCACTCAGTAGCACTAAATGTTGAAATAAACCCTACAGTTTTGGTTTGTTTGGTTTGGATTTTTTTAATTTGGCCCCTGATACAGCCCTTTTTTTCACTCACCTTTGAGGCTTGGTGTCAGGTCTGTTCCTGGGCCCTTTCTGTATTGCCCGGGTTCCTTGCTTGCTGTCTTTTTCCTGCCTGCTCCATCTTGCATTCCAGGCAGTTCTGCTGAGCTGAACAGAAAGGGAAAGTAGTCTTCCCCTCTGTCTTCCTCTCCAGGAAGACCCAGACTGCAGCAGACTCAGAATCAGGTAAACATTACATTACATTCTTCTCTCTGCCTTTAACTGGTGCAGCTCTTTCAACAGAACACCCAGCAGTTACACAGTAAACTGAACACTTCTGCTGTTTGTCTTGTATGCTCTGGGTCAAAATAATTTCATTAGGCTGAGAGAATTCCCTAGGAAGAACGTGGCAGTGTGTGTTTGTTTTTTAAGGTGCTGCAGGTAAGTGGCATGAGTTAGGCTGAAGCAGTGCCCTCGGAGAAGCATAATAGCATCTGCACTTTTGTTTTTAAACACTGCAGGTGAGCAGCATGGTAGGTTCTTTGGATGGCTTGAGGATTATTATGTCTGCTTCCCGTTCTCTTGCTAGAGAAAGAACCTGTTGCATCTTCTGAGTAGATACCCTTAGAGTGCTTTTGTGAGGCAAGGAGTGCCTGAGGACACGCAGGGTAACCTGCCTGGGGTCAGTAAGGAGGGTTCCTGTGTTCCAAACCCCTCCCAGTTACTTAGGGAAAAGATGATCCCTCAGACAATCTGAGAGTTTATTTTTTGGCTTGACATGATATGGGCAATTACAGGAAAAGTGGTCTAATTTCTCCATACTTTCTTTTGCATCAGGTGAAATCCCAGGCGGAGATGAGGAAGACTCCGGTGTCCGAAGCCAGGAAAACACCTGTAACTCAGACTCCAAGTCAGGCCAGCAGTTCCCAGTTCATCCCCATTCATCACCCAGGAGCCTTCCCTCCCCTTCCTAGCCGGCCAGGTAATTTGCCTTGTTCTTTTGGAGTGTGATTTATTGACTGCAAAGAAAATCCTGCAGTAGTGGTTGTTAGAGCCTCTGAAGGTAGGGGCTCTGTTAACGAACGTGGATTTTTATGTTGGGAGTCTTAACAAGTAGTAAGGAATGGGCATATCAGAATAGAAACAAGATAAATAAGATTGTTTATGCTTTGGAATCGAGGTCTGTCATGAAATCTGCCATGTTCTTTCTTGGTTAGTGGGTGTGAGATCAAGAAAGTTCACAGAAGGCTTTTCCTGTCAAAACATGACAAAGGCTTCTGCTCAGGAGGAAGCATTCCCTGTGCTCAGGACTCCATTACAAAAGATCAGTTACACAGCTTTCTTTATAGCTCAGTTTCTTTTGTACTGATGCTCATGTTTCAAGCTGTAATTTGTGTGGTCTGCTGTTGCTGCAGTGCATGTTCCCATTTTGTTGTGGAGTGTTCCTGTCATACCTTGCTGTCCGTGTTTGCTTGTGGAATAGCTGGAAGCTGCATCTTCCCTGCAAGCTGTTGTGTGGAGTTCCTCAATATAAGACAGAGGGACATCTTCCCTGTCCCAAAGTCAGCAAAAAGTCTGGCCTGTGAGACACAGAATTAAAGGTTGCCCTCCAAACCTGGCTTTTCAGTGTGAACTACAGGGAAGGAATTGATCTTGCGGATATGAGGATTTGTTTGCTTACCATCTGTCTCTATCTAAATTAATCCAGAGACTGGTGATCCTCTGGGAGGAGGCAGTAGACTTATTTTATTGATTGCTTCTATTTATTCCTGCAGAAGTTTAGTCCCTGAAAATGTGTTTGAAGGTGAGGGAACTTTGGGGATAATGCATCAAAAACCCCAGACTGGTGAAGAAAAAGGTAGTGGGGGGGAAAGAAAGAGCTGGGAGATGGAGGCAAGGGAGGAGGGGAAACATGACTCTCTGAGGCACTTCCCTGGCTGACTGTTATCAGTGCCTGGAATATTGCAAGAAAACTCCAGAACTCTGAATCCCTGTGTGATCACAGCCATGTACATGCAAAGGTGAGGCAGGACATTACAGTGCATGTCTGCAGACTGATGCCTCCTTTCCTCATAGTCTAAATGAACAGCACAGGAAGAAAAACCCCACTAAATGTTTTCTGGAGGGGAGCTGTCTGCTCTGCCAAATTGCAATTAAAGGTGCATTTTCATCTCTTGCAGGATTTCCACCTCCGACCTATGTCGTCCCCCCTCCTGTGGCTTTCTCCATGAGCACGGGTTACACCTTCCCGGGTGGCGTTTCTGTCCCAGGAACCTTCCTCCAGCCCACAGCTCACTCGCCTGCAGGAAACCAGGTGCAAGGTGGGAAACAGTCCCACATTCCTTACAGCCAGCAACGGCCCTCTGGACCAGGGCCAATGACCCAGGGACCTCAGCAAACACCACCTCCTTCCCAGCAACCCCTCTCATCTTTACCAGCTCAGGCAACAGCACAGTCCGCAAGCCAGTTACAGGTCCAAGCTCTGGCCCAGCAGCAGCAGCAGCAACAGTCCCCCACAAAAGCTGTGCAGGGCCTGGGGAAGAGCCCACCACACCACTCCGGATTCCAGCAGGTAAAATTGACCTGTGCTACGCGCTAAGCTTTGTTTAAAAACAAATGACAGCTTTCAAGACTTGTGTTCCTGGATTACCTTTCAAAATTGTGGTTAAAGAATTTTTTGATTGTGAACTTGTGGGGCAATTTGAAAAGGAGCAGAAGTTTGGTGGGTATGACTGTGTGATGCTGGAGCTGAGAGGAAGGTATGTACTGGAATGGGAATGTGTTTTCTGTCACCCTTTTTCTGTGTGTTTATAGGCAAGGGATGAAGGTGATATTTCTGATCAGGTATTTCTGTCCCAGGCCTTTCTAGTTTTCTTGTGTGAGTGTGAACTTTCACCCATACTCTTCTTTTGGCTAATGGTGCACTGCCAGTTCCCTCACAGCTCTTAGATTTATACTCACTTTGTGCTGGAGAAAAATCTCCCTTCTGGCATGTCTGGACTCGATGGTGAGACTCTCCTGGTGTTCTGGGCAGCTCATACCTCAATAAAGGTTTACTTTATAGGTTTTAGTTTATCAGGTACTGGATTGGAGTAAGGATTATACGTGGCTGTTGGTTTAAAGCTGGACTAGGGAATATTAGATGCTGTCAAGACTGAGCATTTTGGTGAATAATGCAGACATTGCATAAACATTCTGATTTGCTGTCACACATGAGCCAGGCTGACAGTTTGGATGGAGTTAGGCATTCAGGTAACATTAATTGTTCTTCCCTGCTGGTGAAATCCTGTGTCTCTGCCTCAGTATCCGCAGACAGACTCATCGAAGCAGCTCTGGAATCCCCCCCAAGTCCAAGGCTCCCTGGGGAAGATCATGCCTGTAAAGCAGCCCTATTACCTGCAGGCCCAGGACCCTCTCAAATTATTTGAACAGTCATTGCAGCCTCCCGTGATGCAACAGCAACCTCTGGAGAAAAAAATGAAGCCTTTCCCAATGGAGCCATATAACCAGAACCCCTCAGAAGTCAAGGTGCCAGAATATTACTGGGACTCTTCCTATGGCATGGCTGACAACAGGGTGGTGGCCCAGCAGTCGAACATGGACCGCAGGGGAAAGCGGCAAGGAGTCTTCCGCTCAGAGCAGGATGCTGTCTCCAGGATGACCTTTGAGGTAAGATCCAGGCTGCACATGGTGAAAACCAACGAGGCTCTGGGATTCCTGACGACTCTGGGCTTTCCCTGTTTCAGGAATGCCCTGTGGCCCCAAGCAGGTCAATGTGAGCTTATTTAGAAGAGACCTGGGTATCATGGGGTACGTGGGGTTCCAGAAAATAGTGATGAATTCTCCATTTTAGTTGGCTGTGTGTGGGATCAGTCTCTTGAAGATCTGGTTTCAAGTAGGCATAAGTCTTGTTCAGTGTGGATGTGACATTGATCTCTGCACTGTGTCTGACAGGTTTAGAAACATGGCAGCTATTAGTTTTGGGGAAAAATCTTGTCTGGCAACTGATGAAAACCATAAAAACCATCCAAATAATTGCAGTTGAATTATTACTCTTTAGATGAACTCTTAACACCCCTCTAGTGAATTGAACGGCCGAGGCTGCAATAGTCCGATTGAGGCCGGAAATCGAGGCTGGTAGCAGCAGTCTCGTGTTAGATTTTTGTTTGTTTGTTTGTTTTTCCTGAAAATCCCACCACTGAGAGCTGAATTACTTCCTTAGCTGTTAGTTGCACTAATGGAATACTTAGCTTCTCTTCATGCAGTTGTGCTTCATGTTGCTGTTTCTAAAACCAGTAGTCTCTGTTATTTATTATTGGAGTTGTCTGTGAGTGCTCCTGGTGGTGTTTATAAGGAAACCTAAACAGAAGCCTCTTTAAACCTTTTGTTGTGGTGTGCCTCTGTAAATGCTCTCAGGACTTGGAGAAGGTGAGCTGGGATCACTTGGTTCATCCTTCCAAGAGAAAAGCCAGACAATATACAGGAATCTACCCCTACTCTGATACCATGTTGTGGTTTTTAGATGGAAACAGGGTCAAAGCCTTATTCTTGTTCCTGAAAGGGAAACCTTGCCAGCATAGTGCAGTGTGGAGAGAAGCTGTGCCCGTGATGTTTGTGCTCTAAGCATCCCTCACAAAAGCCAAGATGTCCAGTTTGAGCAGCACTTGGCAGGTTTTTTGGCCCAGTGGTCTGGTCAGCTGTATGCTGGTGTAGCAGCCGTCACCAGTGGAAATAAGTCTTGTGGGATTTAAACTCCACTCATAGGGGAAAGAAGATGCAAACATAATTTTACTTGAAACCTAAATTACTCACAGATCAGCTGTAGAATAATTGTAAGATTTCATGTTCCTTGTCCTTGAATGTGGACCCAGGTTCAGTGTGTGGCATGGGTGCAGTGGGAAGCACACGCTGCACTAATTCGGACTCGCTGCCCGTCACTTTGGTGGCGTGACACTGCTCCCTGTGCACGTGAGGCCACGTGCCTGGGGGTGTTTTCTGCTCAGACTTCTCTCTCTGTGTGCCTCAGTACACTTCTGCAATGCCACTTCCTCACCTCACTCTCTGCATGCTGCCTTCTGCCTTCCTCTTGCTGTTCTGTCTCCTGCTCTGGCTTAGCTTCCCCTTGCTGTCTCTGGCTGTTCTTTCTGCCTTCTGTTGTCTCACTGTGCTCATTTCTGTCACTAGGACCCCAAGAGCTCCCCTCTGCTTCCTCCGGACCTGTTAAAGAGTCTGGCTGCCTTGGAGGAGGAGGAAGAGCTGATTTTCTCTAATCCTCCTGATCTTTACCCAGCTCTGCTGGGGCCTCTCGCCTCTCTTCCTGGACGAAGCCTCTTTGTATGTATTTGATGTAATACTGCTGCTTCTCATTCTTAACTGGCATCTCTTTCTTCTGTGAAATGATAAGAAATGTGAAATTCCTTTCTCTCCCCCATCCCTCCTATCCAATTCCCTGCCTCAACCTTGAGCTAGTTTTCCTGGAGGCCCATGATGTGGCTCCTGGGCCAAATCCAGGCCTGCTAATTTCTTCAGAAATCCGAATAACTGGGGTTTTTTTAAGTACAATCCACAGGAGAGATGTTGATGCTTCATTTAATGCACTCAACACTTTTGCAGTTGTAAGGGCTTAGTAACAAAGGGGAAGGGGGGGACACCAGAGGAGTCACCAGAACAAGGGTGTAGTGACAGGACAAGGGGGGGTGGTTTCAAACTGAAAGAGAGCAGGGTTAGATGAGATATTAGGAAGAAATTCTTGGCTGTGGAGGTGCTGAGGCCCTGGCACAGGTTGCCCAGAGAAGCTGTGGCTGCCCCATCCCTGGGAGTGTCCAAGGCCAGGTTGGATGGGGCTTGGAGCAACCTGGGCTAGTGGGAGGTGTCCCTGCCCATGGCAGGGATGGGCTTTAAGGTCCCTTCCAACACAGGCCATACTATGATTCTGTGATTATAATCTGCATATAATAATTCCATAGAGGCAGGGGATGCTGCCCCACTAAATACAGAAGAGATTTCTTCCAAAACAAGATAGCTTTGGAAGAAAATAGCAAGCAATGGGCTAAATAATCAGTAACTCTTATATAAATACAATAATTTTTGACAGACTGAGAGGCTTTTTTTCCTACATTTTTGTATTAAAACATTCCTAGTTCACTAGCTGGAGGGTCTTACAGCTGCTGAATTTATAAATTGCCTCTGAAATTGCAATGTGCCTTTCTAATATGACTACAAGCATGTTCATGAAATCCTACTAACTCAGATTAGTGGCAGTAACAAAGAATTACTTGTGACTCAAAATCTCTGATTAAGTCTATTCCTCAGTTATTTTACCTGCCATCCCAAGGAGCCAGTAGCAAAATAGACACTCATTTCTGTCTCATTAGGTAACTTTGCTAGGAAACTAATGGCTGCTTCATCAGCAGCTTCCTTTGAAGCTCCTACTGTCGTGTCTGCTGACAAATGGAAGGAAATCCTTTGCTGTGCAAGCCGTGTGGATATGCAGAGTGGGAATTTTGTCTGCCTTTTAAAACATGCTTTCAAAGTAATGAGTTGTCACGTTTAAAATCTTAACAAGCTGGGAGCTACTTGCCAAGAAACTGAGGCTGTTTGTCCTAAGTTTATGGGATAAAAGCAAAGATATTCCAGATATTGCGACTGTGTTAAGGACAGAGGGACGCTAGGTCAGGTTTCTGTGGTTTGAATAATAAATTTAAAAACATCTGACATGCTGAGCTGGAGCAAGTGCAAGAGGGCTTTTATTTGGAACGAGACTACAGCTCTTTATTTGGTTCACACACAGTTTTACTCATGGCTTTATTAATTCCATGGCTTGGTGATCCTAAATTTGGTGATGTTCATTGTCCATTAGCCAAGCTTGATAAGTTTTTGTTGGTTTCTGTGTCAATGATAACGGATTCCATTTCTTCCTTAAATACACTTGTTTCAGAGACATTGTTTTTCACTCCTTAATCATAGTTAAAACCAAACAGAAGGCTGAGAAATATGCTGGAAATGACAGCTGTATGAGGGGGGCTGGCACAGATGATGGAAAAGGTCATGGCCCGTAATATCTTTACATGGAACCCCAGGGGAGTTTTGGAACCTCTCTTTTAAACACCTGGGTTGCATTTTTTTTTCTTCCTCTCTACAGTAATTTATAATGGAAATGAGACAGTGCTAAATGACACTTGGACTCTTAAACCTAATTAAAGAAACCACAGCACTTGGCGGGTCTTGCTGTCTAAGAATGTCTGTAGAGCAGGGCTGCTCTCAGAACTGAAAAATACTCTGTCAGTAGCCACGTACAAGTGTCTGGTCACGTCTGAAGGAGTCCTCTGATCACTGGGAAGAATCCCGTCCTATTTGTGCAAGTTTTCACACAACCATAAGGGATTTTTGGCAGGAATCTCCCCTCCAGATGTATCAGGCAGAGTATTAGACTTCGGATTTGAAAAGCTGTCCTGGCAGTGGGGTTTGCCCGAGACTGTCAGCTGTCTTGATTGTTGATTTTTAGATATTAATTACAGTTAGTAGAAAAACTACTGATTCTCTCCACTTGGTAGTTTGCTTCCCCTGTCCTCCAAGGTGCTGGAGCCAAAGTGGATGGAAGGTTTTATATGTGACCAAACCCGCTGTGGCAGTTTCTGACAACGCACCTTGCTCCTGCTTAGTACACTGATCACTAACTGCTCTCTTCCCCTTTTTGGTTTCTGAAGAAGTCCCTGCTGGAAAAACCATCAGAATTGATGTCTCAGTCATCGTCTTTCCTGTCCCTCAGTGGCTTTTCTCTTAATCAGGTAAGTGAGAGTCAAAGTCTGCTGCCATTTGCTGTTTGACCTTGCTGTCAAACCAGTGGAAAACCTGAAAGAAATCCTTATGGAGGCCTAATTTCAGTCTGTATCAACTTTAATCTTTGCCTTTATCAGTTGTCTTCCCAAATTCATTAGCTGTAACTGTGCAGATGTACTGTTGAATCTTGCTGAGTTAATGAGTCCCTTGCTTTTAGTAGAATCATGGAATAGACTGAAAAGGTGCATCTCAGAGTTTTTATTTCCTGAGCAGAGAATGACCTGTTTTCTTCCAGAGAATTGAGCAGGGTCTCAATACAACTTCTCTGAGTACTGGGAATTTAAAGATTTTGTGAAGGCTTTGCAGTCCAGTCAGGAAAAATCAGTCTTGGTTCAGAGTGTGATGGATTTAATGTGATGGATTAAATAAAATAGAGAAGATGGGGCTGTGCAGTGAAAAAGGAGATAGGAAATGTTTTGATCTAGAATTGTTTCCTTTATACATTCTTAGTGTTTGAAATAAATCCAACACCTAAACATTCTGTTTGGGTTTTTTTCAGGAAAGATATCCAAACAACAGCATGTTCAATGAGGTATATGGGAAAAACCTGAATACCAGCACAAAAACAGAAGTTACCCCCTCTGTTGCCCACCAGGAGACTTCACTCTATTCTCTCTTTGAAGGGACTCCATGGTCTCCATCCCTTCCAGCCAGCTCAGGTAATACTGGTGTGGTATTTCTTGTCTAGTGATTTAAGAGGATTTGAGTTAATTCTAAACCGACTGCAAGTTATATGTAACTGGAAATTTAAAAAAAGCAACAAAACCCCAAACCTGCTTGACAAGGTCTCTGAAGGTTTCTGTTTTTCTTTATATATTCTCAGAAATGTGAGGGGATTCTCTAATTAATATCATAAAAGAACCTGGATTTTCATTTAAGTAATTGAGCAGGATAAATGTTGTAGCAGGTGTTAAATCCTGAAATCTCTTTAATTTGATTTCCTGACAGCCCTTTGGGAGTAGGGCTTTAACTCAGACATCCATATACTTTCAGTGTTGCTTTTTCTGGAAAAAGCAGGAAGAACTGGATTTCATAATATAGAGATTTAAAAGGGAAAAAACTGCATGACTGAAGAGTATGGAGGAAAATAAGACAGTTGTGGGTTTTGTTAGGTTTTTTTTTTACTGTTAAGCAGCCTACAAAACACACCAGTTTCTTCATTATTAATTATCTTAAAGGCATAAACCATAACTTTTTTATTCTGATTTTATTCTCACTAAAAATCCAGAAGAGTTTGAGAGGAGGAATTAGTTGAATCTAAGAAATGAGTAGATTTTAGGTAACACCTGCACTGGATGAGATGTTTGATTGCACTGAAACTTTTGCAACCAACCAGGAAAAGCCACTGTGGGTGAAATGGAGGGAGCTGCATAGTGCTTTTATTTTAACAGGTTTTGGGCTCACATGGCTTCAGCTTTCTCTCCCTTCACCTCTTCATTCATTCTGCTCTGCCTGCAGACAGGCTTCATACTCACTCTCCTCTTTTGCTCAGTTTTGGGTTCTGGTCTTTTTAAGACTCACAGAAGTGTAAAACATTCTCAGACTTGGGAGTTTGAGTTGTAAACTTGCGAACTCCTCAAGGTCTAATCTGATTTTTTTTTTATTGGGCCAGCTCTCATGAGGCTTCCTGGGTTTTGTGTTCTTGTAAATTTTTCACTCAGAACTTCAGAATTTGCATTACACTCGTGTAATGGAGGGAATAAAAACTGACCTTCAGCTTTGGAGCAAAGTGAATGATGGCAAAATTTGCAGCAGCACTAAGAAATTAAAAATTGGGAGGCTCTTGCTGTCTCTGCTGACTGTTTTCCTCTCGCCTTGTAATCACCAGATCATTCGACACCAGCCAGCCAATCTCCTCACTCCTCCAACCCCAGCAGCTTGCCAAGCTCCCCTCCTACCCATAACCACAATTCTGTTCCCTTCTCCAACTTCGGACCCATTGGGACTCCAGACAACAGAGACCGGAGAGTCGCAGACCGCTGGAAAACAGATAAGCCAGGCAAGTGCTGGGTTCCAGGCTCCTGCAGAGCCATCAGACACCAGCAGCTGATGGTGTTTGCTTTGCAGTGGGTTTGCCACGTCCCTCTGAACTTGTATTTCTCCCGTTTTTAGCAATGGGAGGGTTTGGTCTGGACTACCTCCCAGCAACATCGTCCTCTTCGGAGAGCAGCTGGCACCAGTCCAGTGCTCCCAGTGGCACCTGGGCAGCCCAAGGCCCTCCCGCCATGGAGGACTCCTCAGCTGTGCTCATGGAGAGCCTGAAGGTAGGTTTGGCTGAAACTGTGCTCAGGATTGGGTCTGTGGGGCCTGAGGATCCAGGGATGGGCATTAGGCTGTTGCAGGTGTCAGAGTTCAGTGTCAGAAGCTGAAGGTTTTTCCTGCAGATTTGCTTATGCAGGCAGTGTGGGAGGTGTCACCAGTGCTGGAAGACATCACAGTTTTCCAGTTCCTGCTCGTTATGAGCGTTTTGTGGATCAAGCCCAGGCTGGCAGAACTGGAAGGAATTATAAGACTTACTTTGACTAGTCTAAAATTAGTAATAGTTAACGTGGGATGAATTTTTATGGTAATGAGGATTCTGTAGGAGTTTAAGGTTCTTCCAGGGAGCCTCCTTTTAGAAGGCCTTCTTTGAAGCCTGGATAACTTTCATGATAAGCCAGGTATGAGTGACAAAGAAGGAGAATATAGCACTCTGTCTCTGCTTTCCCATCTGTCAGAGGGGGGCTGTCTAATGCAGGAGGTGCTAGTGTTGACTCTTTGTTTTTAGTCCATCTGGTCCAGCTCCATGATGCACCCTGGCCCCTCGGCCCTGGAGCAGCTGTTGATGCAGCAGAAGCAGAAGCAGCAACGTGGACAAGGCGCCATGAACCCGCCGCATTGAGACAGAGGAGGCAACCCTTGCAAACGACGGCTCCATAAACCATGGCATGTTGGGTCTGCGGGACTGGCCCACACAGTCCTGAGCAGGTGGCAGCCCTCTCTTCTGTTCCTTGCTGTCAGGAGGGCGTAAGTGCTCCACCGACCCACTGAGTGTGCACAAAACGTCTGCAGTGCAAGCAAACCAACATCAGGAACTCTCCCATCCCCGGGCCCTTTGGAGGGAGAGAGGAACTGCTGTTTGGCTCACTCAGTAACCCGATATCACCGCCTCTCACCTTCTCCATCGTGCATGTCCCCAGCCACATGGGAAGTAAAAGCTGAGAACGAAGGGCAGACGGGAGAAGACAATGAGAACTTCTCGATCCTTATCCCCTCTCTGGGGAGATACAATAGGAATCCATTAATGATTGCTTTGCTGACTGAGAATGTAGTTGAAATTACTCCTAAACATCTTTATTACTATCTCAGTAGTAAGATCACACTGAATTCTTCCGTACACAGACGTGCTTCATAGTCAGTGTGTAGCAATGAAAGCCCCAGTTGCTGCTCTGGTCAGAGGTGGTTGGTGGCGAGGTGGGGCTCTATCTCCTGGGCTAGCGAAGGAGTTTCATGAAGGAGAGTCTGGCACTTGGCACTGCTTCACCCAGAGGCTTTGGCCAGCCCACGGGTGGGTTAGAGACTCCAGCATGAAATGCCCTCCTCTCAGTAGGTGTTTGAGCTATAATGGGTGATGTGGGGCATCGCAGCACTCTGCTGAACAAGCAAGTTAACTGCTATGGGGTTTTAAATTAATGTGTGATTCCTGTACATTTTACTGTAGCATAGTGGCTAGCCCCACAAAGGGCAGGCTAGTCTGTGCATTCACGGCCTGACTCATTTTAATAGGTAGGTAGAAAGCTTTCAATGGTTTTCTTTTTTTGTTTTCGGTTTTGTTTTGTTTTTTGTTTTTGTTTTTTTCTCTCCATCCTCCCATCTTCGCTGAACGCTCGTAGTTTCATTACCACGTGCAACATCTCGCAGAAAATAATCAGGGGTCCAGCAGGGCTGGGTAAATCCGACAGCCAGCCTGGACAGCGTGGAGCGTCCACACCCCCAGCAAGGCACAGGTCAGCTCTGCAGAAACCCGTCCCCCCCCTGCCCCAGCTGCAGCCCCAAGCTTTCAGTTCCAGAAACAAATCCAAGGCACCCATGGACATGCGCGTGTGAACCGCACATGGAAACGGCATAGTGCTGTTCATAGCTGAAAAGGTGCAGAAGGGAAAAGGAAAAAACGTTTTATTTGCTATTTATTAGGGGGAAGGAAGACTGGAAGCTTCGTTAAAGGACAGCGTTTTTGTTAGGTTTCCCAGGGAAGTTATGGAAACAATCTCAATGTCCATTTGCTGTGTTTAGCAGTAGGGGTTTGTGTGATGATTCAGGATCTCTGGGCTGGAATTCACATGCAGAGCAAAGCACACGCAGGAGCTGAAGTGAGACTGGAGTCTGGGCAGCTCCAGAGAACACAAAAAGGGAAGGCGGAGGAGACCCGATACCCCTCGGGGGTAGGAGCAGCTCCCCCACGAGCTCCACCTTAGCAACATCACTGTTCTGTGTTGCATTTCGAAGCTGTATTTCCTTTAACAAGTCCAAAAAGTGAAGTTCCCACCCGGTGGCAATACGGCCCACCCCTGTGTGCTTCCCTCCGGCTCTCCCGGTGTGTGTCCAAGCTGTGCACCCCGGCAGCTGCGACATTCCAGTGTTTGATCCGTCACTGACTCTTGCACCCCAGACGAGCTAACCAGGTTCTCCATCTCACTCCCGGCAGTGCCCGGTCCAGCCGCACCGTTCCACTTGTGCATGAGCGTCCGGCCTCGGGAATGCGTCCGACTGCCCTCCCGCCCTCCAGCACCTGGGGGAGCGAGGCAAGGGGCCCCCAACAGAAACTGGTTTGTGTCGTAAGCTTTTTTTTGTGTTTTTTGTCTGTCTGTGCAAGAACTGCAGCTGCTGAAATCAGCTTTGCCTTTAATTAAACCATGTTCTCTCCATCCAGGTCTGTGTGTAGCATTTATTTCCCCTGTGACTTGGCTGCAGGCCTTTAAAAACACGTTATTTTTCTGAAGGAGCCAGAAGAAGGTTTGAAGTTGATTTTATTTTTAATTATTTTTTTTCCCCTCTTATTTGAAAGAGCCCTAAATAAATCACAGCGATTCTGGCTTGGGCTTGGTGCAGATAATTGGACTGTGGTTTTGTGCTGCCCGTGTAGCGTGTTTTACATACCAAACCAAAAATCTGGGATGGGAGTAGCTTGCAAAGCTCCACTTCAGTTGCAGACTGAACCTGGTAGGGCACAGATCCTTCTGCCATTGACCTGCCTGCAGATCAGGATGTTGGCTGTTTTCTTACTTCCAAATGTGTCACAGAAAACGCCAGAGATGTTCTCGGTTTGAAATGATTGTATTTGGTTGTTGATTGTATCCAGGCAGCTCTTCAGAATAAGTTCCTTCAGAAATAAATATGATATTTAGGTCATTGGCTCAGTGGGGTTGTCCAGGACCTGTGTGATAGAATCCAAAGTGGAGAAACTGCTGCCTTTGCTTTGGAGCAAAGCTCTGAGATTGCACGCAGTGTGTTTCTAAGTCATGGTCTCTTCTGACTGATCAGAAAAAGCTTTAAGACACGATGGTGAAAAAAGTGTCCACTTTTATTGGTGGGGGTTGTAAAGTCCCTGTGAATTTGAATTGTGAGTTGGAGCAGGGTGAAGCTGTGTGGTGCCTCCTAAGCTCTTGGGGTTGGCAGTAATGTTTTAAGGAAGCAAATGCTGGTCTGTAGCTTCCTGAATGTCACATCCGTTTTTGGATCTGCTGACAGGGCTGTAACTGCGGATGGCACTGCCCTCTCGTGGGTTTTCCCAGCTCCTGGCACGTCTGTGTAAAAGCTTTGTTAAGGATAGGGCAGGTGGGACAGGGCAAGTCACTTGGCAAGCACAGGATTTAGGAATTCCTAACAGGAAGACAATTAGCAACTTCTTAACAAGTACCTGTTTCAGAGAACAACGCAAAAGGTAAAAGAAAATATAAAGCTTTTAATACAAGTAGCAATAATATAACTTCATAATGAAGTTCATTTTCAGATGCAGGGATTAATATGGAAACTTCTTAATGGCAACAGTTGAATTCTTAATTTTTTTCCACGATTTTAAGCTCGTCTGAAGTCACTTCTCTGGGTCTTCAGTGCTGAACGAACGCGGATGGGAAGATGCCAGTCTTCCCGTTGCACTGGCCCTCTAACCAGTCTTCATTCACTGGAAGAGAACATTGACACAGTTTTTGTCACCCCAGGGATGTAGAGGAACATAATCACCTCCATGTGCTCCAGACAGGCCTGAGATCACCATTTTAAGGTGCTTCTGCTGATAAGTCTTTGAGCCACGCTAGAGCCTGGTAGGGAGGGGAATGTGGAGGAAAGGGGATGAGAAGGAACTAGGAAGAGAGCAAAGCTACAAGGTAAGAAGGAATGCCAAATGGAGGTGGGAAATCAGATCAAAACATGGACCAAGGGCCTTGGAAACTGCCTTGAGTGGAAACAAGGTGAGTGTGGAGAGCAAGGAAATGATCTGATACCTTGGGCTGTCCTCTTCAAAATAAAACTAAATTGTATTTTCACCTGTTTTCCAAGTTCACATAAAAAGGCCAAAACAAACCCCCAAAGCCTCTGCTACCCTTGGTTTGAGTAAAGCCTGGGAGCTCTGAAAATCTTGCTGTGGGGGAACCAAATGAGGTGAAAACTACCTTTCTAATGGGAAATATTTAGCTCAGCAGTGAAGGGGAGAGTAGGATTTTGGGGTTGGGGGAGTCATCAGTGCTGTATGGTGCAAAAACTAACCTGTAAAATCATAGAGGGGAGACTGATTACTTGTGTACTGCTGCTAAAGCTCTGTCAGCCACCACAATTACTGACAGAGCTACAACTAGCAAGGTATCACAACTTTTTTGCCTTCAAAACTTATTCCTGATGTCTTGATTTCACTCAGAGGCCCCATTAAGGAGGGAAACATGTCCTGTGTATATAATTCTTCAGCTGATAGGGGCTTACCAGCAGCTTTTGCTGAAGCAGTGGCTTTGTCCCCTCTGCTGTGTGTTCTGCACAGGCTTGAAAGGATCCAGCTCAAACATATGTACTAGATCTTGCTGAGATTGTCTCTGTTTAGACCTCAGTTCTCATAGAAGCACTAAAGACTAATATTTAACAGGATTCAGGCTAATGGAAGATTGTACCCTTAAAAAGAAAAGCAGACAGGAAAAGGTGCCATGTGAGAGGAATGGGAGCAAGAGCTGCAGCCAAAATGAGGCATCTCCTTGGAAAAATCCACTGCGAACAGTAAACTTAAACACAGCTCAGGTGGAACTCCTGTCTTAAATGTTTGGGGAAGGGGGTGGCAGAAACAGGACTGCGGTGAAAACGTGTTGGAAGTGTGCGTGACACAGATGCGTGGATGGGAAGTTCACACTAGAGCTGGAGGTGCTCTGCTGCTGCCACACTAGCCTTGCTCTCAGCAGAGCTGACAGGTCCCTCCCCTCCCCTGTCACAGGAGGAGCACGATTACCTTTGGATAAAACCAGGATCACATCTCCAGCCTGAAACTCCAGGTCTTCAGGTTGGGTGGCTTCATAATTGTACTGTGCTACAACTCGGGTTGGTCCCGTCTCCTCCGGCGTTGCCTCCTGTGGAGACTCCTCTGGCTCGCTGTCTGGTAAAAACCCCTCTCCCTAGGGCAGGGAACAAGCTGGTAAGGACACACACCCTTTGGGTTCTCCTTTTTCTTTGTACCAAAGCAAGAGAGACAAGCTCTGCTTCTCCTCCTCACCCCTCTTTGCTCCTCTGCCTTTCAGGAGGGTGCTGGCTTGCGCTGGAAGCCACAAGCCTGCACTCGTGGCAAGGAAAGCAAAGGCAGGAGGGGGAAGAAAAGGTGGCTGCCACCTGTAGCTGTCACTGACCTCCGTGAGGTCACACCAGACTGTGAGGCAGTTGCCCTTGCTCTGGCTCCAAGCTGCATCCAGGTTCTTCGCAGTCAGAGTCACCAGCTCTTGGCTCTCCGCAGGCTTGTACCTGGCGTGCAGGGATGGGGGTGAGGGTGGGAGCCCTGGGAACACGGCTCTGGCTCCCTGCCACGGGCAGGGCCTCACCTCAGCTCTGTGTGCTGGGGCTGCAGCTCCAGCTTCTTGCAAACCAGGTCCAGGAGCTCCGTGTAGGAGAGGTGTGGCTCGGCCCTCAGGGCAACCGTGTACTTGTAATGCACCTTGAGGACACAGGGGCTGGGGGTGGGTGGTTCGGCCTCCTGCGGGCAATAAAGGAGTTGGCACCTTGTGTGGCTTGGCAAGGGAAGGGAGAGGGACTGGGATGTTGAAACTGTGGTTGGTCAGATTGTGCCACATTGTCTGGTTGGCAGCCCCTGGAGAGAGCCCAGTAACACATGAGACACTTGGCACCGAATTGTGGCTTTGGGGTGACCAAATTCAAGCTCTGTCCACCCTCCAACCCCCTCATTCTTTTTTTCGAGTTGGGAATGTTTTGTTTTCCCATCTCTCTCCCCAGCATGACCTTCTGATGCACTGACCCTGCCCAGGAGTGTTTGCATTCCAGCCAAACTCCTATTTCTCCCTTCTCAAGTGCCTCAGGTCAATTAAGATGTTGCAACTGCACCAGGTTAACTAAGATGAGAGTCCCAAAAAGCAGCTCTAGTTGTCTGGTAAATGCAGGTTTGTGGCACCAACAGGACCGTGGGGTCTGCATTCACAGGATGTTACCTTTGCTGTGTCTCTTGGCTGCGTCACAGGATCAGGAATGTGGTCTGTGGAGGAGGAAAGAGGTGGCTCAGCAGGTGGAATGGGATAAGCGTTGCTGCTCTGTGCCTAAATACGTGGCCAGATCTCCTGCAGCAACACCAACCAACCCTGGGGCCAGCAGTGGTCCCTTGAATGGACCTGCAGCTGCCACAATGGGCTTCATCCATAAGCAGAGGTTTGGGCTCTGTGCCTTCCCTCTTGCAGGGATGGGAGCTTTAGGGGTGGGATGTCTTTCCTGGGTGGATTTTTAAAAGATAAACACAAGCTGCTGGTTTTAGTGTCTTTTCTCTTAAAATTTCCCTAGATCCACTGTGAAAACTGAAGGCAGTCCCTGTCCTTCACTGGGGCTGTAAAGCTAAATTTAGACCTCCAGGCAGGGTGATTTCATGCAGGTTTGTTGAAGCCTTTTCACGAGGATTTGGTCTACATTTTGGCAGTGCTGTGACATGACTGTGCTCCTTATGGGAAGAGACAACTACGCTGTTGAACGTGGTCCCACTAATTGATCTGAGATGGCTTTTGATGGCCTAAAGGTGGCCTTTGGGGTTGTTGGATCTATGAGCTTTTTGTTCTTAGCTCTATGAGCCACAGCCACCTTCTGTGTCAACTTTACCCCTGGACTGCCTATGAGGCTGCTCTGCTTGGGACACAAGCCCTGTCCTGTCGATAGTCATCCTTTGATCCACCTTTTTCCATGACCAGCTGGCTCAGGCCTACCTCAGAGCATGGGGCTGGCAACTGGTTCTTCACATATTCCTGGTTTTTTTGGCAGGTTGGCCAGACTGAACTGCACCAGGTTAACACCCGGGTGGTACAGTCTCTGCACAGTGGTATTTTCTACCCCAAAAGGGTTTTTCCTGCAGCAATGTGGAGCTCACAGCTCAGCCACAGACCTGTGACACTGCGTGATTTTTCAAGAGAGGGCAGTTTGTGGTGCATCCTCCCAGCTCTTGGCTCTGAACAGCCATTTCAGACTGCAGCAGTGACATTCAGCTTCCCAGCGTGCTGAACCAACTGTGCTGGGGGCAATGTGGTGACCCTGGTGCCACCATCTCTGCCCCAGGCCTGGAATGTGGGACCACTGGCTCATATTGCCCAGGAATCCCCTTCCCAGGGCAACCAGAGCTCCTGCAAGCCCAGCCCTGCTCAGGGCAGCAAGAAAACCATCGTGGGTGCCCTGCTTGAAGGAGATGCCTGTAAGGAGCCTTCTATTCCAGCTGCTTTCTTGCCCCATTCCTACCCCCAGGCCCTTCTTCTCACTAGTCACTGTGCTAATTAAGAGCACAGAGGGACTTGCTTTTCTCACATATTCATGGGCACTGTTTTACTCCATCCTCAGCACTGCAGTTGCTGTCTTTGCCTCCTGCTCTAATGTCTCCCAACCCTTGGCTGCAAATGGGGCTGGGAGCAAGACAGAGATGAGCCTTAGCCTTGGTCTCAAAGGGTCAGGACATGGCACAGAGGAAACCCCCTCAAACCTGCTGCTGGGGTCCCCCATCCCTTCAGCTCCCCCCTCTGACCTGGCACCGGCCGCCGCGGCTTCTCTGGCACCGTGGAGGTGGGTGACTCGGGCATCTCGTCCTCCACAGGGGTTTCTTCCTGTGCCAGTGGAAAGAAGGCAGTGCTGTCAATCCCACTCCTCCTGGGGTGCTGCTGCCTTGTGCAGCCCCCCCTCCAACCAGCTGTTTTCCCAAAGTTTCTTTGGGGTCTTGAACTGTGGTGGGGTGACTTCGCTACCCTTTAACTCTCCAGCATTGCCAACTGCTACCCAGGGTGCCACCAACAGGATTTTGCAGATCTCTGAGCTCAAGTTAAGGTGACCATGAGCCAGAAGAACCAACCCCACCATCGTGAGGGGGAGAGAATCACAGGTATGGATCCTGCTGGGAGGTGGGTGGTGGGTGAATGTGTGGGGATCTGCCCTCCCAGGACACCATCTCCTCCTGGGCCTCCTCACCTGGATATACAGCTTGTTCTGGAGCTCCACAGGCTCAAGGAAGTTGCAGGGGACGATCCCTTTCTGCAGGGGGAGGAGAAATGAGTGGTGACTGCTGAGCAACTCACTGCTGGAGGACACAACCAATCGTATCCTCACCCTCCCCTGCATCCAGGAGAGTTCCTGGGGCTACAATTCTAGTTTCTGCAGGTTGGATGGGTTTCACTGAGCCCTGTGGCCTAAGCCAGGGAGGGCATAAGGGACCTAAATCAGAAACCCTTTTAGTTGCTCTGGGCAAGGCTTTGCCTCCACAGAACCTCACCACATCCACCCCACTGCCTGCCCTGCTGCCAGCACACTCCTGGTACCTTTCCATTGAACATCACTGTAGCCCAGTTGTCCTTCTCTTTCTTCAGGACAAAGACAATGTTTCCTGGCAGGACCTGCAGTTCCTCAGCGGTCTCAGGGATGAACTCATACATGACACGGTGTGGCTGCCCTTGGAGGGCCCTGGGTGTGGGAGCAGTGGACGGGTCAGGAATGCTGGCAATGCTGTTATTTTCCTCTGTAGGGATAATCCAGACTTCTGCCTCCTTGTTTCTACCATCCATTCCTCATCCCCCTTGAATTTGGATGCTGGATGCTCAGCCACGGTGGTGCAGGATGGGGTTGTGCCTGGCTGTGTGGGTTAAGCAGCATCGTCCATCCTTCATCCAACTTACCTGAGGATTTCTGGGGTCTTGGGCCTGGGTGGAGGACCAGAGGTCTGCCAACAGGAAGAAGAAAAGGAAAATCAGCAGTAATCTGGAAGATTTTGATTGCTTTGCAGGAATATTCTGCAGCCTTCTACCACGCCATCACCCCAACACCTTCCTCCCTGTGCTGGTGCCTTAAGTGCCGTGAGGAATATCACTGGCTTTGTTCCTTCTAAGGAGTTGTTTTCAAATTCTTCCACCTGCAATTGGTTTTCAGAGGCACAATCCTCTTTCCAGCTCGTGACTGTAGTTTCAGCTCAAAGAGGGTTGAGATGTCAACCCCTGACTGCACTGAGAAGGTGTCGTTTATCTTGCGCAACGGTGCAGCAGTGGCTGCGCTTCCCCGTGTTCCCTCAAAAAGCTCCTGTAAAAATTCTCAGACACCTTTAGAGATGGGAAGATGCTGCTACACCGTCTGGAGAATGGCACGGGAAATGCGAAGGGCTTTGGGAACAGGGAGGAGGATGGAAAGGGAGAGCAGAACTGCCCACTCAAGCTTAGGCAGAGGATCCCTAATGAATCCTTCGTGGAGGCTCAGAGACTGCTCCCTGCTGAAAGCTGTCACCCCACAGCGATGGTGGGGGCAGAGGATGTGCCACCAGGCCACCACTTCCCCATTCAGGGAGCCAGCTTAACCTCAGCCATGGAGGTGGGTGAGCTTCCTGATGATGGAGGCAGCAGCTGATCTGTGGGGGCAGCGCCTGCCTCCTCCCTGTGGCAGTGGCAGAGAGTTCACAGTGGTTGCTGATGGTGCTGTTTGCTCCCCACCACAGGCCAGAGCCCTTGGAAGCTGTGGGATGACATCCACCTCCACATCCTCCTGGACTTTTCACTGATTCATAGCCTTACTTGTGGCTGGAGGGGAGCAAATCCTGAGAAATCGTCCTTGTCCACCACAGATGCCACCACCTAGAGCCAAAGACAGACAAATAGTGACTTGGTGCTTGTAGACCTCTGATGTCCCCCCTCTTCCTTTGTTGTTGGCCAAGCCAAGCGCCTCAGGATGCTTCAGGCTCAGGAGGGACTGTGACTTTAGGCTAAGCATCTTGGACTACAGGCTGAGTGCTTCTGGCAGCAAAGCTCCCCTCAGTGAGGTGAGTTCTGCACTCAGCCTCGCTGACACTGTGCTTTGAGACCTGAGCCCAAGGGTGATATCCCAGTGACTGGGTTTGGCACACTCACGGGAGAAAAGCTTGCTTCCTTATCTGAGATGAAAAGCCCTTCTCAAACAGAGCAGGGGAAGAACTGGAGGTTGTTTGTGGGTGTCAGATGCAAAATAGCTTCTTTCCCCCACCCCTGAAAATATCGTGGCTTGAGTCAAAGTTCCAGTGGGTTCTTTCCAGCTCATTGTTGGCTGTCCCTCGTGTCTCACTAAGGAGACAGAGTGGAAATAGGCCATGCTCTGCAGGAACATGCTTTTAGCTCCTCTGTTCTTGCAGAGTCCCTGTTCCCCATGTGTCCCATCCCTCTCTCCACGCCTGGGGGGATCCCAGAGGCACGGACCAGCTCCGTATCTCTGGCTGCCCACCAGGCAGCAGACAGCAGCTCAGAGGGGTGGTGAGAGGGCAGACAGCAGCTCTCCTCAGCCCATAGGCTTGGTCTAGATAAATATATTTCTTTCTTACCATTGCCTTCCCCAGGTAGTCCTTCTTCTCCAGCTGAGCCACTTGCTTTTCATTTGGCCTGAACAGCTTCCCCACAGGAATGGCCACCAGCTCACAGAGCTTCTGCTTCTGTAGCACAGGGGAGTCATGGAGTCTTTGGCAGAGAGAGCAGGGACTGCTGAATGTCCCCTTTTGCCTCTGGGGTTTGGGTCCCGCTCCATAAAGTCAAACCACTCTGTGACAGCCTGACCCCAGCCCTGACACGGTCCATTGAACCCAATCTTCCCATCTCTGCCTTCCCAGTGACCCAAAGCTTTTCCCACGGACTCGTGTCTCTCTATGATGCCCATTCCCACTGTGCTTTTCTCCTGCTAAAAGGTGACTGAGATTTTCCTGCCTGAGGGGCTGCTGAGACAGAATACAGCTGTAAGACCTGCTCCTCCCTACCAGGATGGCTTCCATTGCCCTGTCAATCTTGTTGTGCTGGGGCTCGCTCTTCATGCTCATGGCCAGAGTCAGGTGCTCCTCAGCCTTCCCCCAGTTCTCCGCCGTGGCGAACACCAGCGCGATGTTGCAGAGAATCTGCCGGAGGGAGGGGGGCAAGGAAACCAGCTATGGGAGCAGCCAGACCAGGAGGGAAGCACAGGAGAGGGTGGTGGCATTGCACCAGCTTGCTCGTTTTTTGCAAGGCACAAAGAGAGCCTGGCTGTCTTCTTAGATTTCTTGTGCTGGAGATCAGACTTTTGGGATCAAAACTCACCTCGCAAGCAAAGAGCCTGTAGCGCAGCCCCAGGATCTTGTAGTCAATGAGCCGGTTGCCTCGCAGCTGGGCCAGCGCCTCTTTGAAATCCTCAATGGCCTTTTCATTGCTGTGGAGGAGAGGATAAGGGTGTCACCAGGTTGTGGTGGCAACCCGCCTGCCTCCAAGCCTATGCCCAAACTTGTGGGAGTTCAGTTGGCTCTCTCCTTGCAGTGTTTCAGACACCCCAGGGAAGGGGAGATGATCCAAGGCTGGTGTTAATCCCAGGACTGCAGTGCTGAAGAACAGGAGTCTGTTTGACCTCAAGGGGTTCCAGTTTGGCCCTTGAGGTACCAATCTGCCTGGGGCCATTCTGAGCTGAAGGCAACTGTCTCCACAAGCAGCAAAAGTTAAACTTTAAACCCTTCCACTCACTTCTGCCTCCGGTAAAACACGGTCCCCCGCTGGAAATAAGCCACTGCCAGGTGCTTGTCGCAGCCGATGCTCCGGGTGAATGCCTGCACGGGGGTAGGAGGGGGACAAAAAGGGGGTAAAAGGGGACACCTTTAGAAAACTGGAGGCGTAGAGCAGTTGTACCTGTCCTCCTTTAGCTGAGTGGCCTCGGCTGGGCTCTGTGGGTTGTCTCCCTGCAGCGATGGGCATTGGGTGGGGGAGCCCGCGTCAGGCTCCCGGGTTTTTTTGAGCAGCGAGCCGTGGGCTGCCGCTGCTGCCTCCCCTCTGATTCACGGGGAAAACAGGTTCAGCAGGAACAGCCCAGGGCTGTCTCCCTTCCTCGCAGATTTAAAAGTCCCCAAATCTTTCCCTTTAGGCCATGACCCTCAGTTCCTCCCTTCCCCACAGCGTCCACGTGTCTGGCAGGTCCAACAAGTGATTAGGATTAGCAGCGCTTTGGGCTGTACTTTACCTCCTCCGCCTCCGCCAGCCTCCCCAGGACGAGGTGGATGCAGCCGATGTTAAAGCAGATTTTGGCAGGGGGGTTCTGGACGGCTGTGAAGGCGTCCAGGGCAGCGCTCCACTCCTTCCTGTCTGCTGCACACACCCCTTCTTGCCACAGCCGGATCGTCTCCACCAGGGACATGGCGTGGTGGGAGCAGGGTGTGGGATCCCCGGCTGTGTCGTGGCTCTCGTCCTTCTCCTCGTCCTTCCTCGTGGCTCTGCTCAGCTTCTCTGTGTCTCCCTTCTGCCTGTACTTCTGCCTTCCCCTTGCCCGTGTCGCAAACCTGGCAGGAAGTGGCTTCACTGCATCACAGCCCCGGGATGGGGAAGTGGGGCAGAGGCTGCTCCTGATGCAGAGGACTTTTCGTGGGGTGCACCCCTGGTCCTCTCTGGCAGCTGCTCCTCATCTCCCCGGGTTTGGCTTCTCTGGCTTTTCCATGAAAAGCCATAGATTTTGTCAGCGAGGTGGTTCATCGGGTCAGCTTTTGGATTGCAAAGGCGCAGGGCAGTGCCCAGCTGAGCCCCTGGAGCCCTCCAAGGAGCTCGTTGCTAAATGGTTCCCCCAGGCAACCGCTGGCAGGCTGCCTGCCCAGCTGGAGAGGTGAAGCACAGCCTAAGGCACCGCCTGGGAAACCTTCGGTCCTTCCCACCCCCCCACCGTGTTGCCTCAGTGTGGAATTCTACTGCTGGGGGGATGTGGAGCTGCCCACGGATGGGGTTTCTTGCGGCTGTGCTGTGTCCTGACAGCAGTGAGAACTCCTGGTCAGCCCAACATCACTTCTGTCCAGGTATTTTTTGGCCAGTGGAGCATAACCTGGCTCTGGAGCGCTGCTGGGAGCACAGGGACACACAGAGCATGTGACCAGTGGGGATGGCAGGAGTCTGACCTGCTGCTGACTCAGAGGTTTGGAGCTGAGGGCTCCACACGTGGCTTTCAAGTATTTTTGGAAGTACTTTGCCGCTGCCACATCTATTAGCGATGAGATGTGATGTGTATTTTGCAAGAGCTTAAAATATGTCAGCAAGACTCTGCCCTTGTGCCTTTACCCGAACTTCCTCAGCAAATTACAGAACTCCAGCAGTGGGAGGGAGGCTGAGGAGGAGACTTCTGAGTCCTGCTTTGGGAGAAACCTGTGGCCCTGAGCAAGGAGTTGGGTTTTAATCCAAAGTAGGACTGAGCACAGCCCTGAGCCTGGGGCTCTCTCATTCTCCAGCTGTATGTGCGCCCTCAGCATCCCACTGTACCCACCTGGCTCCCATGGGCTTCCCACGGGAGCATGGAGGAGGCTCTGTGACCTCTGGAAAAGCAGAGGGAAATGCAAACACTTCATGATGCAGGAGAGGTGTGGGAATAGCACCATGGTGAGTGTGCAAACACCCCTCTGAGGTGCCTTATCTCACTCCTGTGAGGAATGGAAGACTCCATGGAGCAGGAAAGGGTTCACCTTCTTGCAGGGACAATTTTCTGCTCTTTTAATTGTCTGAACTGGTGCACTGCTGGGTCAGGTTTACCCCAAAACAGGTACAAGGGGAGCTGGAGGAGGATGTGAGATCACCCCTGTGACAATGTTGGCTTTTTTTTCCTTGTATTTCAGAGAAAGATGGGAGTACATGTTATGTTCACCCTCCTGTTTGGGTATTTGTCATGTAATGTTCAACTGATTTCAGAGCCATGATAAACACAGCCCTTCTAGCAAGTCTCTCGTTCCCCTTTCTCTGACCAAGCTGAGTTAGTAGGAAAACTACTTTCTTCTATGACAACATCCGAGAGGAAGTGAGTATTGGGGATGATGACATCTCCTGTGGAAGATTCTTGGAATCCAGCAGATGCAGATCACCAAGAGACAGGTCAGAAATACATAGAAATGCCCAAAATCCAGCTGGGGTGCAGTGCTTGTGTTTGAGTTTGTACAGCAACAATTTGCACAAGGTTATCATCATCTCTGGAGAGGAGATTCAAAAATAAATAGACCGATCTGGGCACTGAAAAAACATTTTGCATGAGGGAAGACCTTTTTACAAGGAGTTTTATTGGGCAGGAGGGAGGCAGAGCATGTCCAGCTCCTTCCCAGGAAGGCACGTCAGGGCTCTCTGTGCAGGACCCGAGGTTTTGTGGCTCTTTTCCCGAACGGTGACAGGGAGTGACACGGGAGGCCATGGGAACTCTGGCCAAGAGTGATGACCAGAGCCCAGGGCCTGGTGGGGGCTGCAGCTCCGTGGTGGGAGGGAGGAAGGACAGCAGCTTCTCCTGGCTGTTACGAAGGCAGGATGTGACTGTTGAGGTGCTGTTGCCACACGCTCCAGCCCAAGCTGAAGGCAGCAGAGCTCTGCAAATCCCATCCCTCTTCCAGCAGGTCTGACCTACACCAAGTTTTCCACTGAAGGCTTCCTTCTCCTAACAGGAATCTTACCCCCTGTTGTGGTGATCGTTTGATGCACCAAAATGAGCCAGGCAGGATTTGGAGGAAAGAGGTACAGGTTTGCTTTTTCCCTTCCTGTCACTCATTACCAGCAGAGGTGCCTCCCTGCAAGTCCTGCACTGTCCCCACATCAGCACGTTTTAGCACATCCCTGAGCACAAATACAGATGTACACATTTTGGAAATATTCCTAAATCCATCACAGCCTCACCTGAGGGGATCTGGAGAACCTTAAGATCACTCTTTTTGTTCCCTTCATTTATCTAATGCCATCTTGTCCTGGTTAGAACGGCTGGGACCGATTTCTTTGCTGGATAGGTGCAGCCCAGGACTGTGTATTCTATAGCCTTCCATGCCATTCCCCAGAAACTGTTGTCAGTAGAGGCCTGTGAGATGGGGGGATGTTCCTGTCCTCATACCCTTTTATGGAATTTCCCCTCTGAGGGAAGGACTGAGCACCTCATACACTTTTATGGAATTCCCCTCTCTGAGGGGAGGGACTGAGCACCCTCATACCCTTTTTTGGAATTCCCCGTTCTGAGGGAGGGACTGAACATTCCCACCTGAACTGGGGAATATATAAACTGGGAGTTTCGGAACCTTTCCACCACTCGTGGGATCCAGAGGAAGACTGCAGACCACCGCTCTCAACTAGACTGAAATCTGTACAGAGAGTACAAGCTTTCTGTGGGAGCGGTTAGTAAGACCAGGATGTTGTCTGGTGTTGCATCCGACTCCAGCTATACGTAGCCTGGGATAGCTCCTAACAGGCCTATAAATGTGTGGCTGGCAGTCGACCACTTCATACTATAAAAGATGAATCTGAGGTATAAAATTGTCTAATAGCCTAAAGCTCCATTTAGTAGGAAACCCTGAATTTCATCC
>NW_020897760.1:7235222-7491127 GCF_003984885.1 Neopelma chrysocephalum | reverse complement strand
TTACAACCTATAGATTTGTTTACACCACATAGTATTAAATGATATGTGAATATTGTAGTCCTCAAATTTATATCTAATTCTAGTGTATAACACTGTTGTGTACAGTCAGAAACCAGTCTATCTTTACAAATGCTGTTTGAAAGGTATCTGCACTTCTTTCTTTTCAGACATTTACTGTAGTTCTCAAAAGCCTGAAAAATTGTAGTCTGTTTTTCCTCCTTTGTGGTGTCCTTGGACTTTCTATTACCGGGGCATCTTTGCGTACATTCTCTTTGGAGTTCAGGATACAAAGTAAAGCTAAGAGTTTGAGGAAAAAATACAGTCTTCATTCAAAACTGCATTACAGTGTCTTTGCATTATATATTCATTGTGGCCACATCATTATTATCTTTTTTTGATTATGGTGTATTGTACTTTTTTTGGGCGGGCTAGAGTTAGTTTTCATCACAGTAGCTGCTATGGGACTGTGTTTTGGATTTGTGCCGAAAACAGTGTTGATAACACAAGGGTGTTTTAGCTATGGCTGAGCAGTGCTTATACAGAGTCAAGTCTGTTCCTCAGCTCACCCCACTCCACCAGTGAGGAGGCACAAGCAGTTGGGAGGGGACACAACCAGGACAGCTGACCCCAACTGACCTAAGGGATATCCCACACCATATGGCATCATACTTAGCATATGAAGCTGAGGGAAGAAGGGTGGGGGTGACATTCAGTTACCTTGTTTTGTCTTCCCAAGACACCAGCCTGCCAGTGGGATATAGTGAATGAATTCCTTGTTTTGCTTTGTTTGCATGAGCAGCTTTTGCTTTACATACTAAACTGTCTTCATCTCAACCTGTGAGTTTTCTCACTTTTACCCTTCCCATTCTCTCCCTTATTCCATCAGGAAGCTGTGAATGAGTGACTTGGTGAGGCTTAAGTTGCTGGCTGGGGTTGAACCATGACGTGTTTAGAACCCCTGGGCCACGTGGCTGCAGTAACCTAAACAGGAGATGTCTCCTGAATGCATCTTTCAGCCTGCACCAAGAGGCAGCTGCACTATTAGCAGCATTTGGCATAACCTCTCTTTTTGTGTAGTTAGACAAGCATAAATGGCTCCTATGTAGAGTCATAGGTTTAGTCGTGGCCTACCTTTTAGGTGCCTCTGTGTCATTCTCCCTGACTCAGTTAACATTGTGCAGAGGCTGCAGGGAAGCGCGTGCCCAGGCAGGGGGATGTGCTGCTGCTGCGAGTCCTACTCGTGGCAGGAGAGCCCTTCCGTGCTGTCCCTAGGATGGCTGGCACAGGAGCTGTGACACAGAAGCTGTGGGAACGTGGATGTCCATGTTGGTTACTCAAACCTACAGGACTAGGTGAGAAGTAGGCTAAAATAAGCATTTTCCAGGAAGGGTTATGTCTGGTCTTGATGCCAACTGTTTTGTTGTAGAGACCCCCTGCTGCTGAGCCACACTGCTCCTATAGACACAGTCATTTTAGGGTATCTTCTGCAACAGCAGAAGAGATGTGGCTGTTCTAAGGACAAATTTTTCTGTGGCCAAAATCGTGGGGAAAGGCTGGTTAACACCTCTAGTTGCAGATGAAATCCCCGATTTTCATTTTCCAATACAGGAATTTGTTTAACCAGCAGGAACTATACAGCATAATTTTTTTTGCCCTCATTCCACATTGAATTAGATATGTTTCAGTAAGTGTAAAACTGGCACCCTGTACTCCCTGCTTTTTTGACCAGTTTTTATTCTCTTATTCTACTTGGGTGCAGTGGGTGAATGAAGACTTTACCTCTAATTTGGAAGGGCTTGAGTAATCTTTTTGTTACTGGCATTGCTAAACATTCTTTCTCCTGCTAGTGTAACAGTGTCATAACATATAAAATTTATTTTGTCTTAAAACCATAACTGCAAACAGGACTTTGAAATGCAACTTCTCTTAATATTTTCTCTTCTATCATACTCATTTAATTCTTGATGTAAAAGAAGAATTCATTGCCTTTGTGCTAGGAGTGTGAAGCCACAAGTTGATAATGGTAACTGAATGCTTGTAATATAAAGTGCTGTTCCTGTAGTGTGGTCCAATTACACAATAGTAAAGCAGGAATGTAACACAGCGATGCTGCTTTCCTATTTGTTTCAGTAAGTTTAGCACAGCGGGAAATGTGGCATTCTGCCAAGGTAATGCGTCAAGCTTACAGTTGGATGGAAGTGCAATGGAAATTATTCTAAGACTTTGCATGCTATCTAATAACTCTGACTGAATGTATGCGACAGTTGTCTTATGAAACGTATTTGATGTAGTTTCATTACAAGGATTTTATATTTTAATTTTGAGACATTATAGTATTCTAGAGATATTTGAAAAAGTTTCTCTGTAGGTGCTACATTTACAGCATTGCAGTTTTAGTAATCAAATACAATTTCTGTATGGTTAGAGATCATGTACACTTGTTTTCAAAAATCCTGCTGTATCTTGTGAAATCAGAAAGAACTGCTGCATTAATTTGATCAAATTTTGTACATTTTTCTTCCAAAAATATCCTACTTTTTTGAGGAAAAATATATCTAAAATAAAATCTTAACTGAAAATATATGTATAATAACATGGAATATTTCCTTTGTTTTTGAAGCCTAGAGAGTAATAATCTATCAGCCATTTGGCAACTGGCAGAAACCAGAAATGTCAAGGCATCTTTTTTGCTAGTCATTTTGCTTTAGAGACCTGGGGGTTGGGTGGAAATCAGCTAGAATTTTTGCAGTTGGTCTCATTTTTGACTAGTTTTCACATGGCTTTAAAGCCATTCCTGAAGTAAACAGGCATCACTTCTGTACTGTGGCAGTTAACCCACCATGACTGTCTTAAACATACGTTGATATTCTTTGCATCTTTAAATAGTCCTCAGTAAAATATATCCATTTAAAATAGCATGAAAGTGGCTTTATAAACTGCCCCATGGTATATCTCTGCATGTTTCAAATGTGGTGAGGAACAGCCGTTGCTTATGGAGTATTAGCAAATAGTTCACAATTAAGGAGTTAATCTTTAGCCTCATTAGCAGTCTCTGTACAGAGGTTATCAGTGCATGCTGAAAACAATCTTGGGTTTTCATTTTGTGAACCACAGAGTTTAGAGTACATCAGTTACTTTCAAGCAGGTTATTGAATACTGTCATAGGTAAAAATACCAACTGTATTGCATGCGTTTTGATTTTATGCTTATATAAAGGTAAAATTCCCCCATATCAGGCTGTTTGTTTTTTTTTTAATCCCCACTTCTCATTTTTCAATCAGAAATCTAAAAAGAGTATTTGACACCTCTTCTTGGTCACAGACATTTTCTGTATGGTAATAAGTTTGGGTTTACAATGAAGGTAATAATTTGTACTAGTGTTTAAAGCTTTCCAAAGCTCTTTAGTTACATATGTACATACATCTCTCTTGAGGCATTTCTGAATGCCTTTGGCAGCACTCATCCAGCAAATGGAAGGTTGGTTGTCACTGGCATTTGTTGTTCCAGTAGGTGTGTTTGTTCCAACTGGCTGGAGTTGTTTCAGCACTGAAACCTGAAGAGTGTATAAAAGAAAATAAAGAACAGAGGAGATGCACAGGGGTTAAAAAGCCAAGTATCAGGCTTGGCCCATGCTCCTTTTCTGGCAGAAGTAGTGTAAGGTGTGTGTGGGGAAAAAAAACCCCTCTGACTTAGCTGAGCATCAGGACTCTGTACAGGTCTAGTAAAGCAAAGAAAACTGCAGACAATTATTAATGGGACTGAAAAATCATTACCAATATCCCATAGTAATTCCTGCTAGCATCAAGAGCACCAACAAGTTCTCCATGCAGTTAATTCTCCATGCAGTGAGCTTCCTGACTGCAAATATGTGTTGTGTATGTTGTCAGCATTTAAGGGTCCTTGTGCATGAGAATTGGCTCACACAGTGAGGAGTGAAAGAAGAGTGTGTGTTGAGTGGACGAGGGTACATGCTGATTTGGCAAAGGGTATATGATGAATTCCTGGGTCAATAGTGATAATGATCAGAGTGCCTTTCTGATGAATAATTGAGTATGGGGTGGTCAAAATTTTTCTTTAACGGTGACATAATTTGGCATAATATGTGCCAATATTTAATGAAGAATACACATTTGGGACTGTCCAAACTGTCTTTGAGCTCTTGCAGCTGCTTTCAGAGCTCTATTTTTGGATTGTAAAAAAACAAACCAAAAAAAAAAAACAAAAACAAAAACAAAAAACCAAACCACCACATTTGAACATCACCTGTCGGGGGTTTTGGGGACAGCAATCACAAAAAGAGGATCAGTCAGAGATAAAGATCAAAACCACAGAGTGACAAAACATCCCTGGATATCCTGGATCAGATTATCTGCTCAACACCTTGGTTTGCTTTGATGACTAGTGCTGACACTGAAATGGTGCTGCTTTTTCATTAACAAAACTCCAGCTGAACCACTGAGTCAATACATGTAACATGCTGTGATTTTGTTTTCACCTATTTCCTTACAGACAAACATACAGCAAGAGAACATTACAGCATGTCTTTCTAACACTGTGCAAACAGGCCTGAATTAGAAGTAAAAGGAATATCCAAATTTTATGAAAATAAATAGCATCTTTCTTTAATCCAAAGCCTCATACCTACTGCTGTACAACTGTACTGACTGGAAAGTTTAAATTTGGTCTTTTGTTTATTCTTACCAATCAGTCATAAGTTCCCTCATTAAATGTCATGATTTAGTGTTTTCCAGACCTTCAATTATTGTGGCACTGAATTTTCACCAGTAAATTTGTACGTATCTCCCTGCACTATATGGCAGTGTGTTGTCTTTTATATTTAGTGTGGAACTCCTTTTTGACAGTAGTAGTATTGCAAAATACTGTTGAAGGTTCGGGAGGTGAAAGGACTGTATCTCTCAGGTGAAATAAGAACTATTTTTGAAAGTATAACCCACACTGTTGTTGTTGTCCTAAATACGTCTTAGTGCTGTATATTTTCCTTTATATTTAAAAATACCATTTGATGATTAACATAGGAAATTACTATGAGAAGGAAAAGGAAACTTTCAGCTTTTTTATGCTGCATCTTGGTTGCAGTTAGAACAATGGGTCAGTGGCACTAAATATAACCTGGTAGTTTGCTCATTTTATTTTACCTTTGCATTCTTCCAGTGGATGGATAATGGTCAGTTAATACCTTTAACTCTATAAATTTTCTTTTTCTGTTAAAAAAGTAAAAAAAGCAGTGGGGAGGATTTTTCCCATCATATTCTCTGATTGCCAAGTTATTTGTATGTAGAGGGAAGATTCTTTTGGTATAATCAATCTGCTGCTACCCATTTTACTGCCAAGCATTCCTTCTCTATGGTAGCATAATGTTACCTAGGGAACAGCTTAAAGCTGACACATACAGTGGTGCCACAAATTAATTTCACAGTTATCAGGATATAGGGTGATAACAACAACATGAGCTACTGTGAAATTACCATTGTTCCTATTGAGTTACAGTGTAATTATTACTTTTGTGGCAACTATGCAAATAACTCATGTCACCACTGTAGGATGGGATGTGCTTTCCTTTCTCTGATTCAGTACTTTGTGCTTCAGAGACATCTTTATGTGCTATAAACTATAGCTGTGCTTTGAATTAAAATCTAAATATGGTTATATCTTCACAAAAAAAAAAAGGGAAAAAGAAAAAAGCAAGAGACTGAAAAGACTTAAGAGACTAAAACCCAAAATCCCTTGCAGTCTGTCCATTATCACCTGGAATCAGGTCTGCAAATATGTGATAATTTAACAAAAGAATAGTCAAACTGTTATTTTTCCATTCCTTCCAGTATGAAAGTGGGAATCTTCCTTCAAAAAGGGAGCTTTGATTTAGTTACTTCTGTTAAGGGACATTTTTGGGTTTCTTTGGTGCCATTTTATGGAGGCTGTTTGGTGAAAGGGACAGGTAAAGAGATGTTTGATTACATTATATATTCTTATTGACAGGTAGGAAAAAAATTCTGGAGCAAGGTTAAGATAGTGTTTCCAGTATGTAAGATGGAATGTATCTGTAGCCCTGAAAAATGAATGCTAGTAGAAACCAAACAGCTGCTGTGGCTCAGTGATGGCAGAAGGGAAGGTCACATAATGTGGTGAAGTAGGCACAGGTGCTCCTTGTAGTGCTTTGTTATAACCAGAAATAAGTATGCTTTGGGGTCTGCAGGTCAGCTTAAACATTTTCAGAAAGGTAAGATCCTTGAGGTTTTTTGTTTGGTTGGTTTGGTTGTTTGTTTTCTGTCAGTAGGCTGAGATTCTCAGAAGTTCCTACAGAGAGCTTGGATGTGAAACTTACAGTTGTGTATGGATGGATCACCATAAGAACATTTTTAAAATTCCCATTCCAGATAAGTGGCTAATGCTCAGATTTTCAGAATTACTTAGAATTCAAGAGCTTTAAATACTAAAAAAAAAGAATACTTTTGAGATGTGCTATTTAGAAAAACATCATAGCTACTATTGCACCGAAAGAATGAGCAATTGAAACTTTATTAAATAAGTCTGTAACCAAGTGAAAATCTGTATGTGTATGATAACTCACTATTATAAAAATTGTGAGTGCAAGATAAATTTTCCAGAGGGACAAAATTCTGATGCTGGTCAAGTTTTCTTTCTATTTTAGAATTTAGTGAAACTTCATTGACATATAATCCTAATGGAATGATACCATCTGATTTTTCATTTCCTAATTTAAATTCTTAATTTATATTTTGTAGTATATAAAAATGAAATTGAAGAAAGTGTTTTCGTATTTTAGTTATAATGACTTCTCACATATTCTTTTGCAAAAGAATGTTTTTAAATTAAATTTTAAGTATTGTTTTAAATTGCAAGATAGCTTGCAAACAGAATCTCTTTCCCCAATTTTGGTTATACTGTAGCATCAGAAATACAAAACAGCACGGTGAGCCTGTTCCTGTGAGTATTGACTTGTGAAGGAATAAATACGAACAACATTCTGAAGGAGCTGTCTGTGTCCATGTGCATTGCTAAGACGTCTGTACTGCATCTGCAAGATTTGAGCTGCAGTGTTATGCTGTAAATTTGTTTGAAAATACAACCATTTTATCTTGCATGAATGACCTATGTGAACATTGGTTTTTTTGAGGCTACAAAGATAATTGTAGCAAAGCTATTGAAAGAGTAGGAATAAATCCAAATGATGATGGAATGTAAAGACAAGCCATGCTAAGTGTCTGTGTTCCAATATATTATTTTCTGTGTTTTTCAAAATAACAATTCTCTGAAGCCATTTCCTTAAAATTAATGAAAAACATCTATATAATAATAAAAATTACAAAACAGTGTGCTGTCCTGCATCAAAGTATTCTTTCTTTAGTTAGAAATACATAGATTGGTAAGAAAAAGTCGCTTCCATGAAGCTCCGCCTTATCTGTATTTGTGAATTGCTGTACCTGAAGGAGAAGCATTTTAAGCAATAGTTGGGGGTTTTTTCAGTAGTTTGATAGTTTATAAGACTGTCTCTGTAAATGCAATATTCTGGTTCTGTCTTGTTTTGAATTTTTTTTTATTGGGTCAACACAATCTGCTCAGGTTTTGCTCTGATGGAATATACCAGTACCACAAAACCTCTGCAACTGATGATATAGGGGGAAGTAATAACAAGATAAATAAACCTTATATTATGGCTCATTTATTATCCATGTGATGGATAGTGGTGGAAAAGTGTGTGATAATTAATGGACTGACTTCCTGGAATGACTCCTGTTTATCATATGGTTGTTGCTCTTTTTAGAGATTTGCTGACAAGTATTTTTATTGCTGTATGAGGAGGTCACTAATTAATGTGGATATTAGTAAGGCTTTGGGAGGATACCCTGAAAAATCTGATTGTTTAAAAATTTTCTCTCTGTCCCCCTCCACTTTTCTCAGTTCTATATATTGAAGAGCTAAGTCAGTGTTTAATGCCACATTATTGCCCAGGTGTAATAGTATTAAACCCATATAAGTTTCATTTCTTTCATTTGAAAGAAACAGCCTGGGCTTAGTAAGAGTTTCTGGAATATCTGCTGCAATCCTTGCATGCTATTGTTAGGAGTCAGCCTTGTGGAAGCAAGTCATTAAGGTTTAGAGCCACCAGAGGTACTCCTTGTCTCAGTTTTGGAAGGACTGGGGGGGTCAGGATGGGTAGTTGTGGGACTGTGGGGAACTTCTACTGTTGCCAGTAGTGAGCCAGAAGCACAAGTTGATCATAAAAGTCAAATATTGTATTTCATGTACCTAATGACCCAAACAAGCAGTTATTTTCAGGATAAGTGTTATGTATTGACACGTTTTTCAATATAACTACATACAATAAATTTTTTGGGTGGTTGTTTTTTTTTTCCCCCTAAGAATCTTATTTTGAACTATATAGTGGGCTCTTTTGTTAAAATGTAACTACAATGTATCTCCAAAACTGATTGCATAAAAATGCCTGGCAAACCATAGAGCAAAAATTAAGAATAATTTTCTTATAAAATAAGTAGCATCAATTATTTTATTGCTTTGGGTGTATTTTATGGTCATAGCTTTAGTGGACAAATAATAGTAATTCTGTGCTGCGTGTGAGATATCTGTTGTTTTAAAACAACAAGGAAGTTTAGATTTCTTCCTATGTTTTCAAGTAAGGGAATGATCTCAGCTGGTTAGTTTGATGGATTTCTTTCCCCTCACCCACAATGACCAATTTCAAATATCCTCACAGGGAGACAGGAGGGAAGAGTGGGCTTTTTGGTGTTAAACAGCTAATTTTTTCCCCTTTTGTTCCTCTTTTTCTTTTTTTCAGTCTTCAGGATTCTTTTTTGTAGTTCCCTATGTGTTTTATTATCACTTCACTAGTTAAGAGAGACTGAACCAAGTCCTGTAATGTAATCTTTCTTCCTTTGCTTATGGAGTTAGCTGTAGGAAAGGTTGTAGCTTTTCAGACTGATCTTATATTTTCTCCTTCAGTCTCTGGGTGACTGATTGGTCTAAGTGCTCAGCAGAAGCAGCCTGAAAGCTGAGGTACAGCTCTGACTGCCAGGGAAGCAGCTTAGGACCTGGTGGTCTGCAAAGAGTCAAACCCTACATACTGGCTGAGTCACTTTCCTACTGCATAGTCCATTTAAACCTCTGAAGTGAGATCTGTAAGAAGAGTCCTGTGAAGGTCCTTTGACAGGTTCTCACGACTCCTGCCACATAGAGGCAGCCTAATCAGAACTGGAAATATAACTAAACTATATTATGTTCTGTACGTACAGATGGGTGGACATAGTATTGGAATGGTGGTGTGTAAGGGTGAATAAAATCCTTTCTCAGGAGTGTCGCTGGAAAGGACATCAGAGGACAAGATGCGTGTTATTTTTATGTTCTCACAATTGACACCACTTTGTGCTTCATGCTGTGACTATCCTGGGAAAAAAATGAACCATGTGAGAATGAGGGAAGTCCTTATATATGTCACTTGATGGAAGGTGAACTTTTAACATAAAATTTGCATGTGCCTTCCTGTTGGTCACAAGAGCTGACACTGAGAGACATGGCCATGAAAAAACCTTTTCTTGGAAGTTCTGCCTACTGGAAAAGACTTAAAAATGGCTTGACTGAAATTGTGTCTCCTTACTAGACTGAAAACTGTGGTCCTCTTGTTTCAAAATAATAAATGTACTATTTCTTTATGCAGGGCCACTGAAAATTAACAATTATGATCTGCGGTCTGAAGAATATAAATAGTTCCTCCAGGGAAAAATACATAAATCAGTGCCAAATCTTGCTAAATTAAAAAAACAAATAACCTATTTCATTTTGGCAGAGTTGATAATGTTCTGATCCTTGGCTTCAGGGCCAACATATTTTTCTAGGTCTACATAGAAAGATGCTCATGTCATTTCTGCCCCTACAGTAAATAAAAAGCTGGATCAGCTGTCCTATGTTGTCTGTAATGAGTTCCAACTGGAGTACTATCCCTCCATGCTTGGCAGCTTAGGCAGCTTTTCAGTGGAGAATTTTCTGTTTTTCAGGAAGAAAGATTTTTTAACCTCTTCCTTGCCCAGAGACATAAGAGATTACCTTAAAAATAGAAACTACATCAAAGTTTTGAGATTTATGGATATTAGTATATTTTGTGTTTATCCAGAAGAGTCCCTCATGTTCTGACACACCTTATTTCTTTTTTTGGGAATCAAGTTTCAGTTTTGCTCTTTGTAGTAAGATAGAGGTTCTGACATCCATTGCATCAAATACAGCCTGGTACTATGAGTTGTCTCATATCTGCTACTTCTGTATTACATACATTTCTCCTCTCTCTCCTCCCCCCTTCCCCCCTCATCCTTCCCCCCCTAATTTCCTTTTCTCAGCAGTCTTTCTTAATGTTTTTCCTCACTGAAATACCAAAACCTATAAGAAGTTAGTTTGTAAAATGATTTGATGGTCAGTTTGCCTCTGACCAAGGAAACAAGCTCAGTGGTAATGAAGTTTTAACTGAAGACAATATATAGCATTGTATACTCAAACTAAGCCGAATAGGTAAAACTGTGTTAAAGCAGAAATGTGATCTTTACCAACTTCCCTAGGAAATTATATGTGATTAGGGAATTTGTTGGGGAAGAATGATCCCTTTCCGTTGTCCTTCACTAAGATCTGTGACGAGCATTCTTTATCTTCTTATTTTGCCTATTGTCAGATTCTCTTTGTAGATAAAGTGGATCTGCCAAATCAGTGTGTTGTTTTACAGCTATGAATTCCCTCCCTCAGCAGACATGGAAGACTCAGCAAAGTCTTGAGCACTTTGGCCAACGTGCAGAAAGCTCTCACTCTCACATTTAATTTTAAATGAAGCCAAATTCATATGCTTGAACATGAGCTTCCTAACTTGAACATGAGCTTCAGTTTGTATGCACAGCGTAGAGCCACACTGCTTGTGTCTGTAAATGTAGTATCTATACTGTATGTTGTATTTATGTTGGCTCATGGAAATAGACTCAGGTCCTCGGATTTTAGCGGTTGCTGTTTGTGGGATGATGCCTTGCCATGTGGCCAGTGACCTGCCCTCAAGGAGCTCATTTGCTGGAAGTTCTCAATGGATCAATTCTGAGTTTCATCCAGAGGCTACCTTCTAAGAACACTAATACTTTTGTCGCACCATGGATAGTCCTGGTCTTCTGTGAGTACATTTCTGTGAGGAGTAGGATTAATAATTAATGCCTGTTCCCTGTGTGTAAAATAGGATAATCTCTGACAGATGGTGGTTTTTAACAAGAACACTGTAGTAATTCAGATCAGACTGAGCATGTTTTTTCTGTGCCTCAAAACTAAAAGGTGCTTACATGGATGTATGTAAAACCTGCATGGTTGTAACAACAGAGTTGTTACTAGTTTTGGATCATGGACACTGGATTTTTGAGAAGTTGTAGTAGTAGTTGTGGTAGTGGGGTTATGTCAAAATTCATAGCATTATAGAAATTTCTGAAGTCTTCCCATCCATTATGCCTATCTGTAAATAAGCAGCTGAGAGGAAAAATAAATTGCTGCCAATAGTGGCAACTTATTAAAAAAATTTAGGCCTGTGAAAGTATTTTGTATCAGTTTTACTATTATGAGTAATATAAACATGCAATACTTCAGTTCTTTTATTCCTTAGATGACTTTTATAGTGCTGTCACGAAAACAAGATATTTAATGCGTTCTTAATCCTTTTTTATTGGGGCATGCACTCTAAAGGTTTAGAGGTCAAATTGGGCACCCATCAGTACAGTCAAACTGTGCTGGGCTCCAAGGGAAGATCATCTACCCCTTTCTGAAAGCTGCAGAGGTATATTAATGAATGATGGAATGGTTGATGTGCTGTCAGGAAGTCGTCCAATATCAGCATCAGGCAGATGTGCTAGAAGGATTGCCTGCTATGCTATAAACATGTATATTTAGATTTTCTCGTTGTATGTGAAGAACTGTTACAAAAAAGCATGTACCATGGCATACTTGGGATGGATGGGTGTCATTGCTTAAATGAAGGCTTTGAAATCACAAATGCATGTGCAAGTAGCTATTTTCTTCCATTTGTAAAATACTCTGCTAACTATTTCTCAGAATGAGTAATGTACCATATATAGCACCAAAACAGTATCTAAAGTGCTGCATATCATGCTAAACAAAAATAGATATGTCTGTTGAATGCGGCATGAAGTTTGCATCCTTGGAAGTATCCATTTGGACCTTCTTTCTGTGGAAATGTGATTTTGAAATGCTGCACATCTGTTCAACAGAATATATATATTTTTCAAGTTTATTGAAAAGTATATATTTTCAAAGAAATTGATTATTTAATTAGTTTTTATGTTGAGAAGGCTGAGAACATGAGAGAATATCTTTTAGATTCCCAGGTCAGACAAATTCCTGATAGTTATGAGACACTGGAGGGGAATTATTGAAGTCACTTAGGAGTTGCCACTTTAATTCCTAAAGGCTGCCAGAGTACTTACGCTGATCTACAATTAAAGAGTTTCTCAACACTGAACTCTACAGTAGGTTTCCAGACAGGTTCTTCCTGTTGCTCATTGATTCAGTCCCTCCAGGTGAACCAAGCCAGATGTACAGAGGGAGCTAGAAACTATCCGGTACTGAAAGCTGATAGCTTAAAGGTTTACCAAGTATATGACATGTTAAATATGTGAGTTTAAATCCTTGCTCTTCCTGATTTTTGGGTAAATGCTTGAATTTAGTTCTTCCACAGCTCAGGGCTCAAACATAGGTTGTCTGATGATGATTGCTATGTAACTGTTTTGTCTTTTTTTTCCCTATCTTCAGATGGAAAAGCAAAGCTTAAATTTATTCCTTCATGAGCAAGCTCATAGTGGTTATCTTTGCAATAGGAAAGGCATAGCTCTGGTTTGTCTCTGGCTGTGACAGGTATTTAAGCAGTTAAACTATTTGCAGCTAGCATCTTGGTTGGTTTTTAAGAATCTCTTACATATACCCCTACCTAGTCTTTCCATTCATTTAGTGTGTGTTAGGAGGCCTGAGCATCTAAATTGAGTTCAAGAAGTCAGCTTTAGTTAAATTTGGGGCTTCAAAGCCCAAAAATTGCCTTTGAAGATGACGCAGCAGTCAAAAATATTACTTTAATACTTGCATTTTGAATTCATGGAAAGGAAGTAGCATGTGCCTGAATGACACAAAGGATCTAGCAGTCAAAATACAAGCTAATTCTCTGAGTCTGCAATGAAGAGTGAGAAGTGTAGCAGAGAGTTTCAGAAATACTAGTGCAATGCAGAGCCATGAGTGAAAGGGAAACAGTACAGTAAAGCAGTGCTCAAAAAGGAAGAGGTGTGTCTGTCCCCTCCAAGTGAGCAGAAGTATGATAATGCGTTACTGAACAAATAATGATGGTAGTCTAGAAATTCATTAATCTGTAATACCTGTTGTCTCTCGAGTTTTGTATATTATGAGAGATGAATGGGTGATTGACTACTATAAGTTGAAAATTGTCAGCTTTATGTGTTATATTCACAGATTTAGATAAAAATAAGAAGTTGATCTTCTCTGCAAGAATGAGTTTCGTAAGTGTGTGCTACATCTAAGAGACCACTCTCACCCTCTAGAAAATCTTTTAAAAACCCTAATGTCTGCAGATTTCTGTGGAACAGTAGTCTGAAATCTGGTTTCTTTTTCCTGTAGAAGTAGATTGACTTATAAGAGTATCAAAAAAATTTAAGTTCTGAGTTGTGTCAGTCCAAGATTGGACTGGTGAAGTGTGAACAGTTTTCTGTAGTACGCAGTATATATTTATTGGGTTCTTGTACTAATGTTTTCTCATTGGTGTATACTTTTTTGCTTAGAGTTTTTAGATCCACTGGAAAGAGAATAAGGCCATGAAAATGAGTTCACATAATAAATATTTCTCCAACTTTTTGGTTGTGGTTTTAAACAACATTCCTGTTAAAATTTAGGTGTTTGAATCAAAGATATTACACCATTAGATAGAAGTGATAATGTCACCATGAACTATGATTTTGTTAATGGTATATCTGCCATATTAAAAAAATTGCTAAGTCAAGGTCTGTACCCATGTGACAGAATTAAAAGCTTTAAGTACATCTCACCAATGAATTCTGATATTTTTTGTCATAGGGTAAGTTGTGTTCCTTTTACAGATTTCCTAGTGTTGCTTATAGACTGTATTTAAGAAGGAGGAGTGTGGGTTTGTACAATGCTGCTGTCTGGTGCAAGTCAGAATATACCTCCTCCTGAGCTGACAGCTGCTGCAGTAATTTTAAGAAGAATCCATGTTACCTTCCCTGTGGCTTCTCCAGGTGCTACAATGCCTGAAGGAGGTAAAATGGCACTAACTTTTACAGATGTCAACATCTGCACCGGAGTGTAGGGCTTTGTTGATTAAAACTTGAATAGTCTAACACCTTAGCAGTAATCAACCCAAACTACTTGTGCACTGTGCAAATGCCATTTCATGTTACAGATATCTTTTTCCCTATTCCTCTGAGTTTTAAAAGAAATCATCTGTTTATTTTACTGGTAGGAAAACAGACAATTCTATGTGAAATATTGCTACATTTATTAGAAGTATTCATTGAAAAACCATTCTTTAATCATTTTCCAAGTCATTCCTCGACTTAATTGATTTTTTTATATAGTCAGATTATTGAATGTAATACTTCAATACTTTCATACTTTGAAAAATAAAAATATTAGGATTAAACTGTTATACACTAGAATTAGATATGAATTTGAGGACTACAACATTCACTTTACAATCCAGATACATATCATTTAATACTATGTGGTGTAAACAAATCTATAGGTTGTAACTTGCCTGCTGGATGGACAGTACAGTGGATATGTGGTCTGCTCTGCTCCTCTGTGAGTAGTAGACACCTGCTTGTTTTAGAAGAAGGAACATTTCTGTCTCTCTACTCAGTGTTGTAAGTAATGTCTGTTTTCTGTACTCTGGCAGGAAGTTTCATTTGCTTCTTTGTGTAGCAGATGATGAAGCACCAAAATTTGTTTCTGGAAAAGTGAGTGAAGAAGGATGAACCCGATGTATAACTAAACTAGAAATGCTAGTAAGAAGTCCTACTAGGGAAGTGCAGGTAAGGTTTGTGAGAACTGGCTGTGTGAGAATTGTATGCTGGCAATTCCAAGAATTCGGCAATCCTACTTACCTTAAAAACCTCTTTCACAGAAGAGAGGTGGTGCTAAAGATTTTATTTCTCAACTATCTCAAAATGTGAGGTTTGTGAGAACTGGCTGTGTGAGAATTGTATGCTGGCAATTCCTTCCCCATTTATGATGCAGTAAGGATATGAAAGGTGTGCACAGTTGGAGGTAAACAGGTGTCCATCTTACGAATTCTTCCTGGCACCATCTTGTGGTAGTTTTATTTCCAGGCAAGCCTAGTTACAGGTTTTACGAAAACCACTTTTGGGAGGAATTTTACTCTTCTGTTGTCACTTGATGCATTTTTGGCCTTTGTAGGTGCCTGTAGTACTGAGGGTTACAGAGTCCTACTCTGTCTGTGTCTTCTGTTAACAGGCAGCACCTTTCATTTTGTATGTCTTGCTGTGACTTATGTGGGGATATTCTGTTTTTTGCATTTCGTTGGTTTTTGTTCTTGACAAATAAATGCATAGTGGTGAGATCTGCATATTACCTGCTCGTTCATGGAAGGGGGAATAACTACACTGGTCTTCTGCAAATTTGTTAGAGACTCATGCAGGATGTGACTGCCACTTACTAAATGTTCCAAATAAGTATTTGCGTGGTTTTGGACAGCATTTAAGATGTGCATGTACCTGTTTTAGGGAGATATAAAAGCACAGTGATTTTTGATTAGCTTTGAGGGTGATGCTGCTCTTCCGAATGTGTTAGTGCAGCACTGCCATTGTGCTGGGCAGTCAAGGTAAGGGGACCTTAGTTGAAGTGAAAAGATGCTCATGTAGTCCCTGGGCCTGCCATGGCTTTGATCTGGTGACCTTCAGAGAATCCTGTAAGCATCCTCTATGTCCCCAGGCTTTTTCTGGAGCAGGAACTTTCTGCTGTGTTCATTCTAATTTTTTGTTTACACGAGGATTGGTATGTTAAAAGGTGAAAGAAAATGTAAAGAAAAGGTAAACTTAGAATAGGTGGAAACAGGCTTTAATTATGTTATGTATTATAGACCAAAAGAGCTTGATGATTTTTGGGTGGTGGTGTTGTAGCTGCTAATGTTAGGAACTCCTCGTAGGGACGTTCTTGGAGAGTTTATCCTCTCTTAGTGCAAAGTTTTACTAAAACACAGACTTTACAGCTCACTTGGTGCAGTAAGTTTGAAAAACTCCCCCTCATCTAGTTCAGCTTCCTCTAGGCTGGAAGTACTTTCTGAAATTGTCTGTAGCACTAAATGCAGCTTTCGGAAGGGACTGATGGTTAGAGACATAAGGGGTTCTTCTCTGGAGTATACTGCTTTCTAGTTGTTTTTTTTGGCAGTTTGGGCTCTGTCAGGAAGATTTGTTCATTAACATGCTAGCTAAAAACTAAAAGCTCTGAGGTTCCACAGATGGTTTAATTTAGAGATCGCTAAAGTATTTTGAGAGAATTTAAAAGTCTGATTAGGTGAAAGGGTTTTGTTTCCTTCTAAGAAGTTCTGTTTTATTGAATACCTTTGGACTTATTCAATAGAACTATGAGATACCATAGTCACACTTCAATTTCGCTAGGGGTACATCAGGTGGGTGGTTTATATGACAGGTGAGAGTGGAGGTTTCCTTCAGGATAGTTTCTTTTCGAAGTTGTTTTTTTACAGAGTGAAGCCTCAGGATAGCACTGATGCTTTTGTTAGTAGATGATTTGTGCCAGCCCCAGTACAAAAAAATATTTGATATGTGCATTCTATTGTAAACACATGTGCACATGCTCGCCCTCTTTAGACATACTGTATTTTATCAACACAAGGGATCCTTATTTCTTTTATTACAGTGTGTAATGACTACCAAAGACAGCAGTGTAGTAAGTTGTAATAGGTGTTATGAAATAAGTAAGAAGGTTGCCTAATGTGAAATTCAGACAAGTGTAAGTCTGCCATTCAGAACATATCCTCAAAGTGTTGCATACAACTGGAAAATATTTGTGTTATTCTCTAGGAAACACCTGTGAATATTCTGTTTGCATTCCTATTTGACTAAAAAAGATGGCAGCTTTATGTTAACTTTTTAGGTTATGGTAACAAGGCTACATTCTGAGCCTACAAAAAAAATGCTGCTAGTCTCTATCAAAGGAATAGCAATTTGCAACTGGGCAGAAAAATTCAGACCAGTTGTGTTAAAACAGTATTTAGAAGTAAGTTTGTCAAGTAACCGAAGATGTACCAACATGAAGATCTAGTACAATACAACATACATGTTCATAAAACATAATGTAAATTTAAATATTTACATTTTGGAATGTGACTGAAATACCTGTTTTCATTGAAAAGAAAAATGTGGTATTATGAAAAATCAGCAAATTAATATTAGTATGTTTACAACAGAACTGTGGGTTTCTCAGCTGTAAATGCTGGTCCCAGAATTGGCATCCATAGCATTCTGAAACACTTGGGCACTTGGGATAGGTTTGGCTTGAGAAATTTGGCCTAGCAGGGTAAGTGTTTGTGTTTAGTTAATGGTTGCTACTGTTGGTTTTTTGTTTTCTCTTCCTTTTTCGTAATCCACATTTTTCCCCATTTATATTTCCTCACGCCTGGATACAGTGTGTCAGTAATTTAATCTCTTATTTCTCCAAGAATAAGGTAGTAATGTCATACTTTATATTCATGATAAATTCATAAAATATTTAATAGATACTAACATGAGCCATTATGAACTGACTTTGTAAAAAGATGGAATACTTGAGGGCATTTGTCACACATAATTCATGGATGATGACTAAACTGATTTTAACTCTGGGTTGAAGTGGTTTGCATTCTCCACCTTACCTTATGTATCTTGTAAGAATATTGAAAATGCTGGAACTTATTAACTTTTTATCTTAATAGATAGAAAGGTAACACTAAATCACAACATCTAAAAATACATCTGGTTTGTTTGTTCTTTTGGAACATGATAATTAGTTAAAGTATTCATAATGTTATTTGTTATGTTTCTGTTGTGTACAATAGTACGCATAGCATAGTAATGAGGTAGAAGCATTAAGAATAACCCTTATTCCTCCAAAAATAATGGTGAACCATTACTGTTGCTCTTGCTGTGAACTATAGTTGAATGATTATTTGGCTGAATCCAAAACCATAATATGATGTTTAAATTTTTCAATGGAACCTGTCTCTATCTGAGGTTTTTCTCAATACAGTGATTTAGGCTTATACTATGGGAAGAGTGTGTGTTTGAGAAGGATTAGGACAGATATGATGTTACTGATGTGGCAGTGAAGAAATGACTTCATTTTAAAATACACGAATAGGTAGTGCTATCAGGAGCTATTCAGAAAAAAAACAGCTTTATATTTTCATGCTAAGCAGAAAAATGCTGGTGAGTGATATACACTCACCAGGCTGATGTTGAGAAATATGTCAGGAGGTTGTGTAGAGCTATTTTCCAGATCAAAATAATCACCCTAGAACTTCATTTGACCATGTAACATTTTTTCATCTTCACAAAGGCAACAAACATACAACATATAGTATAAATTTAATATGTAGTTTTAATTATGTGCTTTACTAATTTGCACTAAAGATGGGGATACTTTTTTATGAATTACAGAACTGTGCAAATTAGCAAGTGAACAAACACAAAAAAAGAATACTGTATCACATAGTGTACTTAATCCGTTTTGACATTTGTGGTTCCGTGTTAACTGGTTATGCTAGTATATCATCTTGCATGGTGCTAGTAAACATATTCGAGTATATTTTAGCAAAGATCATGCTGTGCTATCAGTAGAGCATTTTGCCAGAGCAGCGTCACTCCTTCCTTGTTGCTGAAAAATGAGAGGGTTATATTGCCTTCCATAATATATTGTGCATATTTTTGTTGCTTTTATTTTAAATTGTGGACAGTTAGGTTGTTGGATTGTAGCATGTGTAAAAGACCCGAAAGGACTTGAAGAGAGCTCTGTCAGGAGTTCTACTCTTAATTATTCTGATTTGGATTTTTGTTTTCTTTTTTTTTTTTTTCATTTGGGGAATTGATTTTTTATTATTCTTTTTGAGCGATAGCTGTCAAACACCTGTCTCTGGAAAGCTCTCGGTCTTTGAAGAGGCTGGTCAAGGAAGTGAAGGGCTGAAGAAAAGATAGAACTTTTCCTATTCTTCATTCCTGTCTTATGCAGAAAGAAAAACCTCTTATAATTGGAAAAATACTGCATCTTCTGATAATGCAAAAAAAAAAAAAATCCTTCAGTGTAGGAAACAATGAGTAGAGGCTATTTCCAAGAAAGTATTTCCAGTCATAAAGCCACTAGTATATTTCATGCCCTTAGTGAAATGGGAAATTAAAGAGCGGATAATTCTATCCTTCTGCTATTTTAGGCTTCCAAAAGAAACCCAAATTGCATTGACTAAATTGAAAGTGACTAAACACCTTTTACTTGCATTTGCTGTGCTCTATTTCACTGCTTCATGTTATGTACTTGAACACATAGCAGCAAAACAAATACACAGGTGTTGGTTTGAATTTATGTTGATATTCTTTGTTAAACTGCCTAACTTCAGTCAGAACTTATAGACTGAAGATGAAATCTGTGTAGTTTCTAATATCTTTTGGTACCTTTCTTGACTGAGCAATGTTTAACACCATTCAGCCTCTCGTAGAAAATACAGCCCTTCAATATACCTGAAATAGGGTTGGAGTGGGATTGTAACACCAAGTATCTTTCCTTCTGCTGCTTGAAAATTGGAAGCCATTATCGAGATGCCTTCATGCAAGTGAGCTAATTGCTTTTAAAACTGCTAACCAGGCAAGTCCTGTCAGAGAGGAATATGATAAAGCAGCAGCATCATTCACAATCAAAACTCTTACAACAAGTCTACAGTAACCACAAATTGGAATGTATTCTGCTGTGATCAGATCCTGGCCAACGATGGGGGGAACAATAGATAGGCTTGCCTCTTGGCTTCGCAGAGCCAAGGATGCAGGAATGTAGCAGACTGACAGTAGTAACTGTCAAGGAGGTTTTCCTGTTGGCTTCATTTGTGCTGAGAGCTGAGATCCAGGGGAGCATTGAAGACTGCTAGCAAAAGTAGTGCTCAGGACAGGGTGAGTGGTGGTTGTGCCGTGATGAAAAGGGACATGGATAGAGAGCTTCAGGATTCTTACTGCTGAGAACTTTAATAAGAGCTGTCTGAGTTTGCAGACAGCAGACTTTAGCATTCACATGGAGTACAGAAAACAATTAGCAGCCCTCACTGCTAGGGAAGAGAACAGTGGTAAAGAAGCTATACTTGCGATTGTGCTGATATTATAGGTTGTATCATAGTATCCTATAAATGCTGAGGTATGAAACTGCTGGAAGGTATTGGATGTATTCATTAAACTCTAATGCTTCTGGGTTAGAAAGAGCAACACTAAAATCATAGCATCTAAGCCTGGGATGAAGGAAGAATTGGGAAGTTGCTAATGTGTACTCTGTGTGATTTTGTGTAGAGGAGCTACTAATGGAGGGTGGAAGAGAAGAAGCATTTTGTATTGATTCCTAGGCTTTCTGAAATGTCTCTGTGTGACTTGTCTGAGAAATGCAGTATAGGGATCTTGGTGGAGTATTTTTTTCATATATAAATTTTAACATTTTTCTGTAATTGTTTTCAAATAACTGCATCAAAAAGAATTGCCAAAAGGCAGACATCTGCTTATTTGTAGCAAGAGAAACTATCTACCAAAAGAGAATATTTAAATCCTTCCAGCAGGTTTTTGAAAATGCAGTGCCTTTGGGAAATGGGAAAAGTGTGCTTTTTCAGCCACACTACATTTACAGTCCTGAGATTGCTGTATTTGGTGTACATCTAACAATTTGAACATACAAAGAAATACAATGCCTCAAATTTGAGAATAAGTGATCTATCAAATTATGGTGAACCAACAGATTAATGATTTTTTTTTATTCATCCTAAAATTTCTCAGAGTTTTTTTTCTGAAAAAACCCATTTCTGTTAATATTTTTCAGACAGCACTTAGTTGCTGAGCCATCACAGAAAATGTATTCATTCTTATGCCATTTACTTCAGTATGGGAGGAAATGTGACAAATACTTTGTCTTTTATATAATCTTCTTAAAAGGATGTGAAAATTCTTCTCACTTAGGTTATAAAGATAAAACCTAAAATGCAAGTTTTTTGTGCCTTTCTTTTTTCAACAAATATTTTCCCTATTTTTGTTACCACAAATGAACTGATTATGGTCTAATTACCCCCTTAGCCTTCTTGACATTGACAAGCCTGTGCCTTTTCTATGTTTGGCTAGTAAATGGAGTTTTCTTTGCTAATGTGCATCCACCTAAAAGGCCATGCTATAATGTTTAGAAATTAAACTCTTTTTAAAAGGTTTTTGGGTGCTTGTATTTGAAAAATACATGTATATATTTCATATTTTAGATCGTTTGGGTAGTGTTATTTTAACTACAGTCCTTTTATTTACCCTAATTTTCAAGTGGCTGGTAAAGTGCTAAAAATAAGGATTTAATTTTTAAGGAAAATGAATACTTGTGTCACTCCTTGAGATGGGTTTTCCAGACAAAAACACGAGACTCAATATGGGGAAAGGAATATATTACAAAGACTATACAAATAAATACTAACTATAATACACTGCATACAATCTTAACTCTATATCTATCTCTACCATGACAGTAATATTTACAATGGGCCAAATCTCTTCTCCCTCCAAATAAAAGTCCAGGAGAGAAGAAGAAGAAAAGACCCCTTCTAGTCTCTGAGCAACAGGTCTTCCTCTCTAGGCAGCAGGTTCTCTTCTTCTCTTCCACCAGAAACAGTTGCTGGCTCTCTGCCAGCACACACGAGGGAGGTTTCCAAGTCTCTCTCGGCCCCCGTCTTCAAACAGGGGGTCTTTCCATGGGCTGCGTAACCCCAGACACGGCCGCTACACCATGGTCATATCACGAAGCACCGGGGTCTTCGTGACGGTCTGGTATCCTCGGGGGAAAATCAAGCCCCTGTGCAGAGCTCCCATGCTCTGCCTCAAAGATGGCTGCCAGCTTCTCTGAAGCCTGGCAGCAAGGGGGGGGGGCCAAGGTCACCCCCCACACACACACATTCCTTCGGCCGTCCTGGCTTATCTCTCAGGAGGCCATGAGCTTCCTAGCTCCTCTCAGCAGTGCATACTGCACTTTAGGACTCCTCTCAGTCCACCACCCCCTCCTCTTTCTCGGAGGGGTTTCTAGCGAGTTTGGGGGTTTTGGTTTATCCAGTTCTTACCCCGCGAAACTCTGTTCCTGCTGCTGGCTTGGTTCTCTTGTCCTGTTGCTGCTTTTCTTTCTCCTCAGACACCTCTGTGTCTGCCTTAGCTGCATACCGGCTTGTGTTGCTCCTTTTGGTCCTTATCAGTTGGCTCTTTGCCACTGCTCTTCGGACGCTGCTGTCTCCGCTGCTGCTCCGTCGCTGCTCCCAGCGTCTCCCACTTCTGCTTACAGGGGAGAAAACTCCCCCAGCTCCTAGCCACAGGCACTCAGTCCAGCTAACACTGTTCTAAGTCCCTGCAGCCCCCCAACTGGGGGCTGGGGGGCAGAGGCCCCCAAGGGGCCAGAGCCCTTTCTCCTCGTGGCCTCTACAACATGGCCACCTCTTCTTCTCCCAAGTACTACTGCTTCTTTTTCGGTCTCCAGAGATATGTTTATATTTTGCAGGAGCACTGATTGGTCAAGCCCCAAGGGTCACCACCCCCTGGGGGTTACCACTTTCTTAGTTTCAGGGGGAAAACCTGGTTCAAACCACTAATCCTAAAGAACTTGAGAGATATATGAACTCTTAAATTCTTTCAAGTTTGCTTATCTCTGTGGGAAACCTCAACTGTAGATAGATAAGCAGCCATAAATTTGCCATTTTTAAAGGCCATTATTCAGCACACTAAGAGAAATTGCATAAATAGTGTAAACCTGTTGGGTCATCTGGTCCAGCCTTCTGTCCATGTAGCTTTACAGTAGTGCTGCTTGGTGAAACTTTGAAGGTTGGACAGCTGCCTTATATCTCCAGTTAAGCAATTTGCCTGTAGGAGATTTCTGCACTGGCTGAATGAAACTGTGATAAGGTAGAAGGAAGCACTGGGGTGCTTCTGTGAGCCAGCCTTGCCACCAAGGGATTAGGTGTTAAATGTAGTACATGTGTAGAAAGGGAGCTGCTCTCTCCATACATTTTAGGGCGGGGGGGGGAGAAGTAGGCGTTTGGGAAAGCCTTTTGTATGTAAATGATGTGTTGGTTTCATGCAATATGAAGTCTGGAAAGTGACTTTCAGACATGTCACTTATTCACATTATTATACTGTGAATGTTATAAAATTCTTCTCCATGAAGGTGGTTATAGAAAAATCTGGATATAGCACATACAAGACCCATCGTTTAGTCTTAATGAGTTAGTGTATTTACCTCTTTCAAACAATTAAGACTGAATTTTCAGCTTTATATCTCTACAAACTCAAGATATTAAGAATGCAACATAGATTCTTAGTATAATTTGTATAGGGTTTGTCTTTACTCTGTGCTGACCTCTTTAGTTTATCTATGTGATTTCTGTTATTGTGTCATAAGGCTTTTTTGTTTGCTGAGGGGATACTGGTTTTGAATCTTTAGTTTTTTAATAAATTTAGGAAAAAGAGCAAAGCCAAATATTTCTCTTAAGCATCAAAGCATACAAGAAAATGCAACCCTTTTTTAAAGCTGCTTATATATTATAAATAGGGTTATTTTCCTACAAGTAAAAAACCAGAAATTATTTGCAGTTTAAAAAATCAGAACCAAAATGGCTGGCAGATTTCCTTTTTTCTGGGTCTTCTTAATATGACTGAGCATATTAACAAGTTACAGTATTACTTAAGGTATCTTAGTCAAATGTCTTTACTAGAGAAAGAAGATGGAAGGCAGTCCTTGTACACATGCAATTTCTAGAGAAAATATTAAATCTTAAGAATTCTCTGCTGAATTCTCGCTGTTTCCAAACCACTATTTCCTCTCAGGGAAAAGACATGGGTAGTGGCACATACTTCTGAAATATGTAGCTGCAGCAATTTTAAGGTGAGAAAAAGAGTGAGGACACTGGAGCTGTTCCTCCTACTCTGTGTGCTGGGAACTCACTTCTGGAAGACTTGCACAAGGTTGGCTTAAATTGCTTAAGTGTTTTCATTATAAGCAAATGAACGGTCTGAGTCTCATTGGGGACTACATATATTAAAATAAAGCACAGTTAAGCAGTCTAATAATGAACTAGAGTGTTCACTGCCTGGCAGGACTGAGCTTTACTAAGGAGTATGAGTTTTAAAACTTGAAAAAGGATGGTCAGCTGGGGTCAATGACTTATCTCCTCTGTTGGAAGAAGTATCTTTATCAGATTCACAGTGGAAAGGTGACTCTGGAGTTCTAAACTGTAGTAGCAGCCAAAACTGTTTTTTTTTTGTTTGTTTGTTTCTACAAATCTGAAAACAAGGTCAATTGGAACCTCTGAAGCTTTTATTTTTAATCCAAAGTTCAGTGATGTAATTTGTGCTTCTGCTTGCTTTCAGAGTACACTCAATGTAGGGTCAAATGCTCAGGTGACACCAACAGTGAAGCCTCACAAACCTCCTGGTCTTTTGCCTTCTGTCCTTCCTTTCTCCCACACTCCTACCCCTTGCTAATAGTATCATGAGTTTGGAATGGTGGGAATGCATTGTGTGCAGAGAACAGTGCAACCTGCCTTGTGAGTGGCAGAGTTCTAGACCAGCACTGGATTCAGATCTAATGATCATTGACAGGATGATGGTAAAGAGAGAGCCAGGAAATTCTTTGGTGCTCAGATCCTAAAAGGGAAACTTTATCTTATTCTGCTGTTGCTGCCTTTCCCAAGACTTATTTACTCCACAGAGGTTCTTTGTTTAAATCACTCTTATGTTAGTTCTGGTAGAATTGCTGGCATACCTAAATTGCAGGATGGATTGTGGTGCTGTAGGGAGGAAGTCTGTTTCTTCTGGGTTTGTTGTTTTTAACTGAGACAATTTTATTAAATTTTCAATTAATGCATTTTAGTTAGGTTATACGTTATCATAGATTATGTATGTTATTATTAAATTTAATAGATATTTTCAGTGCAAATAAATGGTAGATGTGTGCTCCTATGGTTAATGATATATTGGACAGAGTGGCATTTTTAAGATGTGCATAGATGATGAGGGCATTTTGGGAGAAAAAATGTCTTTGCCTAAACTTGTAAAGTGTATCTTTCCTGAAGTGAACCCAAAGGAGTTTCATTGACATTAAGATAAACAGACAACAGGTGTTTTATATTTTGGAAAAATAATTTACTCAGGATAAGAATCATGCCACATAAAAATAATTTCTCATCTCCTAAAAAACCTAGAAATGATCCTTGATGTAAGTCAAAAAGTCTGTAACACTTCTGGGAGAATAGTCCAGGCAAAAGAAGATTATTGTGTACAGGACAAGCCATAATAAAAACTGTCAGTTCTGTCAACCCTTCTGTCTAAGGTCTATAGAGGATTAAAAGGATATTGAACATCGTGTAACAGCTGTCTCCTGTGTGAAAGGGATCACTGTTGTGGTGAACATCAATGTACCCATTTAAAAAGCTTCATAAGGATAGGTGTGGCTGAGCCTCAAGTGGCTGGTTTGGCAGGTAAAGTGCTGCTTTCAAGGACTTGAAAGAGCACAATCTGAGGTCTAAATAGGTAGTATCAGCATTTTATCAACAAGTGTGTTTCTTGTGTGTCTTTTGCACTACTGGAATAATATGGGATACCATCAAATTTGGTATCATAAGCAACAAACTATATTTTGTTTCTATGATGTTGAGAAAATATTAATATGTAATGTGAAATTTAATGAGTGTTAACAGAGAAGTTGCAGATTGACTTTTACGTACTTGTTTTTCTAACTCTAAAAGCTCTAAGGTTTAAATAAAAATATGTTGTTGACAACATAAAACCCTTAACTAGATGTAGTTTTTCTGGGACAGTTTAATAAATTTTGAATGTTGATTAATAGTTTTGAAAACACAGCAATTTCATAATGCTTAATATGAAAAAAGAAAAAGGGAACAATGCTTAGACTTAACATTGCTGTAAATGTGTAATATTTCAAGTTTTTGTATTTCAGATTAAAAAAAACAAGTTTTTTGATTCTGAAGTGAATGGGACAAAACAGTCTACCTGATACAGCCCTTACTCAGAAGGTGCATGTTTGTTTGAAATATGAAAAATAGATAACTATCCAGATTATAGAATGGATTTCTTATGTTATTCTTATTCTTATTATTATTATTATAACATTGTTTTTGAAGCCAAAGAACTCTGAATATTGTAGAGCAATATATAACAAATGGATTGTAAAAACAAAGCATAGATTTCAAGATACTGTAAATAAATTGCCCTAGTAAAACTCCATAGACGGGCTAGTCTGTGTGGGAGGGAAGGAGCTAGTGAAAGGTATCTGGTGATGTTAAAATAAATGTATTTTTAGTAATGATATTGATTTAATAGGAACTGCATGTAACAAAGTTACTAGTAGAAATGGGTGCCATTTATTTGATTTACTTATTCACAGATTCTGTGAGAGTTTATGGGAAAGCATTTGTTATATAAATATTAAAATATAATATACGTATTCTGTATTAAAAATAGTTTTGATTTCTGATATGTCAAAAGCACACTATTTTCTACTTTTAATCACTCTATAACAGCTTTTTTTTGTAACATAAATTGGAGAAATACGATTAAAGTAACGATATACATGCCATATAAAATGAAGTGGGTGAAAGGCAGCAGTCTTTTAGGTTACATTGCAAAATGATAAGTGAAAAATTCTGTAAATTCATTAAAATGACAGGAGGAATTTAAGAGCAAGGAGAATATAATTTCCCATGAACTGCCTTGGAGCAGGCTGATCACCACGGTGCAGAGCCCAGAGTGGTACATCTGCTCTGAGTACAGAGCACTACCTGGCTGTGCTCCCACTGCTCCGTGAGGGTGTAGGAGGAAATCCCACCAACCTACTTTTCTTCTAGTAGCCTTCATTTGCATATATCTGATCACAGACCCAGATAGCACTGCCCGGAGTATGCAGAAGAGATGTCATTAGGCAAGGACAGTTTTAGTACAGAAATGGAGGTTCTGAAGGGCTGAATGGTGGTTGGCAAAAACTCAGAAGATGAACTGAAAAGTGACTGGTGCACACTCTCCTACACCACTTTCATAGATACCTGATGGCAGACAGTGGGTCATTCTTTTTTATATTGTCAATTTTGTCCATTAAAATAAAGTTATGATGAAAGATGATTAAAAGTTATAGGACCAAGAAGTGGAGAAGTTTCAGATAGAAGGGGAAAAAAAAAAACCTACAGAAAGAGGAAGACAGGCAAGCAGAAGGAAAGAGGAGAGGAGAGTTCCTGCACTCAAAGGGGATTCAGAAGTAGATGAGAAAAGAATTATGGCTGTAGAGAGCCAAAGAAGAAAAGAGAAAGATGAGGCATTGATGAATAGAATGATTTGGAGTCTATGTCCATATGATTCACTACCTCTTAAGTGTCCAAAAATAACCTTGTCTGTAAGTGCCATTATTCTGCACTAGGGTAGGAGGTTTTTGTGTCTGAAGACTAACTTTCAACTCTGAGCATTTCTTCCTTTCGATGAAAAGCACCTCCCTTACACATACTATAGCTGCCAGCAGCAATGTCATGTCTCTCTCTAATCCTGTAGTGTCTCTATTTAAAATTTGCTTCCTCTGGTTGTCTGAACCTGCTGACAGAGTACTGCCATTTTTTGTGGGTCTGCAGAAGGCTCACAGGACTTCCAGGTGACTGAGGATGCAACAGCGATGATGTGGGAATCTTTCCTTTCTTTCTTTAGACATGAACAAGTATTGGCAATGTACGTTTTCTTTCTTATAGTTCCTGTGCATTGCTAACAGGCTGGGAATTTCTGTTTCCAGTATTACATATCCAGGACCATGATAACTACTTGTCTGTATTTTCTGTGGTTTGTACAGTTTCTGATGCCCTTTGTGTTCAGAGGTGTTTCTTAGTGATTCAGTCTGTTTCTTCTGCAGTCCAAAATGATGTCTTCATAGTCGGTTCTAATTTAAGAAGAAGAGAAAAACTTATGTATAATGCTCTTCACTTCTGCAACCAAAGGCAATGAGCATTCCACCTAGAAATGAATTAGATTTATTTGGAAATTATAGATTTATTTCTTCCTGACACACAGCTTTCTTATTTCACTGTTTACTGTCCCTAGCTCAGGGTTTAGAGAGTGGTGCAAGAGACTTGGAACCAAGAAAAGCCTTGACATCCAAGTTGTGTCTTCTGTTCAAACTGGCCTCCTATTCACTGTGTGGAATTAGCTCTGCCATTCTCTTAAAATTAATTGACCAAAACCTCTGGACCTACATACAGAACATCATTATGAGACCTGTGTGAAACTGTAATGTGTGTATCTGGGCTATTTCTCTGAGTAGTGGATAAAGTTTTAGAAAATTCTGCAAATAGTAGATCTGGAAGCCTCTTTTCAAAATGACTGTTTATGTCCTGCAGAAACCCGCGTAAGTGGATTAGGATTCAGTGTGCTTCTAAACCTCTGCCAACGGTAACCATAAAGGTTATTTGACCTGTTTTGTCATACATGAAAATTGTTAGGTTATCTGCAACAATTCGTTGTGGAATATTACTCTGGATTATCTGTTTCACTGCCGGCCTTTCAGCGTACATGTGATTGCACTTCAGGGAATGTTATTGCTAGTGACAATTGTTCACTGCAATTTTAGGTAACAATATAACTAAATTGACCTTCTTTGTTTAGAAGCAGAAGTCTGTTAAGAGCTGGTCTAGACCTAGAAATGAGACTGTTGGTCAGATATTTTAACTTTAAAATACTGGGTAATATTTAACAATTAAACAATGAAAACTATTAACTGAAAATTAATCCATCTATTGCTTCCTTTTCTCTTTGCAGTGCAAAGACTATGGTGTTCCCTTTTATATGAAAATCAATATGCATATAAAGTGGATATGGTGTCTTTTAAGATTCAACACAGCCTATATATTTCTAAAGGAGATACTATTCCATGAACAAAGAGGGGAAAATTTCATAATATAGTGTGTTTTCAGATAGTTGGTAGGATTTTTCCTATATTTTTACTAAGAAATGGTGAGATATATTTTCTGAGATTAGCATAGGTGCATAGTCCAGAATGTTGTTTATCTGGGTGTTTTTTTAGTAGTTAGCATGTAGCTCTTCATTTAATTTGGTAGGAGCTAGCAGGTGAATTACAGACATTTAATCTAACTTTCTAATTTGTTACTTACATTACTTTGAAACAAAATCATAGTAATAAAATAATCTTTTAAAATTAAAGATGAGATTTCATGGGCTGGGAGGACAGTTACAGAAAAAGGAAAAAAGTGTGGTACTTAATGTTTCTTCCTATGGTAATATGCATGTGGATTTGAAGCTCATGGTAATGCTGGTTTATTCCCTTAAGCATGATATTTTGCCTGTGATTTTTGAAAGGATCAATCACTTGCAGCAATTTATGTAATAACTTTCTGGTGGGTGACTCTACTACTTTATTTATGCTTTTTGCCTGGTTCACCAGAATGCAATACCTTTGCTCCTTTGTACAGTAAATGCACTCTGTAATATCTTTTATGGTATGGTCAAAGGATAATTTATTGTCAGATTGAAAAATAGGTCAACACTAATGTCACTTGATGATCAACCCCCCAAGTTTAATAAAACACCACACCAGCACGCATTCAGCACAGTGCTTGATGTTTTATTAGGACTACAGTACCTTACAGTACCTAGCTATAGCAGGAGTGTAATTACTGAGCTGTCAGGGTGATAAGTGGGATTAATGGCAGCCTGGTGCACTTTAGTCTGCAGAGTGCTTGGAAGATGGTATTATTATAAGAGAAAGTCTGTACTGGTATATTCATGCCACCCTCCCCTCCTCCCCAAAGCTCACATTCAAGATTGCGTTACCCCCCCCCCCCGCCCTAGTAGCTGACATTTTCAACAGCTGTTATTTTGTGAACCAGCTCAAAAATCAAAAGAGAAATAATTTGGTAAAGATTCTTGCTAGCCACAACGGGTAATCTGTACACAGCTTATCCTGCCAGGTGCCATTCTAGTCAGTTTTGACATGAGATTGTGCTATATATAATCCACAGAGTGTATTTTGTGTTCAGTGCATTTCCTTTGGTCTTGGATACAGGATAGAGTGTTTTTGAAAGAAAACCACACTGTGGAAAGTGAAGAGTAAAAAGTCATAATGGAATTGTTGCCTTCTTTAATGGCGTGATTTTTGACTTCTGTTATTTCCATACTGCCTACACAGGCAAACTGCTGTTCTGAGCCCTCATAATGGTGTTATTTTCTCTAGCATACCTCCTTTTTTGCTGGCTTCTGGTACTAGAACTTTGTTTTCTTTCAATCTGCTTAGAATGCTAAAAGCATCCTCTTGACTCCGTGTTCTGGCCACAACCTTTTGAGGTCCCCCCTGTCCTGCATTTGTTTGTTAAGGCATTTGTAGCATGTCAGTGGGTAGTGCTGGGCCAATGCTCTTCTGACATCCTGACTAGTTGAACTAGTAACCCACTATGGTGTTGAACCTGGATTTGGCTTCTTCAGGTTTCCCATCTTTTGCAGCCTGTGGGACCTGTTTTCTTTAACTATATCCTCTGGGGCCTTTTCTACATGACTAGTCTTGTAAGAAAATCCAAACAGCCCCTACCACATGTGCCTTCAAATTTTTCTGGTGCTGAAGTGTCTGCAATACCCAGCTAGATGATAACGAATAATAAGATGAAAGGTTAATTAATCTTTTACTTAACTAGCTTTGCCTTCTTTCTTATTCCACCCTTAATTGAAAAAATGGCAACAAAAAAAAGCCCCCAATGCGTGCGGTTGACAAAGTCAGGCCAGTGTTTCACTGCAGGTGTTTCAGTCATTTCTTTCCTTTTAATATGCTCTTCATTTCTTTGTACCTGTAGTCCATTGACCTCTTGAGCTTTTCTGTGTTTGAAAATACTCTGTCTCAGCCAGTTCCAGAGTGTTATTACCTATCACCGAATAACAATAATTAAGGTAGACTTGTGGAACTTAAGTAAGTAGTTGGGCTCAAATAATAAGTAAAAACCAAATTTTATTTCATTTTCCATAGATTGTTAAATCGACAGTTAAAATAAATTCTGTATGTAGTAAAGCAATATTGAAAGAGCATCTGAAACAACTTAATGAATTATGAGATAAGTAGTAAGGCATTTGACCTATGATAATCATTGATCTGTAAAAGCAAAACTATTTACAAATACCTTTGTATTTAATAGAGAACAATTTTACTTCTTCAGCTGACTTTTAGCTTTTTGTGGTAGGTTTGCTTACTGCAAATTGTGTAGACTACCCTGAGGGCTTAATCCTTAGATGGGACCTGTGCAAGCAACTGTATGGGTACATCCTCATGGATGACTATGCAGAAACAGACAATCAATCTTTATTATATAGTATGTTTCAATATATAGTCACATTTTGTCATTAAAAATGACTATAAGGGGGTTTTGGGGGTTTTGGTTAGGAGTATGCATAAGACTACTGAATTGTTTTCAGAGGTCATAGACTTATCACAGTAAACATAGAAAAGTGACTTGAAAATTTATCAGCTATTCTTATTCTTTGGACATATAGTAAAAAGTAATTACTTCCTCTGTGGAAATACTGTTGGTTTTTTTATGTTTGATTGTCCAACATTCAGAATTTAATCCACAATGACACTTGCAGAACTTCATTAATAAATTCAGATTCACAACACAAATGTTTTTCAGATAGTTTAGCAATCTTGGATTCCAGGGGAAAAATTACCTCTATGTGATTTGTTTCCTAATACTTAGACATGTGTAGTTCATATGGTTGTAATGGCACCCCCAGCCTTCCTATGTACAGTACAGTCAACAGAACATAACTAACCTGTGTTGATGAAAGTTAATAATGATCATGTGGTGCTTTGAGGCTTTAAATAGAAATTTTATGAAAATACTCTGTATTATTCCTTTGTGGCTTTTCTTCCAGCATGCTAACTTGAAAACCTCATGCTATTGGCAGCATTTGTATTCCATGTCTCCTTGACACGTCTTCTTTTATTCCTGTAGATGCTTAAAGTGTGCAGATGCCCCCTGTCAGAAGAGTTGCCCAACTAATCTGGACATCAAGTCATTCATCACGAGTATTGCAAATAAGGTAAAGTCAGGCTTGCAGTGGTACATGGAGGGAGATAACAGCAGGTACTTGCAGTTCTGTGGGTGAGATTGCATTTCAAGGTTTATCTTTGTAAAGTCTTCAAAAAAAATGTTTGGAACAGATGTTTTGAAGTTTGAGTCAGCTAATTTTTAATTATTTTTACTTCTGTTCTATGCCTGTACAGATATGTATAGTGCAGATCTATTTCATGTCCCTTTTTATAAAGTCTTTGGTTTTGATGGTTTTCAAATACAGTGATATTCAAAACCTTGAGCATTATAATGTCATTATTTAACCTTTCTACTTCCTGAGGTATTATAGTTACAAACCTTTTCGTTCATTAAAGGTGGGGGTTTTGGAATAGTTTTCTTTTATTTTTTAAGAAGTGATTGTAGTTTAAATTTCCTTTGGGCAGAAATTTGGTATGGAGGTGGTCATCTCAAGGAATATTTGCTTGTACTTTATAGTAAGAGGCTCTGGTTAATGCAAATGTGGTCACTCACTAGGACTATTAATAGCATACTACAGGAATAAATGGAACTCCCTCTTTGGAGATACTGTACTTTTTCCTTTTTTAATAGGCTGCTATACTGTGATCATAATGAAATCTTAAAAACATTATTCTGAATTGTGGTTTACAAGTGACTTTTAATGGGCAGAAATAAATAAAGATTACTGCAAAGTTGATGTGACAAGATTAATTAGGCTGTCTGGGATAGCCTAAAGATGACTGGATATTGATTGCCCCATACCTTTTAAAACTTACTTCCCATCTGTGGAATCATTAACTGCCATGTGATTTATTCGTCTATATAAGCCCAACTAGATTCATAATCTACTGAGGGTGCTACAAAGATTTTGTCTGCCTTTTATGCTCTAACACGTCTCACTCTTGGATGCAGCTGAAAGGGCCAACACAGGTAAAGCTGGAGTGAAGTTGGTGGGCAACAGCAGCACTTCCATGTGCAAGTGAACAACCGCATTGATTTTACTATTCTGTGTGTGACACCAGTAAATTCTGCACCTTAACAAGCATAAGAACAGATATTAAAATGTGTGTATCAATTATAATGTGATGTGATTTGCAGTAATTGGTATTATGCCCAATATATGCCTATAGACAGTTTTCTTATATAGTCTATACCCTGTCACTGCTGCATTTATTTTCATGAATGTAGACATCTGTTTGCGACCATAGTGTAGTTTGTGGCATATTGCTGCTTATTACCTCTTCAGGCATCGTGGAGCAGGCAAACTGAGCAGAGAAGGTACAAGGCAGTAATGAAACTGCTACTCTCCATCTCATCATTGTGCTGTAGTTTGTTTAGGAAACCTAAAGCAAATTTTATGGAAGTATTTTACCAGGATGGTCTTTTCTTATTAAGGATTAGTTATGCTACTGCTTTGAGTAGGATAGGGTGATATGTTGTTGAGGAAAGAAAAAAGGGCCTAATTATCAAAACATAAATCTGGGAATAAGCAACCAGGGAAGATGGATTGAAGACTGTAACTGAAGGTGTCAGAAAAAGAACTAACACCAGCAACATCCTGGTACAATAAATTTGATGGGTCTCTTAGGCTCTGACTGCCTCGACTATATGATGCCACTTTGTGACTTGACAGAAGGGGTAAGTCATTTTAACAGCTGATTCGTTCTGAATTCTGTGGTTCCATTACAGAGCAGAGAATATCAAGGTGGGGTGACTGCAGAGCTTTGAGAGTTGTGGTTTGGCAAAGGTATACTGGAATAATAATAGTAAACTGCCTCAGAGGTTTGAAGTAAAGTCTTTGCCCTGCCAAAGCCAATGAGTACAGTCTTACTGATTTTAATAGGCCCAAAATTAACCTGTCAGATGGTCAGTGAGGTTGATCAACCTTTTAAAGTTTGGGCTGTTTGGTGATGACTTTTAAATCCTCTTGGAAGCTGCAGGTGCTAGGAAGACAATGGTTTTGCCCTAAGCAGGTGACCTGATCACTTGGTGTTTTATCAGAAAATCCTGCTATAGAAAATAATTGCAATGTCCTACTTTTCTCTCAGGAGATTTAGCACTTTTTTTTGGTGGAAAAACTGAAGTATCTTAGATTACTGAAATGTAACTATAGCATGTCTTTTTGGACCCTATCCATATCTATCAATAGCTTCTGTATCCACTCTGAAACTAGATTTTATAAAAGGTATACAACAGCTTTTGGTAACTGCTTTTACCTCATGTTGATGTCTGGTTATTGTGTAGGCAGAAGGAAACATTCAAACACAGGAAGTTTTAAAAAGTCTTACACTTAGTTTCTGCTGTTCAAGATGTTAGGATGGAAAATTGCATGCCTAAAATCAGTGCTGCTTCTGTGAAATCAAGTTTCAAGTGTGAGTTTACATACAGTCTTACCCTCTGGTTTCTTGCCTTACCCTGTTGGAAGGAATCTTATATAGCAGCATGGTTGTGGAAGCAGTTCTCTGCAACAGCTCTAACGCTGACTTTAAAAACAAACAACCAGAAAACGAAACCAAAAACCAAACCCCCCCAAATTAGAAGTGAGTAAAACCCACACTGGGATATGCTTAGCAAGTAGCTGAATTTGTGGACTAAGAAACAAGACTAGGAAGTCCTGCATGTTCTCGGCAGGCATGTTGGAAATAGATGATCTTCAAGGTCCCCTTCCAACCCAAACCATTCTATGATTCTGTTTGTAGCATCCATGTCAGTGGCTGTGCTTCCTGTAATTCATGTACAAAGCAACTTAAGGAAATTACAGGGCACAGAGGGAACACAACCTTGACTTGATGACTGCAGTCTGCTATGCTGAATTTTCCTTTTGATGTATTAGTTTCTGGTGCCTTTGCTAAGGCACCTGTTATTCAGAAAAAGTAACAGGAAATTTTTCTGGTTTCCTTTATTGATTGAACTTTTGTATAGGTATAGGAATGTACTACAGTTTTTACAGTACTACACTTTGAAACTCCTTGCTTTCTGTCAGGCAAGCAATAGATATAAGGTGGAAGTTGAGAGGGGTACCAGAGGTTGCAGCGATCCATGACCGTGGTAGAGTCTGTGTGAGAGCCCACTACCATGGCTGCTCTTGTGGTGTCCTCTGCCCTCTTTCATTCTGGTGTTGTGGTGGTACCTGCACCATACACTTTTAGAGCAGATAGAAAACAAGAATAATGTGCTTTTGAACACTAAACTTGTAATTTGTAATCTTGAAAGTTTTTAACATAACCAGTAAGTAACTTTTCACTTTATTGTGCATTTTGCTAAACTTTTATTGAAATAATCACTTGGATATCATTCAGCAGTCTGAATATTCAGCTTGAAGAATATTTCTGTATTACTGTCACAGAAGTACTTCCTTAATATGATCAATGATGTTTAACATGTCATTGAAAATACTTTTCAAAATGATAAATCTGTTTTTGCTGTTTTCATCTTGTAAATAAACTTCCTTTTTTAATCCAAAAGCTTATAAATATATATGGTAGCTTCTAGAAAATTAAATAGGCGAAGCATAGAACATTCAGGTGTTTGAGGTCAATAAATTCAGGAAATGTGGATGTGTTTTCTAGACTTATTGAAGTCCCTGTCCTGCTTCTGAGTCTCTCTTCTTCACTCACTTGAGACACTCACTTCAGCTAGCTACCTTTCCACTTGTTTAGAGAAGATTCCGTTCAATAAATTCCTTGTCCTTATCCTTGTGTAAGCAGTGTTGCACGCAGGTATTTATTTAAACATGATTCATTATTAATATAGAGTATTTAGACAGCAGCGTACTGAAAATGAATTACTTTGTGAAGTATTTAAGAGCTCTATTGTATGCAGTTTGTTTTGTTGGAAAGCAGCTATGGCAGTCATAAAAGGTCAGGGATTCTTGTTCGCTTAAGCCTGAGGCTTTTTAGATATTTACAGGCCATGTACAGTGTAGCTCTTCTGGCTGTTCTGCCATTAGACCTGAGCTCAGGAGTAGAAGAGGGACAGGGGAGGAGGGTTGTTTCTGTGTTGAGAGGGTAATTGAATTGCCAGACTCAATGAGCCTTGAGCCTCTTCAAGAAAAAGGACGTCACTTATGCTGTATTGTGTTAGCTGCTGCAACTCAGTAGAGTATAGGCCACAACTTCCATTCTCTTTTTCCATACAAACTGTATTACAACTCCACTTTATAAAGGTACAATCTATTCTATTGTGTCTTCCCAGTTCGTGTGTCTCAGTTCATATAGACTGCTTGCAATTGAGTCTTTCAGAGACCAGACTTCAAATTCACCATGCACACATCACTACTTTTATTTATAAATATCAGAAAATGGCAAACAAGTATTCTGACTTCCAGCTATCCTCTCTTTAAATACAGCCATCACATTGCAAAGTGTATATTCTTTGTTTTATAATGCACAAGTGCTTAGTTGTTTATTTCTTTAAAAGAAAAAAAACCAGAAACAAACACTAGAAAAACCCCAGATATGTTCAACTGCTGCAGGAGAAAACTTTGTACCATAGCCCTGAATGAGTACCAGGAGTGATTTTAGGATTTTATGTCCTCCTTTCCCTGTGTTGATATGTCAAAGCGAAAAGGAATTGGTAAAATGGAGCTCTGGCACTTGTCATCCTTTAGAACTGGCACAAGCAAATGTTTTACAGCAGCAGAAAATCCTAGTTTCCCAGAAGCATCTTTCAGCCTGAACACTTCCAGGCTGTCCAGCTTTTCTCCTGTTCAGCAAAACCATGTGCCAGAGAAACCGCCCTTTAGAAAGCAACTGTTCCTCACATGCTCACCACCTTTGAACTGTTCAGTGAGAGTGTCTTGGAGCTTTTTGTCATCAGTCACCTTTATGGTTGAGTAGTAGCATTGAAAAACAACTCTTGGTGGGGATATTAACTTTTGTTACACAGCACAGGCGTAAGGTGTGAGTGAAGAATGAAGAATTGAGGATGCAGAAGTATTTTTTGTGTTATCAGTCCTTAAAGAACACACTTTGTTGCTGTAGCCCTCTGTTACCAGCTCTCAAGACTTGATTTTTATCTCAAGACTTGCAGTATGAGTGATTCTTGACATTGACTCAACAGTTTTCTCCTTGTTCAGAAAGACTCCCAAACCAAATTAGAAACCCACACCAGAAAACAAATGAACAAACTCAAAAAACAACTCAGTCCCCCAAATCAACAAAGCCATGCTGCCCTCTAGATAAAAGGTAAAAGGTTGTCCCTGGGCTATGCAGAACACTTGTAGGAAAATGGAGGAGGGAGAAATGAATGTCAGGAACAGTACAGAGAAACTTGTGGAACACAAGGGTAAGTTTTAGGATTTCAGAGAAATCTTTAGGTTTAAATGAAACCAAAGGAAATTGGTGGGGAATTCTCAAGAGAGAAGTTCTGTTTTTTCAGAGGAGAAATGAGAGAGAGAACAAACTAGAAAATAGAGATGGATACGAATGTATAAAGGTGAATGTGAAGTTTGGGAGATTGAAGGAGTAAATAAAAACATGTTTGTGGTAATATACTGGAAATGAGAAAGAAGGAAAAGTGGGTAGACAGAGGAAGACAAGATAAAAAAAGTTGTGGAATCACTTAGAGAAAATGCATGAAGAAAAGATTGCCACAGAGAAAGGGTGTTGAGAGCCATAGGATTATGACAGGTGAGAGAAACAGAAAGATGTTTTCCTATGCCAGAGGAACTCTGAGTAAATTAACAAAAGACATCTATATGCCATTGAAAAGATTGTAGAAAACCATGAGTCATGGTTCATATGTAAAATACTGTAAGTGGGATCCTGTTGATACAATGAAGAATTGTGGAAGTCAGAAAGCTGCTAGATGACTGGTAATAATGATATACAGATAAATGAAAATTATCACAATTAATCTTTAAGTACTACTTTGAGGCCCTAGGTTCTCAAAAGTGCTGTTTTATTCAGTTTTCTCTGTTAATCTTTGTATATTTCAGGTCACTAAATAAAATAATAAGGAACAAAAAAACGTTTAAAAGAAAAAGTGGGGATGGTGTTAAATTGATGCACATGAAACAGTGACTCTTCTTGAGATGTCTGTTTGTACTTTGTGTAATGGAATGGCTGACAGCTGGTTTCAGTTGCCATAGTGTAATTATGTAGAATAGACTTTTGCGATGACACTATGTCAATTAAGGAATCTCTCACATTCTAGACTACAAAGGACCAAATGACAGTACAAGATATTTCTTCCGTTTTTTTTCATAAAAAGATAGTGACACTGTGTGAAATTACAGTCCTGTTATGATGACACAAGTCAAATGATGTGAAAGATTTCTGGATTGATTAAAAATCATCAGCATTATAATATAGAATATGTATGATTTGATAAGTTGCTGTTATGTTTTGTTCATTCTTCTTGGGAAGATATTTGGGGGGGCTGACAGACTGAGGGTGTTTCTTGTTATATTTGAACTGGTTGTGTCAATGTGAAAAATGCTACTTATATAACAACGTACTTTAAATAGTGACACTTTGGTCTGCAGAAATATTTTAATCCAATACATCTTGAGTAAATTTTAAAGCCATCGCAAAACATGAACTAGGGTAGGAGGTGGTTGTATTTTCCCATATATTTTTGTATGTCTTCCATTTTTTAAACTAAATCCAAATGAAAAAGAAATTATTACTTTTTTCTTCTTCCCTATTAAAGTAATCATGCTGTCCCCAAAGTCTGATAAAGTCAGTGTTTTTATTTTTATTACATAAAGCGTAATAATGCATATTCTTCTTTGTTTTTATGGAAAATACAATATCAAAACACCCTGATGCATAATGAATTTATATAAAAGGCTCTTGAATTGAATTGAAAGAAAGGATGCTATAAGCATTTCCTGATAATAAATGCAATTTCTTCTGGTCTCTTAGTATTGATTGTATGTGTTTTAATAGGGTTTTTTCAAGTAAAAAAAAGTCTAATTTGCATGCAAATTATATAATGCTTCTAAATGATACATGTGGAGATCCTCTTCTGCCTGTTTTCCTGTGATTATTGATATCTGTTTAAGGCTTCTTTTTGTTCTCTGTGTTAGCAATGTAGTATTTATTGACATTCTGATGTAGGAAACCACAAAACATCTTATCCAGTTAGATTAATTAATTTCTATGGAAGTGCATAGGAAAAAAGATTGTATGAACAAAGGCAGGAGCAGACATTTATCTCATTAAAAAATTCAGAAACATTCCAGTTTTAGACTTGCTTCCTCAGTGACGTCTGTAAGAAACTAGCCAACTGAGTCATCTTACTATTTCAGTGTCTACAAAAATTACTCCAGACTGTTAAGGTAGCTTGCATTACTCCATGCCCTGAAGTAACTGTGTCATTTTAATGAAGCCAACCTCCCTTTAATTCTCATCCTTTCTCATGCACAAAATGTGGTGTGTGGTTACCAGCATGCCAGGTCTGCATTTCATGTCTATTTTGTGTGCAGCCTACTACACTCTGATGATATGAAATGATCAACAGTTTTTTAAAATGTGACCATTCTATGAATACTCTACTTTTAGTGTCACTGATAAATGTAATGAATGTTAATACATGTTTTCAGCTTAAAAAATAAAGCTACATAAGCACAATGTATTTGTGTAACTAAACATTTAGGATACTATACACATGCTACAAACTCATTTATTACTGTAGTAACAGAATGATTTTCAGTTTTGTGACACAGTTTGTATAACACTACTCAGTGTAACTTACTAGACTTTATTTATCTGCCAGTTTTATGTCAACTATGGTAAAACATTTTCCTAATTATGTTTTATATGTTAGATAATAAATCAACACAGTAAAGGCAGGATAAATGATTAAATAGAATGGAAGAACAAAGAGATGAAGCAACTCAGAGTTGGGCACCTGAAGCCCTGCCCACAGCCTGGTCTCCATGCTACACTGTGCCCTGGGTATCAGGAAGTTTGCTTCTTGCTCTCGAGCCACTGCACAGTCATGGTAGCAGCACGTGGCAGTATCCTTTCACTGGTAGTGAGTAGTACTAGTGGCAATGGGAACAGTGGTTACACTGGTTTTCAGGAAGGTAGAAGAGGAAAATTAGGGAACTGCAGCTCTTCTGAGAGAATGTTATAAGTTTGCCCATGGTAAAATTGGCACAGGGTGACCAGTTGTTGGCAGACCAGGAAACCAAGTCTGCACTGAACGTGTCCTTTCCTTTCATTTTTAGAGGTGCTCACTTCAGCACAGTTGAAACAAACTAGTGAAGCAGTGCAGAAAACTTACCTTGCTGCTCCAGAATGTGAATGTCTTTTAATTTATCTTTAAAAATTTCAGGTGTTAAGACTAGAAGATACATACTGTTTGATAGAGTTCATTTGTTGTCTTAATTTTTAGCGTGGCAACGTGTACTATATACTTTTTGATACTCTTATTTAAAGAGGGTGCAGTTCCTTTTTTCTCAGGTGCTACAACTACTGCTGGCAGCTGTAGCAACTCATGATCATGACAGCAACATCTTAAAACTTCCCAAATCGGGTCCAAACATGTACTCCATCATGTTTTCCCAAAAGTAGGAGTTCAGCAGAAGCTGGACTTACCCTCATTGGGACTTCAGTTCCAGCCTCCTTCTTACCAAAGTCTGGCATGATGTTCTGAGACAGATTTCCTTAGCTCTCCCCTTAACAAACCATGATCTTGATCCTATACCCACAGTGACCCTGGTCTTGTCTCTCTAAAGGCATTTGTGCCTTAACATACCCAATCTTTCTGTAGCCTAGCTGTGCTCAAAGTTTGGTTCGAGCTTGCACAAGAACTAAAATGTGCCAGCTGTGTTGTCATTGCTTTTACTGGTACAGCTCAAGTGTGAGAGTGTACTTTACGGATATGTAGGAAAATTAGTTTTAAAAAAGGAATATTTAACAGCTTTGCATTCTAGGTGTAATAACTAGATGTATATATTAATTTTAACAAGCTAAAAAATGTAGAAAATCCTGAATGAAGTTGCTTGAATAGAAATACACCTTGTTGTAATTGTTTCCATTGAACCAGAGTTGAAGATAATAAAAATAATAATCCTGGACAACCTAGGAAGGGAAACTATAACTCTAATATGTGTGAAATATAAAATTGAACAGAAGTTTTCTCTTTGAGTTAGTGAGAAGAATCACCAGTACTAGTTTGTATTTATTCCTTTAGAGTGGAAAAAAGGAATGGCTAGATGTAATTGCTTAGGGACAGACAACTAGTGTCACGTAAGATGCTGCAGGATATCTAGACTGGTCTCTCAGTGCTGCTTAAGAAAGACATGGGTCTTCTGCATTGGCTGTCACTTCTGCTGTCTACAAAGTTATGTGTCAGTGACATCTCCAATATAACTGGACTTATGTGTTCTGCTGCCAGATTGAGTTTACAGTGTCTCTACTGGCTGTCTTTAGCAGCTCTAACAATCTCTGACACATCAAACCAGTATAATTCTTCTGGAAGAGCAAAAATATTTGCTAATATGTACAATTTTCGTTTAACTAATACTGCTTCACATTGGAAAAAATGAGAATTTGGGATAATAGAGTGCCTTACCAGTCACCACAGGCAAAATGATTGAAGGTTCTCCCAGAACAGTTGTATAAAGGGATTACCTGTTCAACCAGGGTTAGAATTTCAATGGGGTGTAATAATGTCTAAGAAAATCCCAAAGAAGTACAGCTATTTTGTGTTTCCAGGTCATGGAAAGCGGCTCATGTTATGCAATAGACCAGCATCTGTAAGCAAAAAGTCCAGTTACACCTACAAATACATTTATTGAACGTTGGCATTTTCTTGGTAATCTCTATATGTGTCTGTAGCATTTGGTTTGACTTTAGAGAATTTTATGCTTCGTCTTTTAATATGCCTGTTGAGAATTTGAACCTCCCAAACCAGTTGGGCTACTGCCCAATTGACCTGGGAATGGAGAAAGTATTTTCAATTACATTATGTAGACATCTTAGTTTTTGAAGGTAGATTTGTTAAGCCGCTAAAAATCCTACAACCTACTCAGACTGAAGATGCTTTTAACTATTTTGCGAGCTAAAAAGCAAAGTTTATCTTTGTAAAACCCACAGTTTGTTGACTTTCTTCTCAATGTCTTTGACATAATGCTGTATAACATGTTAATACGTTTAAGCAACGTCAGTGTTATTTAATATATATGGTTTTTATTCTACTGCCAGTTATTCTCTTGAATGTTTGAATTTTTGCTTCCTCGGTATGTGACTATCTTTTTTTAATTATTTCTTCTTTTCTCTTTTTTCTCCAGAACTATTATGGAGCTGCCAAAATGATTCTTTCTGACAATCCACTTGGCCTGACATGTGGAATGGTGTGTCCAACATCAGATCTCTGTGTTGGTGGCTGCAATTTGTATGCCACTGAGGAGGGACCAATTAATATTGGTGGATTGCAGCAGTTTGCTACTGAGGTAGGTAGGACTTGTCTTAAATTCTTTGTATGTACTGTTGAGTATTGCCTAAGTGGTTGCCTTTGTTAATGAATTGTTTTAAAAAAAAATTGATACTAATAAAATAAAGGCGTAGGAAGTTAGAATAATTATCCTTTTTCTTACAGCACATTCAAAAGCTTAGAAATACTTTCATAATGCAGTACATTATAGGAACATAAGGAACATTATTTGTGAACAAGACGATTCTTTAGAAATGCTAGTAGTTGAGACAGTTTCTTTTATAATGAAGGATTTATCTAAGCTGGGTGAAATTGTGGATGTTACTCAAGTAGGCTGCATAGGGGAAAAGATCAAGTGCACCTGCATCCGTAACTGCATATTAAGGAGATGTAGAACTGTTCTGGGCATAGGGTAGATCCTATAGTAGAATTAATGTGCATTTATACTGGCTTTGAGAGAAAGGATAAGCTTCAGATGAATTCATCTTTTTATTGTCCTGTTTTGTCAAAACTACGTAAATACAATTTCAGGTTGACCTAAAATACACGTTCATGTGCATCTGTTTGGCTAGATAGAGGTGCATACACGTGTGTATGTGTCAATTTATTAGTTCATAAAGGTATCTACATGTTTTGGGTACTGAAGCAAGGGTTGTTAGTTGCCACTTCATGTTAGGAAGTCTTCTCAGGAGTTTCTGTTGGGGTTCTTGTGCATTGTTTGTGATTATGTAGTTTCAAGGCTCCAGTTTCCATCTGAAGAAAGAGGCAACTGCTCATTTGTTAACTCCTTTGGAGGACATGGAAGATTTGGACCAAACTCATGGTCTCAGCTGGCACCTCAACTGATCTATTTGTAGTATTGTTGGGTAGAAATTTGATCTATGTGTGTGTTAAGATTGCACATTTCTATACAGTCCTTATTGACGTGCATGTCCCTCTTCTGTATCTGCCATTTGTCTGATTATATTTACAAACGTACGAAGAATCACAGAATATGCTGAGTTGGAAGGGACCCACAAGGATCATCGAGTCCAACCCTTAGCCCTGCACAGGACCACCTCCAGCAGTCACACCGTGTGCCTGAGAGTATTGTCCAAATACTTCTTGAACTCTGTCAGGCTTGGTGCTGTGACCACTTCCCTGGGGAGCCTGTTCAGTGCCCAACCACCCTCTGGGTGAAGAACCTTTTTTTAATGTCCAACCTAAACTCCCCCTGACACAACTTCAGGCCATTCCCTCAAGTCCTGTCACTGGTCACCACAGAGGAGAGATCAGAAGTCCCAATCACCTTTACAAAGCCTGAGGAAAAAAACCAACAGACCAAAATAGAAACACAAATCAATCTATAAGTAACAGATGATATGTCTGCAAGGCCAATTTTTTGCTCTGATGTCGTTCATAGACTTCACAGACTTCACTTCCTCTTCTCAAGGGCTGTGGGTCAAGATTCATTGAGCAAATATTGCTACCTGCTGCTGCTGTTCTCCTTTTATCTGTTTGTGTCCCTTCTTTCTTCTCTCCAGGAGGCTTGTACATCTTCTGGAGCACTTTTTAAACTTTTCTACTAGCTGTTACTGAACCCTCTCTCCTCTCTGTCATTTAAGTAGCTATCCAGTTCAATTTTTTGCAGATTTGAACAGAAAAATGTAAGAATCAGTACAGCTGAGACCAAAGTTCTCATTTACAGGATGAGACTAGAGAAACTGAACTGGATTTGTTCTATGTGTATATTCCATAGTTGGGTTTTATCAGTGAAGAGGCAATTTCATTAGCTTTTCTTCTAATGGCCTTTTATTCCTTATATGTAAAAAGTTAGTATTTGTTGCAAAGCAGAAGACTTCTTTTTTCCCTAAAACTCCACCAAACCAAACACAAAAACCCAAGCCAACTGAGCAAACAAAAATATTAAGCAGTTGTCAAGTAGATGATAAATAAAATGGTAAAATATTGCTGTTTAGGAACCAAATAAAAGTAATATGTGTAATAAGTGTCTCCGTTTGGCCCTAATGCTATGATTAATAGAGAGGAATTATGGCTTGATAGATAATGCTGAATATCTGCCATTTTTCTTCAAAAATCTTTAGAAATCTATTAAAGAAGCTTAGTGCTAGCATAATGATTGATATGAAAACTACAAAGAGGATGAATAGTTCCAAATGGCTTTGCTCTTAATGTTTCAAGTTTTTTTAAAATTATATTAGTTTCAAGAGTTCCAAAGAATAAAATTGTTATACAGTTCTATATAGCACTCTAACAAAAAGAACATTTCAGCAAATTTTATTATCCTTAGGATTTTATAGTATCCATATATCTAGTATATATGAAATGTAGAAAATGTTAAAAAATGTTAAAAAATTGGTTGTTAATAACCTTTAGATTTAGTGCTGTTTAACAAAGAATTTGTATGTATTGTCGTACACTTAATTAGTAAGAATAGAGTCACGTTTTCAATGACTACTTTTTAACCTTTTATTCCATTAAATTTTACCATGAAAGTATGTGTAGTTGAAAAAATATAGTAGTATGAGTGCTTTTAAATAACAATCATTACAAAAATATGGATTATAATACTGAAGAAAATAATAAGGTACTACTACTCATACAAAAACTGGCCCAGATACTGCAAGCAAAGTGTGTTCACTGCTCTACCTATGCAAGTAACTTAACAAATTGTGTAATTTAGGCATGCAACATGTGTTACTCTTAATGAGAGCTGCATGGTAATTCTCATGCATGGTGTAATATTTGTCCCTCAGGGGCTTATTTACTGAAAACTCCATTGTGCATGAAGCCAGTTTTGGACTTTTTTTTCCCCTTGGAATTAGTCTGAGGGTCATACACTTGATGCATTATGAGAGTGAGTGATAATAAAAGGGCACAACTGCTAGCTGAGATAAAAGATAAAATTGCAATGAAGCAGGAATGTGGGTTTAAAATGGAAAATATATGGGTATGATGTGTGCCCATTTGTGCTTCTGAACAATGACCGATCATCTGTTCATGATACAGATAAAGCTCCCTAATTGTAAAATATTTGTCTTGCATATGGTAGAACAAAAGAAAAAGAAGACACTTCAGGCCTCCTGCATTTTCCTTCTGCCCTTTCATATAGTTTTGTAACTATGTTTGGCTCATTCTCGAATGAGCTTGAACAAACGTGAATTTGTTCAATTCAACAAATCCAGCTTGAACAAACGTGAATTTTGACAATTAAATGTTCAAGTGGAAAAAAGGAAATGTCCGTTTGTATTTGTGATGTAGAATGTGTATACTGAGATGCAGTTACCATGGTAACTGTTGCATCTAGAGAATAACGTGGAGTAAAAGCTCACTATTATAAATGATGAGTGTCAAGCTCAGGTTTCACCTACTACTGCACAGGTCAAAATTATATTAATGTCTTTATCTATCTCCTTTGCCCAAGTACTTCAGAATCAGGAAACATCCATTTTTGGAACAAAAGTTCCATGAAAATATGCTGAGGTTGCAGTGACAATACATACCAGCATGGGGTATATGGCTGTCAGTCCCACAAAATAAACTAAAATTACTAGGTACTCAAGTACAAGTTTGTAAGCTTGTATTAAAAGGAAGTGAGATCTATTACATTGTCTGCTGCAGTATTAGTAAGAAACTCTCAAATTACTACAGTTTTGGATAGACATTACTGAATCTAAAGGTTTTCCTCTGTTTCTATTTGGTCATTCTGAATGGAGCAGCATAAGCTAAATAGAAAATGTATTATTTTAATTGCTGCATACTAGATATAAACACTGGATCATTTAGTGCTGTGGCTCTTGTGCCAGCTACAGTTGTGGTGATTTGTTCCTCTCTGGAGATACATTCTGTCTGCTGTTGTAGCAGAAAGAAAGTGGAAAAGGAAATTTGATATATTTTTTTCCTAGAAGAGGCATTGTATGAGCTTACCTGCTGCTCACCTAGGGACATCTTAGCAGAGCACTTGGTTTGGGAGAAGGGCTGTGGTGAAGGACCCCCTCTGAGTGCTGAACCTCCCTTCTCCCCCACTGCACCGTGGTCAGGGAAGAAATGGCTGCCCTGAAGGATTGCAGTGTAGTGGTGCACTGTGCCCTTGGGCACAGGGGCCCTCTGTCACTTGCATGTTGACAGCTCTGACCAGTCTTAATGTAGGTGCAAGAAGAGGGTGGTTCTCAGTTCTGCAGTTGGATGGACTTGAGATAGCTGCCTGGGCTCCTCATCGGCATGGGCACTGGCACCCCTCAACAGGGGAGGATTTTTTTGGGAACCTAAGACAACAGGACAAATAGAAAAAACTCTCTATTTGAAGGTATTAATTTTAATTTTAACACATCTTTAGGTTATTTTATCTGATAAGTCATGTTGAAATCCACAGTAATAAATAAAATTTTAGGCTTGTCTGAAGGGGATAGTGTAAACTTCTGTAATAGTTAAGGGATGAATCTGAGGACTTCTGATTTCTCAGGCCAGTGCTGAAAGATTCGTTGATATTTGGGCAAGTTATATAAACTTCTCTACAGCATGTTTTGTAGATGTTAAACATTCTTTGTTTTTTTAAAGCATTTGCATGAATGGTGGGATTCATGAGATGTTGAGATTTGGACTCTGCAATGTCCTAGGTCCATGGATTTTTTTGGGACTAGTGTAATGGAGGTTTGAAAAGTTATTAATGAGGTGTTTTAGGCCCTGGTTTTGTCAGCACTCACCTACTTGCATAGAAATTTGAAGCGTTACAACTTTAGCTCTTAAATTGTGGAGGATCAACAGGTGTTCATAACTAGCTCATGTCTGTGGAAAAAACACTGCCTTGTAACATCCTGTGTTAATGAAATTAATTGGATGATCATGTCATTTGACAACTTCAATAAGATTACTAAGCATGCAATTTGCTTCATTTTGTATTAAAATCTGTGCAGAATATTTTTTTCTTCTTTAAATATTCAGCTGCCCCATATTAATGTAAACCAGCCTCCAAACAAATATCCATGGAAACCAGTGAGAAAGTGTGAAACTAATAAAATCAGTTCCTAAATGTTACTGATTTCATTGCCTGTATTTTACTTTCTGTGCACTGGCAAAACCTGATAACAATTCAGAATACACTAGTATGTTTCACACTAAAATAAATTCCGGTTAGATTCTAATGTCTACATCAGTAGCTGTTTGGTGTCTCACTGTCTTAGTGAAGGATAATTAATGGCAAACCTGACTGATAAACTTATTTCTATAGCCTTTTAAGCATGGCTTCAAACATTATGGTTGAAGAATATAAAGGATTTAGTTATGAAGTCAAAACTTATACTAAATTTTTCCACTACTCCTTCCTTTTGCCCATTTTGTTTTCTTTTTAAGCCTTTTTCTGTTGATGAACATGACAGATTAAACAGATGCACCTTTTGCGGAGAAATGTGTCCTTCTACGTATATCTTGGAGACTACCAAGTATGTTTTGTAGGATTAGACAAAGATTTTTACGTTTACGTTGAGGTTAAAGTTTCAATCTATTTACTGTTTAATACATTATTTGTCATAGTCCAAAAATAATTTGAAGCAATCATAGGATAGTAGAATGTCTTGGGTTGGAAGAGACCTTAAAGATCATCTCGTTCCAATCTCCCTGCCATGGGCAAGGACACCTTCCATTTGACCAGGTTGCTCAAAGATCCATCCAGCCTGACCTTGAACGTTTCCAGGGTTAATAGAATTATAAATGTTGGAAAAGATCTTCAAGCTCATTGAGTTCAATCTTTGACCAAACACCACCTTATCAACTAAAGTTGGCCCTAGGTGCCATGTCCAGTTGTTTCTTGAACACTTCCAAGAATGGTGACTCCACCACTTCCGCAGTTGGTCTTTTCCAATGCTTGCCAGCCCTTTCAGTGAAGCAGTTCTTCCTGATGTCCAACCTGAACTTCCCGTGGCACAGCTTGAGGCCATTTCCTCTTGTCCTGTTGCTGGTTGCCTGGGAGAAGAGACCAATCTCCCCCTGGCTACAACCTCCTTTCAGGTAGGTGCAGAGAGTGATGAGGTCTCCCCTGAACCTCCTTTTCTCCAGACTAAACACCCCCAGCTCCTTCAGCCTTTCCTCACAGGACTTATTCTCCAGACCCTTCACCAGCTCCGTTGCCCTTGTCTGGACCTGCTCCAGCACCTCAATGTCCTTCCTATAGTGAGGGACCCAGAACCGGACACAGGACTTGAGGTGCAGCCTCACCAGTGTCGATTGCAGGGGGACAATCACTTCCTTGGTCCTGCTGGCCACATTGTTTCTGATCCAGGCCAGGATGCCATTGACCTTCTTGGCCACCTGGGCACACTACTGGCTTATGTCCAGCTGGCTGTCAACCAGCACCCTCAGGTCCTTTTCCACTGGGCAGCTTTCCAGCCACTCTTCCCCAAGCCTGCAGGCACTGCATGGGGAGATTGTGAAATGGGAGTGAATAATAAGTAAGTAAAGGTGAATAGAGTAAAACTACCTGACCCTATTTGAATTCTGTTAGTGGATGGAAAAGGGTGTCTGAAGTCTATTGCTCTTAAAAAAATTCTGATCAGAAAACTCAGAAGTGACTAAAATGATTTACTTTAATTTATTCTAATTTGTATAAAATTTGACATAAAAATTCTGAGTAACAGTTTGAACCTGCTCTAATGGATTTAAATATTTTAGATTCATTTAAATCATGCTTACTATGCCATAAAATGATTTTCATCTACTTAGCAAAATACATTTCTCTGAGTCACCTGCCATTCTCTGCCAAATGTCACATCTTTTCATCAAAACATGCTAATACAAGAATGGGGTGGTGAAGAAAAGAACCAGAATTTTATTACATGAGGAGAACAATAAGCTTTTCCCTATCTGCATTCTGAAAAACAGCTACAATGAGTTGGCTAAAACCTTCCAGGAAAATTAAACTGGAATCAGATGCTCAGCAATTGAAAGCACTGTAGTTTGTTAAAGTAGGAGATGTTGTGGAACCTGAGTACAAACTCATGTTGTGAGTTATTTTTATATATTTTGGAATTATGCTATTTGTTGAGTATACTGAATGTTTTGGAACAGGAACCGACACCACTGCAGTGAAAGGATGTTTTATTTACGATGGAGAAGAGAACAAACTCTTAGATTTCGTGCTGTAGAGAACATTGAGCAAGTGCACTCACACCTTTACATATTGAAGTGATGCAAATAGGAAAACTGTAATGTGTTATAAATGTCTGAATCAAGAGAGAGGTTTTTTTTAGTTGTTGGAAACTTTAGCAAAATAGATTGGCTGTTTTGGTTTCATCGAATTGTCTCTCACTTGAGGACTAAGTCTCCATACTTTATAGACTGGGATATCCTTTCTGAGGACCCTAATGGACATGAAGCATAAGAAGTGGACGAAATCAATGTGGGTTTAGTTTGAAAGGGCCTAAATGGTGAAGTAATGGTGATTGTGTGGTATTTGATAAAAAGTTGAACAAGAAATGCCCAAGTTATTAATCTCTATTATTAATCTATTGAATTTCTTTTGTCTGTGTTTGAGAGAGAGACAGAAGGAAAGGCAGACATGAGGATGATGGTTGAGTCTTTTCACTGAGAGATTCAGCTTTAAAATTCATTATTTGGTCTCATTGTCCTTAATGGGTCTTGGTTAAAAAACACTGCAAAACAAAGTAAAAGTCCATCCAAACAAAAAAGAAATCATATTTTTGAAGGAAAAGTGGAAAGAAAGGCAATAGGATTAAATTCTACCTGCATCCTGAACAGTCTGAACAGATATAAAAACAGAGAGGACAGTTGTCTGTAACATGCCATTGAACGCTTGCTTGCAAGTTACTCATCTCTGACCGCCAAAGGATTTATACAGAGGAATTCAGTGATATCTAATTAGGTGAATTACAGTGCAGGAAACTTCACCGTGAGGTGAGTGAAAATTTTTTGAAAGGCATTAAAGCAGTTTGCTATTTTCACACAGTTACTCTGCCAGCCTTAATATGCAAAACTGCCACTGAATTCCAGATGGCAAGATATTGCCACACAAGCTGGCTGTGCTGCATAAAGACGGTTTCACCCTGTTTGCAAATAGGCAGAATTAAAGTTGACCATTCAGCCTGAACTACTAGGATTTCCCGCACGAATGCTTGGTTTCTGAAGCTTAACACTGCACAACAGTACTGCATCACTTTAGTATAACATTTATTTGATGGGTATGACTGTCCAATAATACATATAAAAATAGTTATGTTAACAATAAAGTAAATTTAGGAAGAATGAATTTGTTAAGCATATGCATATTCAGAGTGTTCAATATACACTCTTATTAAATATGCAAGTTATATAATTTGTATTACTGAATAGTCTTCTAAAACAACTACGTGAGACTGTAATAAAAATTTGGTATAATTCAAGCTATTTCTGTGTGAATATAACAAAGCAGACATTTTAGAAATATCCTATTGCATTTTGATTATCACAGTCTAGTTTTACAGTACAATATGAGCTTTTTAGCCTGTGAAATCCATTAATAACCACATTAAACTTTTCCATATTGTGTGAATTGTCAGGTTTAAATGATTCTTTCTTTAAAACAATTATCTGTCTCTTGCTTCATGCAGTTTGTTAAACTGCTATGTCAATTTACAAAGACTGGGTGCGTTTGACACAGAAATTTTAGAGGGGAAGGAACTAATCATTGGTTTACCTAGCATGAGTGCTCAAGTGCGCATGAAGAAAATGAACATCGATTCAAAATATAAATGAAGAATTCTATTCATGAGTGGAATTACCGAAGTTTAACTTGAAAACCCTTTGCTTCTCAAATTCTAAGGAAACTAAAATCTGTTGGTAAACTTGTTAGATAGCTTAAATATGATATTTATTAAGACAAATGACAATGTATGTATTTTAGAGGACTACTTAGTACTTATGGAACACAGTTCTGTATTGAAATAGGTAGGGAACAGTGTGGTTTTGTTAGTTTTTGAGATGCCTTGGAGTGTTTGATATGAATGAGAAACCCCATGCAATGCACTCTTGAATCCTTTTGCCTGCTACAAAGATATACTCCTTTGGTTAAACATTTTACCTCTAATGCCTAAACTAAGAAGAAGATGTAACTGTGCTCTTCCATGCTTCTAATCTTTGGTAACCTGTAATGCTGTAAGTCTGTTGTTTTTCTTTTTGTGGGTTATACATTCATTCCTTCCCCTACAACATATATGAATGCAGAGGACAGTGAAGTCTTGCTTGGGGAATGTAGAATATTTCTGCCTTAGACTCTTACCTGTATACCTGAGCAAAGAACTGATTTAATGTAAATCTGAGAAACTGTGTGACATTACAACTAGGTTAGCAGCCCATTGTGTTGGGTTCTTAGAAATGAACAATAGTAGTCAGAGTCTGTTCCAAAGTACTTTTAATAGTCAGGACAGATTGGAGCAAATCATCATCGTTCTACAGGTGAGTGAATAACTGGAGCAAAGGGAGAATGGTCTAACTTTATAGTTTTTGGAAACCCAGTTAAAAAGTGGAACCATCTGAAATAGATAAGAAACTAAAATAAAGTAAGTCCTATAAAAATTATCTAAGAGAAGGCATCTAAAGCATTGGTTACCTTTGAAAATACAACACTGAAGACTAAGGTGTTTCCTAAAAGACGTTTCAAATCCACCTAAGGTTTATTACCTACCACCTCTAGACAATCAAGCTATAAGTGATTTATTCAGGGTCATACTGGTTGTCCCTTGAAGAAGCAAAGCCCCTTCACTAGCATTATAATCCTTTGCATTATTTGCAGAAGTACTTTTCTACTAGTAAGAATGATTTGCTTGCAGGGAATTTTTTGGCGTTGCAGAAATTCTCTGCCATCTGGCTGACTTTGTATTCCTATTCTGCTACTGGTAGTCTGGTTCCATCTTTTCTGTAAAATTTACAGTAGTGAAAGATCTGACTTCAGACATTTTAAAGACAAAAAAACCCATAGAAGGACCAAACCCAAATATAACATCCCTCACAAATGCACACATCATGTCATTTGGAAACCCCTATAATGTTATGAAGCAGCCTGGCCTCACCTTGAATATTGTGTGCAGTTTTGTTCACCACAATATAAGAAAGACACTAAGTTATTTGAGAGTGTCCAAAGGAGGGTAACGAAGATGGTGAAGGGCCTTGAGGGAGAGCCATATGAGGAGGAGTTGAGGGCAGGTGATCTGTTCAGCCTGGAGAAGAGGAGACTGAGGGGAGACCTCATCGCAGTTACAACTTCCTTGTGAAGGGAAGAGGAGGGGCAGGCACTGATCTCTTCTCTGTGATGACCAGTGGCAGGACCTCAGGGAATGGCCTGAAGCTGTGTCAGGAGGGGTTTGGGTTAGATACTAGAAAAAGGTTCTTCACCTAGAGGGTGGTTGGGCACTGAACAGGCTCCCCAGGGAAGTGGTCACAGCACTATGCTGCCAGAGTTCAAGAAGTGTTTGGACGATACTCTCAGGCACCTGGTGTGACTTTTGGGGATGGTCCAGTGCAGGGCCAGGAGTTGGACTCGATGATCCTTGTGGGTCCCTTCCAATTTAGCATATTCTGTGATTCTGTAATTCTGCGAGTAATACATCAGATATGTGACAGTTCTAGCAGAAGCTTCCATCGTGTTATTCATAATAAAATTTAAGGAGGGAATGTAAAGTATGTAACCTGTTGAATGTATTGCTTTTCAGGTATTCAAAGCTATGAATATTCCTCAGATCAGAAACCCTTCCTTACCTCCTCTGGAAGATATGCCTGAAGCATATCAGGTGAAGATAGCTCTTCTTGGTGCAGGACCTGCAAGCTTAAGTTGTGCTTCCTTTTTGGCTCGACTGGGCTATTCAAACATCACCATATTTGAAAAGCAAGAGTACATTGGTGGTTTAAGGTAAAAAAACAATGACAACAAAGCACTGTTTTCAATTATTGTAGAAAGCATAGCAAAAAATATTGTGCATACATAGTTTATGTGTGATCCCTCTACCTTTACCAAAGGAAAAGAGTAAAAAAATTTCAAATTTGAAAAACTTATTTTTTATTTAAATAATTATTAGAAGAGGTACAGTTACAGGTAAGCTTTAACTGAAAGTCTGGTGGCTATCTCCTACATTCTGTTCATGTGACCTGTTAAATTCCAGCGTGCAATTGTTACTAACAAATTAACGCTTTAGAAAATTACGTCAGGAACCATTTTTCACTTATCCAAAACAGTTAAAACAAGATGAAGTACTTGTAGCCCCAGTGAAAGAATATTTAAAATGCTTTAGATGGATACTAATTTCATGGAGAGTTTTAGATTTAGAATGCTTTTGTGGACTACCCTATGCAAATAAAGGTGAAAATGAATAAATCCATCATGTATGTCTGAACTTGCAGCTTTAGTAGACCATACTATATGCGTGAAATAAACCCCCTGCAATTCTCAATCTTCAAGAAGTTTCAGATACATAAAATACCTTTGTAGTTTTCCTATGTGGTAAACACTTGGCTGATGTTTGCAAGGTGTCATGTCCTCTACACTAGAAGATGAATTTTTACCACTGCAACAATGGCTGAGATCATATCTTGTAGGTTTGTTGGAATCCCTATATATAAAATAATTCAGACACTGACTGATGGATACCAACCCATTCAAAATCAAAATGAAATTTTAGAATGTAAGATATACAAGAGTACAAAATGGACTCACACTAAAGTGTTTAAAAAATGAAAAATATAAAAAAGATAAAGAAGAGTGATGCACTTACATTTTTCAATGCAGCATCACTTAAATCAATAGAGTTGACACGGTTAATGAATTTGATCCATAATGTCATAATGTCAAATACTTATTCAGTGCTCTGGAAGATAGAGAATCAATGCTGGAGAAGTTGAACTGATTACTTGCATTTTTCCCAGTGAGGTTCAGAATTAGTTAACACCTAGTTACCAAGGTGTTAATATGTAGGCATTTAACTGTGGAGCTGTTTTACTTGAACTATTTGCCATAGAGGATTGCAAATTTAGAGTATGAAATACCTATTCACCTGCTGAGTAGCACGTGTTTTCATAAATACCAGATTAAAGTTAGTTTTGTTGTTGTAAAGTAGTTAGAATTAATGAGACATTTCTAGCAATGAGGCTTTATTTGATAACAGGTTAGACTCAAGTGGGACGTGGTGATACAGTACAGTACTTTCTGCAGTTGTTTTGGTGCTTATAGAACAATGCTACAGTTGCTTAATGTGTGCTCCTGTATTTGAAGCAATGTGATCTTGAGTCCATCATGTTTTAAGTTGAATAACGTTTAGTGTGTTGTTTGTTCTACTGCAAAAACCCTGAGCTTTACCTGTTCTTTTAGTATCCTTAATTACTGAGGAGTGCATTTAAAAACTTATTTCTTTCTTTTGAGTCCTAATGAATCCATAGCAATCAAGGTCAAATTTTACGTCCGTTCACTGAAGAAGTTTTCACATCTGGTTTAAGGGCATCAATTCTTTTTGTCCTTATTTTAATCTTGAAACAGAAGGGAGGCTGGCCTGTGGCAGAAGTCATCCATTATTGCATTTGTAAGTCTTTGCAATACATCTTTTAACAAGTTTAGGTTATTGATGGGTGTGTTTTCAAGGCTTCATAAACTTATTGCAAATATCTAAGAAGACCAAATCAATTTTGTATTTTGAATCAGCTGTTTGAAAGGGGAGTGTTTGTGCCTTTTTTTAGTTTCTTCAGTTGTTTTTAAATAGGATGTTCCTTGCATCTTAGCTAGCTTTCATAATATTGTGACAATAGAAAAATGTCTAGTGATGGCAGTTCTTGTAGTGAGATATTTAAATGTAGTATGACTCCATGGTTCTCCAAGCATGTCTGAATTTTTCACATTTAAGGGCAGGTTTTCCTATGTTTCACCAGTTGTGTAAAATTTATGCTTTATGATAGAGTAGGCACGAGCACATCATGCTCTTGCTTAGAGGCCATGAACAGGCTTCACTGCATGTGTTCCTATCTATGCCGCTGTTTTACAACATGCCAAAGTACTTCTCTCACTTGGCCAAAGAGCTGTCCCTTGGGCAAAAGTAATTTGAGAACACTGAGAAACACCAAGCACCTGTCCAAGCAGCTCTAACTTGGATCAGATTTGTGGAAGAGATGACTGCAGGACACTGTTCCCATCCACTGCATCCCTCCTGCACCTCTGCCCTGTTTCCTTTTCCCCCCGTTTCTCCATTGCAGAGTCAGAGACCATCTGCTGCTGCTGAAAGAAGTTATATCAGAATTATTTATGCAACAGTTAACTTTCATAAAATGCTTATTTTCATGGTTAATGTGCATGCAAGTGCCCCCACAGAACTCTGTGTATTTAGATAGGTATATGTATGTGAGTATATTCACAGCACAAAACTGTAAATAAATGTTTAATAAGAGCAAAAAGTTGCTTACAAATTCTGACAGTGACATAACACAATCAGTTCTGTTCTGGGAGCATGTCGTGGAAATGACAGGCCTTCAACAAATATATAGGTGACTTGGAAAGTAAAACTTTCTTTTTTTTGATTAATTTCCTTATTGAATCACTGTTGCAGAATCATATTGATATATTAGTTTCTGCCTTAGACACTTTTTTACTTAGCATGACCTATGAAAGTTGTATTGTCTTGACATGTTCATTGTATGTGACATTTACAACACTTTACATTGCACAGTGGTCAAGAAAGGTGTAAAAAGGGCTGTATTAGAAATGATAAGGAAGAAAACCAGATTCTTATCAATATAATTAGTTGATGTAACTTAAATAAAACCCTTCTGGCCTGTCAAAGTTAGATGTTAAAGATGGTGTGGTCAATAACAATATGCAAACTGAAGCTGCAGTGAATCTCTTGTGCCAGTGCTTTGTTATGGAAATTACAGATTCATTAATTCGAAAACAGATTAGACTGTTTGAAGCTTAGAAGTATCTGGGGAGTGACTTTCACTTTTCTGCATATTTTGGTTTTATCTTCATTGAACCAAAGTATCTAAAATAGAGCTTCAGTGTGTTTACCTGTAACATGTTTTTACAGTAGAGATTTTGAACTAGTATACATAGATACCATTTCTTTGGAGATAAATATATATTTTTTTATGTCTGTACCAGTAGATATAAACTGAGATTCTATACTGTAAGAAAACACTGCAGTTTTCCCATTCTGTGGTTCTGGGAACTTGAAGATGTCATTCCTAATCTTCCCCAGGAGGAAAAAATGCCGGTTAATGAACATTAAGTCAAAAAGCAGACATGAAACCAACAGCTGACAGAATATTTGTCCATCCTGAAAGATCATAAAAAATTTATGAAGTAGAAATGGAGGCGGGTACAGTTTTAAATACCATTGCTCAAAATAACATATGTAACGCTTTTAAAAAATTATATGGGAACTCTGATTCTCTCTTATTGAATAGCTTAATGAAAGATTGCTAGAAGGTCACTTTGCTTTGCATGAAATCTTTTCTTAAATGGATGTCTTTAGTGTTACATATTCTGGTGAACAAAAGGAATGGAGCCAAAGCTCTTTAGAACTCAAGCTTAACATATGTTGAATGGTTACCTACAAGTGTGGGCAGCGTTGGCCTCAAGGTACTGCCTTCCTGGCCTATATTTTTAGCATTGGATGAATAATGCTGTTTTGTCATTCTAACAACTAAAAAGTCAGCAGTCAACCTTCAGCACATTTCCATTCATGTATGTCAAAATTAAATAAAAGGTGTGTTATAAGTATAGAATTTTTAACAAATAAAAAAATGCTTTCTTCCTAATAGTTAAAATTATTTCACAAACGTTTTTATTTCTTTTAGTATGTCTGAAATCCCCCAGTTCCGATTGCCGTATGATGTAGTGAATTTTGAAGCCAAGCTTATGAAGGATCTCGGAGTGAAGGTAATGAAAAATATATCCTGCCTATGTATAGCTCAAAGAAAAAAAGAACCAGAACTCTGCCAAAGATTAACAGCAAAATGTCATGCACATTAGTAAAGAACGATTAAAAGCTATGCTAGACAGAGGCAGGAAGATGCTTCCTCTTGCTCAGGGCATTTGTCTGTCTCCTGTCTGAATGCCACTAGTTTGGAAAAGGGCAATCAATAGTTCTCATCTGGCATGCCTGCATGTGATTAATTGTCTGTAAGAAACAAATTCCTAAATTGCTTTAGGGGTTCAATGTAGCTATTGGAATGATTTGATTTTTTTAATCAAGTTTTTTTCATGCAAGTTTGGCACTACTTAAAACTCTCATATTTGATACGTCTTTTGTTCCCTTTCCCTGAGTTTTTTTCTCAATGGTTTATCATGCAGTCTTGCATCCAAGTTAATTTTATAATAAAATACATCAAATTAAATGAAGTATTAACATGATCATCTGTTATAAACAATAACAGTCATTCAACTTCTTGGAAAGCAATAGTTATGTATTATTCTGTTAAATAAATGTGTGTTGTTTATAGATAATGGGAACATTGCTTTATTGTTAATTTAGGGGTTGAGCTGAAGATTTAGATAGTATTTACAATTGCTGAACATTTTAATAGAAGTTACAAACTTAGAATACATCACTGGATGAAATTTTTGAGTACCAGGAGGGATACTGTATTTTTAACACGATACTAAAGCACTCAGTGAAGCAAGAAATTTTTATTGGAATCTTTCATATTGGTTCGTATTGTAAAAGCAGTAGACTGTTGTCACAAGACCTGAGTGAGACATCCTGCCCAGGTTTTATAAAAATGCTGGTAAGATGTAAGACAAGGCTTTAAATGCTACAGGTCTTTTTTCTACTCTTAAATTCCCTTTACAACCCTTGAAAAGACTGACAGAATGGAGGTTCAGTTAGGGACTAAAACAGAGCATGGAGACAATTTTAGATGGTTCCTGGGAATTTTCTGCCAACCTCAGTTCCCCAGGGATCCCTGTTATGACAAGGTCTTCAGAATGGACTGATAGAGCCACCATGTCGTCTTGACCTGCAAGTCTTGTGCAGTTTTGGAGTGCAGCAGAGAATCTCAATGTAAATTTGCTTCCAAGCTCTGCCATTGGTTTCCAATTGACCCTTTGGCAAGCTGGTTAAATAAGTACCTTAGCTTTATACCTCTATAAGCTGGAAATATTTTCTGGTGTTTACTTAAAGCATTTCAAGTCTGTGGTGGAAGGTGCTGTATTGTGTAAATGCTCAGTAGTGGTGTTTATTCAAGTAATTCTGCTGAAATTAGTAAGAATTAGTCAGCTGAATAAGGATTACAGAGCTAGGCCCTAGGAGTATTATGAATCCCCACATAAAATAATATTGCCATTTAAATTCCTTCATTATGTTTTCATAACATATGTACACAATAGGATAAAAAAATATAATGACAATTTATGGAATATCTCTTGTGAGTGAGGATGAAATCTATTGTTTAAAGGATTGCAATAGTACGTGGCTTTTTGCACCTCTGATAAAATTTATGCTAAATCTCCAAAGGCAAAAAAGTCAGTGTCTTAAGTAATGTAAATTGTATTTTACTTCTGCCTTTTTTTTCCACCAATAGGAAAAGTATATTAAATGGAATATAGGCAGACTGAATAACAAAGAAGATACACAGTGACAGGAAGGCTAAACTGTTAAGATCACAAAGTATAGACTTTACACAGCAGAGCATCGCATTCTGTAAAATAAAATCACAAGTGATGTAAAAAACCTGGGGGAAAACGTTCAAGTTCAGGGAGCCTAAAATACGGAGATAAAAACACACATGCCCATGTCAAGGAGTACAAAATATCAGGAGAGGCATCACACACTATGTGCTCAAAGGCCTTGGGGTTAGGAGCGATGAGCAAAAGGTGTGCATATCTCCAATTGCATGACCTCTACACGGGGCCTGCCATAGTTGGTTGGCTGAACACACAGCAAACACTATTTTTAGTCTCACTCTTAAAACTACTGTAGTTGTTCAGCCTGTGCAGGGGCTGCTCAAAGCAAAATTGCTGGTGGAACATTGCTCTAGAAAAATTTTTCGACTTTTGGTTCTGGAAGTAAAAAGTAATTGAACAGAAACAAGTACAGATGATTATAGGTGCACTTTTGTTGCTCTGACTTATTCCTTTCAATAAATGAATACCAATCCCTGCACACTGGGCATTGTTGCTTGTCTAAATTAGAATTAACAATTTCAAGTTTGAAACAAAACTTATTAATAATTTTGAAAACCTTAGTTACTTTGCCATGCAAAACGTGCTGCTTCATTATGGTTGAGTAGGGCACGCTGTAATTTGCAAAGAGCATTCTTCAGGCTTACTGTCATCTCTGGCCCTGTCTTTTGCAGGCAGATTTTCTGAATCCACAAAAGCACCATTGGCTTCACTTAGGTTTTTTTGGCATAAAGATGTTCTAGCTGGTTGTCTCAGTGCAAAATTTGGGCTGTGAGCTTTGCGAGTGCAGCATAAAGCAGTACCATCCTTCCTTGGGGACTGGCATTGCATTCTACACTATTAGAGGCCTACCAAGTGCCTGATACTCTGTGGAAAAACATTACTTGTTTTTCTCTTCAGAACCCCTGTTAATACAGAAGAGTGTCATGTCATACTTTAACTAATGTCTGTGCAATAACCTAAACTGGTTGGGTTTTGGTCAGTGTGCCAGTTGATCTGTTCAGTACATATTCCCTAGAGGAGGTTCTTGCTTCCACATCATTTTTCTTAAATTCTGATTTTCAAGTGGGTATACAACCTTTTGTAATCAGCACTAAATACAGATATTTACTCACAGTAGAAAACTTACGATTTTCAGTTCTACTTCTGTAGTTTCTTCCATAGATGGGCTTTTTTTGTTTGTTTACCTTGCTTTAAACCTTTTAACTTAAGGGAGAAACCAACCTCTGGTGGCCCCTATCTGAGGATGATCTGAAGGTGCCTTTTACCTATATGTAATTCAGGCCTCTTGCTTTAAATCAGAGCCAGTCTGGCCTTTTAAGCCTGGCTTGGGGGGGGGGGGAAATTTTAATTTGCTTTATTTGCTCACTAGAAGATCTTGCAAGGTGTCTATATGCAGGACACAATAGAAATTATTTTCACATTATCACATTAAAAGCAAGCAATTTTTAATTCTTTCAGATAATTTTTAATAAAGGCCTTGCAGCGAATGGAATGACACTCTCTACCTTGAAAGAAGATGGGTATGAAGCAGTCTTCATTGGAATAGGTAAGAGCTCGCTGTCCTGTGTTTTGTCATCTTGAAATTGAATGACTGCCTAGGAATAAACTGGGACTTGTACCTGTCTTAATAGCATGATGGGAGATACCTTCAATTTGATGCATTATGAAAGTATGGAATAGAAGAAAAATTTAAAAAAACAGGAAGCTAAAGCTAGTGGCCTTAAGACAGTTATTAAAATTATCACATTTATATTATAGATTTTTAAATAAAATGTGAATGTAGCTGAATGGGTTGATATATTGTTTGTTTAAATAGTTAAAAATGGATGAACTAAAAATTTGCTTGTAATTAATTGCCATATTGGCCTAGAGCGATACACAAGTTCAGTTTTCAATTTTTGTGAACAGCTTACTACACCCACATAATTACTGAGTCTATATGTAAGCCAGTGATACCATGCTTGGTTGCTTTTTTCTTTCGTCCATATAAAACACGTAACATCCTTCTGATAGGCTGTAGTGAAATGTACTTGTGGGGTGGGTTAACAAAATAAACTGACTTTGACTTATACTAAAACTGGCATCATAGGTCTATCTTCTCTCATATGCTAGAGAAGTCCTGCACCTGCCTGCTATTTGAATCATTGCTTCTTTTTAATGTTAGATTAGAATTGTTATCCATTTACAAGTATTTTGAAGTACAGCTGGACCCATTGCTGCCATATGATAGGCATGTTGAGCAGGTATTGTCTGCAGTTGGTATGAGGCTTAATGCTCTTTATTGATCTAGACGTTGCCTAAGTGAACATAATAGGAAACAAGTTGTCCAACTGTTCCTCCTTCCTATTATTGATTACAGAGATGTAATTCTTAGTACAACGACAACTGTTGTTTACCATCTGGTTATGCAGTATAATAAGCTTTGCAGGTCTATTCTGTCGTGTAATGATAGTACAGAGTGCTGTGATTTATATAATCCTAAATCCCTACATTGTGAGTGAACTTCCATGTATAGGAATTCTGATGTGTCATATTTTGATGTAATTGTATACAAGGCAAATGGTCAAACTTATATTCTTTATTGTTTTCATCTGTGTCTTTCAAACTGCATTGTGAAATCTCACCAATGAGGAATTAATTCATAACCATTTGTCTTCTGAGAGTCTAGCATTTAGGGAAAAAATCAATCATATTTTGAACATCAGCATCATTCCTCTGCATTTCTCACTCAGAAGCTTAAATAACAGTTCAGAGGTTAGCAGAAATGACCACTGAGCACTACACATAGGATTGGAATGTTTGGTTTATGTATGTGGGTTTATTTTCTGACCTTAATAAAGTATCCTAATATAAAATATTTTTGGCTAGAAATATAAATATAAATAGACAACATTGTTCCATACAGATGCTAGGGAAAGGGACACAGCCAGAAATTTAATAGACAAGAGAAGGTATCTGAAGCATAATTCTCCTGTAAATCATGTGTTCATTGATTATACTAGGAAACAGAGGGTATAAATGCTAATGAAGGATTATGTGTACCTACAGAGTTTTGTTATTGGAAGCTGCCTTGCATTTATGATGAAGTTAGTCCCTCTCTGTACCCCCATGTGTGCCTGTCATCTCACTTTTACAGTACTGTGTAAGACACTGGACAGTAACATGGCCTTGCATACTGGTAATGAGAGGTTCAGGATGTGCCAAGGGGTTGCATATTTGTAGAGTTAGCTATATTAATGCAATAGAACATTTTTAAGCTCTCAGCAACAGCCGTTTTTCCATAATGAGTCTGTACTGCATTTCTTTTTGTGTTCTTTGCCTACTGAACAAACATATTCAGTGAAATGTCACATTTGAACATTACCCTGAATCATAGGGGTAAAATAATTAGAGAGCTACTTATATAAAATAGATATTTTTTTATTGTAATTTGCTTCTGAATGGCTTTGTACCTTGATGGAAAATAAATATGGTAGTTTTCAATTCTCCCTGTTAGTGGAAAAAAGGAAAAGTAAATGAGTGTGTAAAAGAATATGAAGTCTGTACTGGGACAAGAGAGTACAGTGTGAGAGGATTTTTTCACAGCAGTGTGATTTTTGAAGAGCACACCTTTGGTCTTGCAAATGAGATGAAACTCAAGATTTTATTAGTTGGGATTGTACAGGAGTTCGTGTGTGATTCATGAAACAGAAGAGCACTTGTAAGTAGCCAGCTGCATGAGAGCAAGTAGAGTTGCAAAGAGAACTTTGAAAACTATTTTCCACACAGTTATGCATCAGGAAAATTCGGTTGCCTGTGGGAATATTGTGTGCAGTAAGGAAAGTGCCGTCTGCTACTGGGTCTGTGGAAGGTAAAGCATAGGTGACTGAGGTTTGATCACTTCTAGCAAGTGACCATATTGAAGGAAAATGAAGAGCAGAGGCTTTTTGTGAGAGCTGTTTGGAAAGGTATTAAAAGTGTGCTCTAATCAGTGTATTTGCTCTGTTTAAGACTTGAGTGGTAAAATATTCCCAAGAAGTTCCCTAAGGGATACGGGTTAACAGCCTTACTCTGAAATGGGTAATAATAAAAGAGGATGCTTAGCTTCAAGTCTTTGCTTACTGAGGCATTGAGGCTATGATCTTTTATCTTAAAGTGAAGGATGCTCTCCAGCCAGTAAGTCTGGTGCATTTAAGTCACTGGTTGAAAGCTCAGAAAAACACCTTGTACTAGACTTGAAAACAAACAGGTGGCCAATATGTGTCACCAACCTGTTACAACCTCTGGAGTCTCAATTTGAGTCACACCTTACCTCCATCTTATCTTTCCTAGTTAGGCTGTGAAGACTGATGTGGAATTTGGGTGTACAAAGACATATGTTGAACTAGAAAAGACTAAATCCTAGGAAAAGCTTTCATAGTTACCTGGATAAGCAGCAGCGATCAAACTGGGTAATGGCATACTGGAAACCAACACTGCCCTCTGATAGCAGAACCTCAGAACAAATTGTATGTGAATCTTAGTCATGGGCCTATTACCTTTTTTACTTTTGGTAGCTCTTTCCTTCAATCTCCATATTTTTGTCTTATCTGAGCTGTGTTTTATCTAACTAGTTCTTAATGCGGTACCTCTGTTTATTTCTAGAGGACTATTATGTGGATTTTCCCTCTCCATCATTTACTCTCACATCCCTTCAGTTTTCTCTCTACAAAGATGTATATTTTGCAACATCTGTCAGTAGACGTATCTGGTGTTTTGCATACGGTGACCCAAGAGATACACCATTCTTCTGGTTTTCTCCAGCAGTCCCGATTTCAGATGCAGCTAAAAGTATTAAAGCGTAGTCCATGAATCTCAGCTTCTTACATCAAAAGTAATGATAGACAGTAGCATGCATGAGAATTTTTTCATAGGACTAAAAAGTAGCAGCTAAACAATGGGAAGAACAATATTTCGGGAGACTCTACTATATTTTTTTAATTCTTTTTTTCTTCGTCATTTAGATTGGTGCAATTTCTAAATTTATTCAGTCTTATTTCAATGGCCAGTTAATAATGCTAATTAAAAATTAGAGAGGAATTAGAGTCCTTAAAATTTTCATCTTAAAATTCCAGCTATCTTCCATTTACAAATATTTTGGGTTTATTTTATTACAAACATTAATTAATAGGAATTAAATCTCCCAATTAAAGATTCAAAGCTTTAAAACTAACCTCTACAACTAAGCATAGAAAAACCCCCATCCTGTCCTGATTTGATAGATAGCTCAACATACTCTACCTAGAATCTGCTCTTTGATAAGAAGTGTTTGTGAAGAATTTGTGACTGAGCTGACAAATCAGTTTGAAAATTTTGCTATTAAAAAAAAAAGTCTCACATCAGTTGCTGCCTTCTGTAAACACCACAGAGACTCAGGGCAACAGAGAATAAGCATGCTGAGAGCAAAAGGGAGAAATCAATGAAGGGGTGAGGGGCTAGAGGAGAGAGCGCATGGTCCTCAGAGACAGCAAAGTAAGGCAGCGAAGGGCATCTTATGGAGAACAGAGTAGTCTGAACACTTTGTGTTGAACACTTTGTGTTACTGTGTCTCTTGGTGGACTTTCAGGGTGCAATACGATTTTTACCAAAAAACAAAGGCTATGTGTATGTGTCTCTCTTGGCTATCAGAGCAAATGCAGAAATACCAGGCCTTTATTACTCATCCTTCTAAAAGTTCAGCTACATTCTTTGGAAAACAGGATTCTGTGGTTCTCTCTTTTAAGACTCCACAAAGCATTGTATATTCTTTTTGAAAGAGAAAATACAGAACAATTTCTTTATACAACTACTTAATTGAATGAAAATGAAAGAACTAAATATTTAAAGTATTTAAGGATATTTTTCATGTGAGATTCAAATGAGTACACAGAAATGCTATCACTGTAAACATTTTCTCCAGACTTTTGCACAAACTCTTATCCTTATTCTATAGCATTTTATCATAACGTAGGTGTTTTATGTAACATTAACATTCTCTTTAGATGAATATCAGATAAAAATATATCCTCAGAGATTTTTTTATTTGGTAAAATATTTTAAAAAATCTTAAGCCCCCATTCCCAGAAATTGCTTAAACACTTCAACTTCAGTGTTTTCAATTTTAAACTTGCAGCACTAACTAACTTTCTAGTTAACTTCGCATTATAGGGCAAATGCTGCTTGTGATAAAGCTTGATTTTTTCTTCCTCCATCTTCTGATGTTGAATCACTATAAAGCTAGTTTTATTGTATAAGAATATCAAGAGGTTCTATTAAATACTGTGAAATGGTGGGTTAGATGAGCATTCAAAGTAAATCTAAGGAGATTGTTGCTTGGATGTATCCTAAATAGTATATCCTGCTTGCAAGGGTTAAAACCGTACATTAAAAAAAAATAAAATTAAATCCCTTGTGGAAAGAACCTTTGTCATAATTGCAGTCATTTATAGTTAATTAACATAACACTCAAACAATGATATAATCAGATCATGCCATTGATTAGAATGAAATTACACACCAGAAAAAAGAAATTAAAAGTCCAAGCATTAATGTACCTTGTTTTAAAAAACCTCTGTGAGATTGATTTACTCTCTCTTCCCCAAAAAGTAAGTAATCTCCTCATGCCTGTTATTATCTTCTGATTAACTATGCAGTGCCACCTGGTGTGCAGATGGGAGGAATATTACACATCAAGAGCTCTGTTCACACCCACCCACACAGATATAAACCTACGTGGCAAAAAGTGAACAGATGTTCATTTTGCTTGTGCTATAGGAAAAAATTGTGCATCATACTCCTGATTCATAAACTAAATTTGGAGGACATGAAATCTACATATGGGGCCCGTAGGCCCATGGCCAGCTCAGACGTTTATGAAGGAAATATGTCATGTTCAAAATAGTTCTCATTTCAGGTTGTGAACAGACTTTTATTTGTTTGCTTCTCTGGTTTTGGTTTACCTGGTATTTCTGAATTTTCTTTTTCTCTTCACGTGCTATTTCACTTATCTCGTCCAAATGAGTTTAAAGGCAGAGCCATTTGAAAACATCTCCAGGATTTATCTGTTAGTTGATTGCTTTCTGGAGTTGATTTCTGTTTCTTTGCTTTATGATGTTCCCAAAAATTATGCTGTTAGGCTTCTTTGCAAAGACTTGTTTGCCTCAGTGGTAATGTAGGAAGTCATGTAAATTACAACATATCTTGGTTAAGGATGGATCTTGAGTACAGGCATTGTGCAGCCTTAGGCTCTGAAGATTGCCAGCTCTATATTTGGAGGTTTTTCGGTGTTGTTTTTTATTATTTTATAATTTAATAAATATTTTGACAGTTCATAGGTTATACAGCTTTTACTGCAAGGCAACCAAAGCCTAAGATAGAGAGATTAAACACAACAAGTAGGGAAGAAAAATAATATGTTGGAAGGTAGCACAGGAAAGAATGATGTTGGAAACATGATCAGCTAGATATTCAAAATAAATGTGTGCCTAGCTTTGTTCCTGAGTTGGTTTCATTGCCGCTTGTAAACAAGGGTGGTCACTGTTTCAGAATCTTGTGAAGACAGTGCTTTTCACCATGGATTTTAAATGGTGACAACAGCGGCTTTTTGAGCACTGGTATCCTTATACAATAAAAGATATTAAAGACTGCAGAGCCAGGGAAAACACTTGAAATTATATCTTATTGTGACAAAGCAACATATTCAAATCCATTTAGCTGCAAAAAGCTGTGAGACTGGTATTAGAAATAATGAGAATGAAATAATCAAGATGAGTCATGAAGTTAGACAGAGTGCTTCGAACTTGAAGACAAACAGTGCTGAAGAACAGTGGCAGGATCTGGACAAGCCAATTCAAAATATTTCACAGTTGTCTGACAGGATCCTGGATAGTTCTAAAATTAAATTAAGAAAAATAAAGATCCCGTGAGAAGGCCAGTGATAGATGTGTTTGCATTTAGTATGCAACAGGATCAAAACTTCACATTGAACTGCAGCTGTATGAAGTGAAGTCCCATGGAAGAAAGTCTACACAGGTCTCTGCAGTCAAGTGTAGGACTTCTTTATAGTCTGTCTCCTGGAGAGCCTTAGCTCATGGCTCATAGCTTGGAGAATGAATGCATCCTTCTATAACGCCACATTTCCTGTTTCATAGCTCATGTGAATGATATTATGAACAAATTACACAATAATTGATTCTAATACAAAACTTGTAATTCCTCATTTTATTCTTATCTTTTGCTACTCTTTAATCTAAAAGGCCTTGTTATTTATAACCAAAAAGAATATAGTTATATTAGAAAAGGAACTCTGTGAAAGAACCTGTTCTTACATGTTATGGCAGATGTCTGAACTCGCTTTTATTCCCAGTGCAGCATCTTTCCTGGAGACCAACTATGTACATAAATCCAAGAATTTTTATGCTTGAGGCATCTTTTTCTACTATTGGCATTTGTAGTAAGCTGTTCTTTCAGTTCTTTAGACCTCACTAGCGCTCTGGATATTGGTGGAACATTCCTAATGCACATTGGAAGCACTAGGCAGTTGAAAGCTTTGAAGGCTCAGATGCACAAAAAAGCTTATTAATTATTAATAGTCTTAGGGCACTTTCAAAAATACTAATAATCTGCCCTTGGGCATCCTTAAGATATTCACTTGTAAATTACACAGATTTTTCTGCTCTTACTTACTTATCTCTGCTACCAAAAAAATACTTAGCATAACAATCTCTCCTGCACGTTTTACAAAAGATTCTCCCGTCTCTTTCCAAGATGCTGAACAGTCTGCCTGAAGAAATACTCATCTAAATATAATGATAAAATAATTTGATTCATATTGTTTTAAGAGTAGTTTATTTTTTTAATATCTGAGTGGATTATTTAGTCTAACATTATTTAGCACTTTGCTTGGAGATTATTCAAGCACATATTTTTAAGAATTTTTGTGTTTTGAAGTGCATAAGAAAAGAAAACTCTGAACAAAATGGTGATGTTACATATTACATTTTGTATTCTGATGTTACACACTTGAGTGCTTTACACCTAAAGAAAAAAGGTCTGATTGCTTGTATGCTGTCTCCGAAAGTTCACTCCATGAGGCAGGTACTTTTATCTTCTAGATGTACAAATATTGATTATGCTGCCATCTTTTTACTTTCACATTAATATTCAGACACAGAATGAACAACCATCTAAAGTGCATTTGTAATTTGGTGCATATAATTTACTCTAGTTGAGCTCTCTTTTCTTGTAAGGAAAGTGTGTGTGGTCCAATATGTATTTAACACAATCAGACACTTTTTGAAACAATGTTCTACCTAATACTTGAGGAGGACCGACATAATATAAAACCTAAACAATAGATTTAGAAATTCCTTTCCTTCATCTTGTTTGCAAAGGATAAAACGCTGATTAAAAACCTAACCTTGTTGCATTTAATTTTTTTTTGTTTTTAAAGATTGTACACAAGTAGGAAGTGTATCAAAATCTCACTTGTTTAGTGCCAATGATTGGTGAGAAGATGGCAAGGAATTTTTTTGTGTTAATGAGTAAAGTTTTAAGCAGTCTTCCTGTCACATTTATGTCTCATAAATATGTTTCTGAATTCATATTCCTTTTACTGCTGACTCAACAAGGGGTGTATCTACTTGTTGAATTGAACTGACAAGACAAAACTGGGTTTGTGTGGTGAACTTGTAGTGCATGTTGATGGACTTTTTGAAGTTGCCTAAGGAGACCTTCTTACTCTGCCATTTCTCTGCTTTGTGAGAGTGGTCCCTAGGAAGCCACTGCTGAGCATGGACAGGGCTCATCTGACCCAGTGGTTGTCTTGTGCTTCTTAGTCATGTGCTTTCCTTTTCATCATTGCTCAGTAGTCAGGCCTTTGTTGGTTTTGGAAGCAGTTTGATATAACAAAGGGCAGTTACCTCATTTCAGGGGAAAATCCTGGGTGTGCTTGAGGCCAGTTTTGGTCCTTCATTTAGCTTGGAGTGCACTCTTTAGTGATTGATTCTGTTTCGGGTGGGATTCATAGTCTGAGGGCTTTCTGAGTCCTGAACAGCCCGCAGTGTATGCCCGAGGGAATCCCTCATTCTATCCTTCAAGCTCAACACATTAATTGAAAAGCTCTGCTCTTCCAGAAGCATTTGTAAGTTTATTATCCAATACAATAGCATCTACCATCATGGGAAGGCACATCCACTGCCCTTCTTTAGTTTTAATGAGACAGAAGTTTTTAATGACGACAAATATCTGAGAAGAAAATTTTACATGTTCACTATAGTAAGTAATCTTTAACTAAGCTATGTAAATGTTTGTGCTGCTGTGTCTCAGATTTTTAATAGATAGAGATTATCCAGGCTTTTGAACCACTTGTCATGGTCATGTTACTTGAAAATTGTTCTTCACTGTTCTAATCTGTACTTCTCAGAGATGCCACTCATATGGTTGCTTTACTATGAAATTAAAAGTAACTGTGTAAATATGTATATTAATGATTACTAAATGATTGCTAAAACTGTGTATGTAATTAGGATAGAGCATATGTATGTAATTTATATACAGCATATAACTATTATAGTATGTATCACATGGCAATTTTAAAAGACTGACTAACAGGTATGCAAATATTTCTCTAGGTTTGTGAACCATATTGGCATGTTCTACAGACTTGAGATAAAGTTTGACATTCCTTGTGCATAAAGTCACATAGATAGTCTTCTGTGTGCACTTTATAGTATCAAACCATATTCAAAATTTGACACTTTCTTGGTGATGTCACGAGGTGTGGGGATATATATAGTAATTAACATTCATTGTTTGTACTGTTACTACTTTCTGTGTATTAATGCAAAGTTTACTGTAAATTGTCTTTATAAAACAATGTTTACAAAACTGAAACACAGAAATAAGAGTACTAAGTACTCATAGTGTTTGGATAATGCTAATACAAATTACATGTTTATCTAACAGAGGAAAATATTTTCCAAACGTTGTCCTTGACAATGTTTTCTTTCACAGGAAATCCTTTGGCTATTGTTCATTCATTTGTGCTAAAAATGGAGTAAGCTGAGCATGAACCATTAGAGAAAGTGAAAATGTATTCAGCAGTTCGTATGATGACTCAATATTCCCTCAAATGATCTTTGTTGATTAGCTTCATAGGAAGAAAAAGAAAGAATAATGAGAATTTAAGTATCAACAGGTTTCAGCCAATTAATCTTTAATGATAATAATGCCATTGGATTGGAATTACTAGTCACCAAGTAGAAACTTATGGTGTATTACTACATTTTTAAGAGTTGTAAGGTTTTATTTTTATTGTTCCATTGATGTAATTGAAGATAATTGAAGATGGTATAATTCACTTCAGATTTCATAGGATTATTTTTGCTAGATATAATTCTTTGTTTATTTGTGACCAATGATAATAGGTGGTTGTTTATTTGGGTGTGATGGGTATATTTAAATAGATTCTAACACTTTAGTATAGTGAAATTAGTACCTGGTTGCTATTTAAATTGAGATTACATTGTTAACCATTATCAAAGATAATTTCTAAATAGTAGGATATTTATAGGTTTTTCTCTAATACATTGGATTTTTTAAATGAGAGTGGAACTATCTTCTAAAAGAAAGTTATTCTAATTTTATATATAGTATATTCAGTAGTTAGACATTGTAAATATTACAATTCATTATTTCAATATCCAAGTGACTTAAACATGATTTCATTTCTGTTTGTTGGGAAACACAGGCTTGATGCTTCTATTATAGCCTGATAAAAATCTTTTGTAGATTGTAGAAAAATGATGGCCAGATTTTTATCTGTAAGTTTTGTTAAACTTTAGAGAGCTAGAAAAGACTTGCTTCGAAACAAACAAAAAATGCTCCCAAAAAGATTTTGCATACTTAGGCAACCGAATAGCAGCTGTTTACATTTTTATATTGCTTATCTCCTTACACTCAGAGTTTGAGTTCTTTGCTATTTCTAGCAGAAATAAATTTGCAGAGTTAGAGGAGATAGACAGAGTGACCATTCTGTACATGAATCGTAAGGTTGTGGTGTCTAATCACTGGGATAAAGTTCCTGCCTGTTCTCTTGCTGTAGTAGCCTCTTGATAATAAAGCTTGGTGTTAATTTGCATTAAAATTCCTGCAGTAGATAAAATCTAAAGAAATCACCCCTAATTGTTAGGATCTATGATTTCTTTGTGCACAGCTTTTCTGGAAAGCCCAATAAAATTAAGTAAAGAAAGTTCTGAAATCTTAGCACTTTTTACATTGTAGGGACATAAGAGTCTTAATACATCCACTACATTGACAAGTTGGTTTCTTATTTTTCAAATGCAAATATGGGCCTTTGCATGTGCTGAGTGTACCCTTTATTGTATTGAGGCATAGAAAATACACACTGTAGCTTAGACACTTCTGTAGACCTGCTATGCTTGCAAGAATGGAATATATTTAAGCAACCTTGCAGGGTGAATAATCCTCAATACAAGCGTGGCATTCAGTGTTCATTCAGAACACTATAAAATATGCAAACAAAGTGTTTAGTTAAAGGAGAGTTGAGTGAATTGCAGCTGTGGCAGGAGATGGTAGTTGTTTTTAACTGGAAGCCACGTTCATTGCCTTTAATTTTTCACTTGGTTAATAACAAAAATATAAATCATGCACACCACAATAGATCAGTGGAGAGAAGCAGTGTAGTGTGATGATCTGCTAAGAGTGAGACTAGGGCTCTGGCTATTGGCCTCCTGGCTGAGTTCATTCTTCTCTAATGTATTGGAATAGTGAAACTGAGCACTAAAATGACTATGGAAGTGCTCAGTACTGCAGAAGTGCTGTGGAGAAGCTAGACTATGTTCTTACTAGCAAATGTCAGGCTGTTCCTTGGAGCTACAGAAATCTTCATTTCTAACTACTTGCAATTTGTGCAGCTTCCCCAGTTTAATTTCTATTCCAGTATCCTGAAAAGATGTGTAACAACCAAAAGAGCAAATTACATAATGCAGATTTTATTTTACGTTATTGGCATGAATCCAGCAATTTCTCAATAATCACAAGGAAGTTGAAATTTTTTATCAGATAACTTCTTACTCACATTGAACAATTTGCTTTATATTTTCCTCTGTCATCATGGCTAGGCTTCGCGAACGAAGATTTGGGAAGGGCTCTACCCATTTTTCATGCAAGCGCGTTGGTGGCTAAAAAGGCCAATACGAGAAAGGCAAGTCCGGTTGCAAAAGACACAGCAGAAAGACTCCTTAGATGGTATATTCTGCAAGGTTCGATTCTTTCTGCGTTGTCTTTTCTCCTCAAGAGTGATCCTGCGTGCCTTCTCAAAAGCATCAGCAGCGTTATAAATGGTCTGTCTCCAGGCCTCCCGATTAGAGGCCAGAGTGGACCAGTTATGGTGATCAATATGCCCGAGGCTGAGTTGTTGCTTCAGGGAGTCCTTGTATCTTTTCTTTGGAGCTCCTCTCTTGCGGCAGCCAGTGGCAAGTTCACCATAGAGCAGGATCTTAGGGAGGCGGTGGTCCTTCATCCTAGAGATGTGCCCTGCCCAACGCAGTTGCGTTCTCAGGAGCATGGCCTCAATACTTGTAATTGCTGCCTGTTCGAGAACAGATGTATTGGTCACATAGTCTGACCAATGGATGTTAAGGATTGTACGGAGGCAGCGTTGATGGAAGCGTTCTAGGAGACGCAGGTGGTGGCGGTAGATGACCCATGATTCGGAACCATATAAAAGAGTAGACAGCACTATGGCTCTGTAAACACTGATCTTGGTGCTTTTCTTCAAGTGTTTATTACGCCAAACTCGTTTATGGAGTTTTCCAAAAGCACTGTATGCCTTCGCTAACCTATTGTCTATCTCCCCATCAATCTTACCATCTGAGGAGATGAGGCTGCCTAGGTAATTAAACTGTTGGACTGAATTGAGTTCTGACTGGCCGATGGTGATGTGGGGACGGTGGGGGACTTCCTGAGGTGCAGGCTGATGGAGAACTTCAGTCTTCTTTAAGCTGACTTCCAGCCCAAAGAGCTCAGCAGCCTCTGCAAAGCAGGATGTTAAACGCTGCAGAGCTGCTTCTGTGTGGGCAACAAGGGCGGCGTCATCAGCATAGAGCAGCTCCCGGACAAGATGGTTTAGGGTCTTAGTATGGGCCTTCAGTCGCCTTAGGTTGAATAGGCTTCCATCAGTACGATATCGAATGTAGATACCGTCCTGATCATCGAGGTCTGCCGAGGCCCTTTGAAGCATCATACTGAAAAAGACTGTGAATAGGGTAGGAGCGAGAACGCAGCCTTGTTTCACACCATTCTTTATTAGAAAGGGCTCAGAAAGTGTGTTGCCATATCTGACTTGGCCGTGCTGATCCTCATGAAGTGAGATGATCATTTTAAGGAACTTGGGGGGACAACCTAAACGTTCCAAAATCTGCCAAAGACCTTTTCTGCTCACAGTATCGAAAGCCTTGGTGAGGTCGACAAAGGTTACATAGAGACCTTTGTTCTGTTCCCTACACTTCTCTTGCAGTTGTCTGAGAACAAATATCATGTCTGTGGTGCTCCTGTTGGCTCTGAAGCCACACTGACTTTCAGGTAGAATTCCTTCTGCTATAGCGGGTATTAGTCTGTTCAGGAGTATTCTTGCCAAGATTTTGCCAGCAATGGAGAGCAGAGTAATACCACGGTAATTTGAACAGTCTGATTTAGTACCTTTCTTCTTATACAAGGTGATGATGACTGCATCACGAAGGTCTGAAGGTAGTTCGCCTAGTTCCCAACAGCGCACCACAAGCTCATGAAATTTAGCATGGAGTGCAAGGCCCCCATGTTTCCAGACTTCAGGTGGGATTCCATCAACCCCAGCTGCCTTGCCGATTTTCACCTGCTGTATGGCCTTGAGGGTTTCTCCTAGAGTGGGGGCAGTATCCAATTCGTATTTCACCGGTTGTTGTGTGATGGACTGAATTGCTGAGTCTTGTACTACACGGTTGGTACTGAAAAGAGTCTGAAAGTGTTCAGACCATCGATTCAGAATGGAGGTTTGATCTGTCAGAAGCGTTTGACCATCTGCACTGAGTAGTGGGCTTTGGACTTGGTATGTAGGCCCGTATGCTGTTTTCAGGGCCTCATAGAATCCTTTGTGATCCCCTGTATCTGCACATAGTTGAGTTTTTGCAGCTAGATCGGTCCACCATTTGTTCTGGATGTCACGGAGTTTCTGTTGGAGCTTGCTGCAAGCAAGACGAAAGGCTGTTTTTCTAGCGTGACAGGAAGGCAGTGCAAGGTGTGCTTGGTGGGCGGTTCTCTTCTTCCTCAACAATTCCTGGATTTCTTGATTATTTTCATCAAACCAGTCCTTGTTCTTCTTGAGGGAGAACCCTAAGGATTCTTCAGAGGATTGCAGGATGCTACTTTTAATATGCTGCCAAATTGTTTCGGGAGAGGAAACTGCAGAATCTGTGGAATGGTTATCAAGCTTAGTTTGAAGGTTTGCCTGGAATCTTTCTCTTACTGTGGCTGATTGGAGATCGTTAACTTGGAGTCTTCTCCTTGGGATACTGCCCCTCTTGGGTTTGAATTTGAGATAAAGGTTGAGTTTACAGCGCACAAGCCGATGGTCTGACATTCTGCGCTGGGCATCACGCGGGTGTGGAGGACATCGCGGACATCTCTCTGTCGCACCAAGACATAATCAATGAGGTGCCAATGCTTAGACCTGGGGTGCATCCAGGTTGTCTTCAGACTATTTTTCTGCTGAAAGATAGTATTGGTGATGGTGAACTGTTGCTCCGCACAGAATTCTAGCAGAAGTCGACCATTATCGTTGCAGTTTCCAACACCATGCTTGCCTAATACTCCTTTCCAGGCTTCAAAATTCTTACCTACTCTGGCGTTGAAATCACCAAGGATAATGATCTTATCATCTGCGGGCACCTTTTGGGTAAGACAGCGCAGGTCAGTGTAAAATTTATCTTTTTCAGCAGGGTCAGCTTGGAGAGTTGGGGCATATATACTGAAGATGACAACGTGTTGGTTGTTGTTTAGTGGAAGGCGTAGGGAGATAATGCGGTCAGAGTGACCTGTCGGCAGATTTTCGAGTTTAGGGACAATGGAGTTTTTGATCATGAAGCCGACACCTGAGAGATGTTTTTCGGTTCTGGGCTTACCTGACCAGAAGAGTGTGTAACCGGCACCTTGTTCTCTGAGGCTGCCTTCCTCGTGAAGGCGAACTTCACTGAGAGCAGCAATGTCGATGTTGAGACGACCCAGTTCATGGGCAATTAGGGCAGAACGTCGCTCAAGACGTCCACTATTGGCAGAATCGAGCATGGTTCTGATGTTCCAACATGCTAGAGTTAATTTGAGTACACCTTTGGAGGCAGGTGCATGCCTTTGTCTTTTGCTCTTTGTGCGACCGCATTGGAAGAAGATGCCTGTCGGTCTGCGGTTAACCAACCGGGTGAAGGTGGAGATGAGCTTTGTTTAGGCCACCTTTTCTAGGCCCCTCTCCGAGTGGAGCAAGCAGTGCTGTCCTTGAAAAGGCTGCTTGGTCGTTCAGGGTGCTGCCCCAAGAGACTCTCATCTCCGTCAGTCTCAAATGACCAATATCCTGAACCGCCTGCATGCAGGGTTGAGTCTGCGGCTCCCAGTGCATCTTTCACCTACCGTTTCGACCCTCGCCCGTCGCTACAGGACTTTTTGCATGTGGGTAAAGCCTTCAAGCCTGCGCAATGGATTTTTTAGGTGAGATGCAGTATGCGCGGAACTGAACCCACCCTTTAATCCTGAGGTTCATCTGCCAGGGCCGAGCAAGCTTGGACGGTGGCAGCGAGGTCCTCAGGACGTAGGTTTGATTAGAGTGACCTTCTCTGAGATGGATGGCCTTCCAGGGCTAAGCGAGCTCCATCTGCCCGGGTTTGGGATGAGAGTTGTCCTTCTCCTAGGATGACTGCCAGAAGGCTAATGAGCTCATCCTGCCCAGGGATGTAGTTTATCTGGTTCTATGGTTTTGACCTGTCTGGCATGGGCGACCCTACCGAAGGCATGAACCCTCGCCAGCATAGCTCGCAACCACACAGGGGTACATAGGCTACGTTCCTGTTAGAACGATTTGGGCAAGTCTTTTATTTCCAGTAACAACCCTTTGTCCTGCCCACTCTTTCAGGTTGTAACAGAGCAAAGCAAATATATCCAGAACATGCCAAACCTGGGCAGTAGCCGCAGGAGAGCCAAAACGAAAGAAATAAATAGACAAACAAACAAACAAACTGACCAACCGTTCTGGCCCCCGTACCTGTCCAAGGCTGAGGTACCTTACAAGGTCCCAGCCTGGCCGGGACCCCCATCAATCAAAAGAACCCTCTGTCCACCCAGACCTTATCCTTCCCCCACTGTGTTACCACAAATTCCAGGTGCACTGCTCACATGTGATGTGATGTTTCATACGGGACAGCCCTGCTCTCCCACCCGCCAGTCGAAGGACCCCCATGGCCAGCTCAACACCCATCCCTCTGCTCCGTCCCCCTCCCCCTCTCCCTCCCTCCCCAAACCTGGAACGGCAAACCTCTGTGTGCTCCGAAGCTGTGCTCTCATCTTCCACGGGGGTGCAGTGCTCGCTGGCAAGGCTCCCCCTTTCTCTCCTTTCTCCTGCCGCGGCCTTGCCTGGGGTCCAAAACCGCGCGCGCAGAGCGCGCGCGGCGCGAAGCCCCTGGGCCGGCGCGGCGTCCTGCACAGCGCCTGCAGCAGCCCCCGAGCCTAGCGGGGTCCCGCATGGCGTGTTCAGGGCCACCGGCCAGGCCATTTTCCTCTGTAAGATTATGCTATTACACATATATTGTATTCTAAGTACTGTTTTCTGAAATGAAATTTTAATAATTTATCAAAAATGAAACGTATCTTGCATAGTGACTAATATATATTTATTTCAACCTTTCAGATACGAAAAGATCTAGACCAGAAATAGTTTCCTTATATTGTTATATTTTACTTAGATGTTGGAAAAGAGTTTTGAAGACAATTTGATTGCATTTGTGTTGCCAATTTGAAGAGCAGCTTGACTTTGTTTCCTTCAGTTCTCGGAGAAAAATACACCTCTGCTTGTATAACACCCCTTCTAAAACTCCCTCTGTCATGCAGTAGGGGTTTCTAATAAGCATGCAGTAGTGTAAGGGGTCAGGGACTAACCAGTGAATAAAAGTCAAAACTCAAAATGAGGTCCCTTTCCTGTTTAGAACTGGGCAGTGATAGATACTGATAATGTTTGATTAATGAGCAGCAGCCTTGCAGTGGGTGAAAACATCTGTAGGAAATGATTTATTATTTCAAAGGTATTGGAAGCTTACTGTATCTTGTAGATTTAACTCTGTGTGCCTGAATAAAATAAATGAGATGCAACATGTGAAAAATGAAAACACATTACTTGTAAAGAATGTGTCACAAGCAAGGTATTTTTGTTCAAGTACACTTTGTCATGGGGATTTTTAATGTTGGTCTGAATACAAATCATTTAACTGGTTCATAAAATCAACCTAGTTGGAATTCTTGCATCTATCATTGGGACAGAAATGAGGGTTAAACTTAAGTGCTGGAAAGTCCCTTAAATTTTTGCATTTGGCATCATATACAGCTGTTCCAACTGCACATGTGAACAGAAAAAATTTTCTTAGAAATATAATAGCAGTAAAAAAAAAATTGATACAGTTTTAACATTGAAATAAGGAAAATTAATTTATTTGTAGTGTCATTAAAATTTGTTAAATTTTCTGTAAATATGTTTATGAACAAAAGTCTAATTCTCTTCTTCCTACTCAAGCTGTGTGCTTGAAAATGAACAATGACTTGTAGATGGAGAGTTTAGTTTTGTGTACTTGCAATTTAGTCTTGTAGTTGCTGGGTAGTCTTTTAGACTGCCTTTGGTTTATAAAGTGACCTTATTCTTTCTGTGTTACATGTCTGTGAATGTTGATCCAGTGTCAGGACCCTCGGCTATTCAGAGCTGCCATGGAGTTCGGATCATGTAGAGCTAATGATGGTGCAGACTCACCTCCATCAAACTGCAGTGTGTGTTCAGACAAGCTGGAGTGCCCTGACTCCAGCGTTAGAGAAAACCGCCTTTCCTCTAGTTTTGGAAATATGAAAGGTGGGACAGTGGAAATGTAGTCTGCTCTCCCATTTTCTCATCTTATGCTGGGTCAGTGACTGTGGAACACTTCTCTGCAGTGGGTAATATTTGGAAATTCTGATATATAATGTTCCATAAATCTACACCTGTTTTATATATACACCTTATCCATTTTCTTACTTTTCTGTTCTGTCTAATTCAATAGGCATCTAAAATATTTTTCTTTTTGGGATTCGGTACTGATTATTTAAGTGTGTATAAATGCCTGTCAAAAAAAATACGTACTTTTATAATGTGTAAAGAAAGTATAACCTGGTAAAGGTTTCAGTTAATGTGTGCCAGTTTTTGGTAAAATTGGATGATGCACGGCTATGTCCCTTGAACCTATTTTCTGGAATTTAGTGCTGAATGGCTACAACATAGTATTTAGTTACTTAGGGTCATCATTGTTTATCAGAAGTTTTGTTTTGGATCCTGTTAGATTCTCTTCATAGCATTTGCTTTATTTACATACAGGCCTTTCTGCTCTGTTCTTCATCTTGTTTTTATCTTATGGGCTCCTCTGTAGTAGGAGTTAAAGAATAGAAAAAAAATCTTTATCTTCAATCCTTTTTTTCATAGTATCTTTGAAATAGAAAGAAAAAGAAATTAATCTTGTCCTCGGACCATGCCATCAGCCATTTCTTTAGGGTCCTTGAGTAATGTCATAGCTTTGGGTTGAAGGTTCTCATTTGTGGAGAGGTTGACTCATCATCTCATCAGATCCTAGAAGTTATTTTTCTAAGATGTACTAGGCAGTTAAAGCACTTATGAAAGTGGAGGACATCTGGTTCTACTGTCACTGGATTTCATACAATAGAGCTCCAGCAGTGGTAGCAACTCCCTCTCTTTAATGTGGAAGCCACAAACTGACTACATAAAGGAGTGACCTTTCAACCTACAAGCTGAGTGGAATTAGAGCAGCTTGCCAACCATGAGGTCTTGGTAGTATCTCTGCAGCAGGTGTTGGCCTAGAGAACATATGGAACAACAGCTGGACACTAAGTCCTCTGAGCTCTCTCAGGATCCTGACCCATGTATATTTATAGAGGGAGAGGGAAATAAAAATCAAAACCCAAAGCAAACAAACCTAAAGAAGTAGATAATCAGGATTTATAGTGATGCTACATGGACGCTGCAATAATTTACTCTAGCAGCCACATTGAAACTTCAGAAGCAAAAGCTGTCAAAAGCATTGCAAATGTGATAATTTTCGCACTGAAGGATTCTGCACTGAAGAATCTGGATCTAGACTCTTTGGTCGGGCAGTTAAGTCTATAAGCTATGAGTCATGGCAAAGGAAAGCCTAGTTTAAGCAAACTTATGCTTGCTTGACATAACAAGTAGACCAAAGAATTATGTAACATAATTTTCTCCAGTTTGTCAGAATTCAATTAAAAGAATGAGTTGCCTTTGCTCGTGTATGTATGCATCTGTGAATGTGTTGGAGAAGGACTTGACTTGTGTCAAGGGTTGGTCCAGCTACTGTTTTAGTTACATCAATGCACAGTGAAAAGGAACAGGGTCAGATATAGGTAACGGTTTGAATCCATGGTTTAAGTTCAATGTGTTTTGCATAGAACAAGCCCAGTTCACTAAAAAAGACAGGTTTCCTGCTACATACTAAAAATCATTTGTGACTAAATATATTGGAGCCATTTCTCATATTCTAGTTAAGGAATAGTAAGGCCTGGTTGCATAACAAATTCGGTGTCTCTAAATGAAAAATTTTATACAAGAACAAGAAAAGTATTCTTGAAATTCAAGATGATTTTTCACTGTTTTTAAAAAAATGTAAGTGGCTAAACTGATTCATGTATGTAAAAATATGTTATTGGGATTTGTTTTAAGGTACGTCTTGAAGCTTCTGCCACTTTAGAATCTAGATATACATTTTATTGACATTTTTAAATTTGAAAACAGATTCAAGACTTAGTGCTTCAAGTGTGCATGAAAATGAGTGACTAAATGTAAGTATCCCTCCTTAAGTCAGGAGTTATTCCCAAAGTAAGTAGTATTCACAGATATTGAAATATATTTTGCAGTCACCTTAGTGGCTGTATTGCATCCCTGAGTTACGCACAAGTCCTGTATTCAAGCCTGTGTTATTTTGAAAAGACATTCATTTGGGGTCCTGCACCTGTCATTGTTTTCCAAGACAGTGAAACTTGGATAATAACTACAGTATGCAAGAATTATGAACTAATGCTGCAAGATAGAGTTCATTATGCGATTGTGTGCTTTTAAAATCATATGCTATTTTTGCTCATGTTCTTCAGCTGGGATAGAAGTGTATCTGTAACAGTATGACTAATTATCTTTACATGCATTTATCACTAAATAAACTTAACACAAGACAGCAAGATTGTTTACTTAAGCAGTATAATACTGGGAATGGAAGATAGCTCTAGAACATAGGATTACATTGCCAGAATGGCACTATTTATTAAGCTATGATAACGCTAATGTTCCTTTTTGATGTATAGCATGTGTGACTTAGCTGAACTTGTAGAGAGCCTTAAGGATGTTTCATTGAACATTTAGTATGGCAGTAAGCCAGAATACATTTAGCCTAAACTCAGATGACAGGTTGGTAATGAGGTAGTGATTGATGACCACTGCTTCCATATGAAAACCTGCTTGATATGCTGGGGGGGAAATGCATTGCTAGCTCTTCTACTTCACTCCCTCTGCATTAGTTATTCTTACTGTAGAGGAGTAGCATTGTTTGCTGGTTATTCAATCCTGGTTTCCCTTTTAGATGAGAATTGAGTACTCAGCTGAGATTGTAGAAGCACAACCCTGTGGCTTCATTTATGTGTAATTCAAATCCTAATTTCAATGGGTTTTTATTATCAAAAATAACTGCAATTATATCACCTGTGAAACAGCCTATAATATTCTTATTACCTACCTCTGTAATTTTGCAAATTCTTATGATTCACCTTCTGTGCCATCTACATGGCACTGCTTTCCCTTCTGATATAAAAAGAGAAACTTGGTCCAAAGGTTGGAACACATTGCTCAGGCAAACAAACCTGAACAAAAGACTGCTATTTGTTTTGCCTAGTCCTCTTGAATGCTTTATTGTAAAGACACTTTGCACTGCTTATTCATATGAGGGGCAAACTGATCTTCTGTGCACCAAGAAGGATATTTAAGCCCTGTCTTCCAGCCGGATTCCAGCCTGATGTCTGAATTAACAGTAAGAAGAGTTAGGAGGAGGTAGCAGAGGCTTGTAGGGATTATGTCCATAGCTGTACCCACTGAGACAGAAAGTATGTTAGATGTCCCCAAAGCTGGAGGATAACTAATGGGATCACATTAAGGCCTGGTTAGAAATCACCCAGGGGTGTGACAAAGGGCACTAGGGCAGCATAAATATCCAATGTCAAAAGAGACTCATTATTAGTGTTTTCCCAGGCAGAAGTGACTTTTGGTCAGGAAGGGATAAGGAAGCTTGTCACTCTAACCAGAGTGACATTGTACTCCCTCAGAGCAAAAATGTGAGTAAAAAAAATGGGATCAGTGGTAGAATCAAGAGCCAGAATAAGGAGATAACGAAGCAGGGCTGGGGTAGTTTCCATTCTTCTCCTGCTGCTCCCAGGGATGTAAGGGAAGTTTTCATGCCCTGTGGGTGTGAACTGACTGACTTTTCAACAAGGAACCAAAACAATATCAAAATGGCAGATTTGTGGGGTGAACCTGCATTGGACCCAAATGAGGGAGCCTTTGTCACTGAGGTTTGCTGATGGGCCTTTATGGCAGGACAAGTTTTGACTTGGTCAGGGTGAATGTCTCTGAGGCCAATTGAGGCCTGTCGGATAGTGCTTGGCAGCCAGGAAACCTCTAACAGTTACTGTATGTTTGGGCTGGTAATGATGACTTTGGGCAAATCCAGGAATGCTTCTGGCATGACTGCAAGAAGGGACAAATGGGCAGGCAAATCAGGAAACCACTGGACTTCCACTGTTGTATGAACTGGTGGCAACTATGTTTACAAGTGGTTTGTTTTGTACTGCAGTTCATTGGGAAATGGATACACCTTCCCTTTTGAGTTGGTGCTGAGTAAAACATTTTTATCTGCTTGGGCATGGGTCCAGGACGGTGCAAAGTGAGATCTAAGGTAATCAGTAATGCCTCTTGGTGGAAGAGAGAGTTCTTGTGAAATTACAGTAGTCTTCAGAGCAGACCCAAAGGAAAGTCAGTTGTGTTGTCAGGTGGAAGGAGGGGAGATGGCCACAATGCAGGGCTGGATTCAGATATGCTGTGCAGAAATTCATGTCCATGTGCACAAATGGAAAATTATTAGGGCAGAATCATGATCTATTTTATTTAGGTAGTTTAACTCCTACAGAAGCAAAATAACATTGTTATTTTGTTACTAAACCATACCCCTTTGATGTTTCCCTTCTCCTCGTGGCTTTGAATTTTCACTTGCAACCTTTTTTGAGAATCTCTGTTTATTGAATAGTAAGCACTTTAGGGAGCACTAGTCTTCTTTTTTGTTTAGAAGGGACTCACATCCCACATGTTCAATACCAGAAATTACTGTCTTTTAATTTAGATAATATAGTTCGTTTGATGGGAACTTACATTCCATAAGTCTGTATAGCTGCAGCATCGCCAGGGCAGGTGTCCTGAGAGCTTCAGAATTTGTCAACTCAAGTTTGAGCTAAACATTGCTTTCTTATGAATGTTTTGACTGAATTTGTCAAATGTTCACACTTAGAAGCTGTCCCTACTTGAGACAACCATGTTTTGTTGTTCACTGACCAGTGACAAGATGAAGCAGGTCCATTGATTTTTACCCTATTCCTCGAAAGACCTTAATTTTAACAAGTAGTGGCAAGTGAGGACATAGTCTTTGTGTGGAGATTAATGGCCATATGGTGTTATTGCTTATACACTGGAAAGCTTAGTTATTTACTGTAAAATCTGATTCAAAATTCTATACGCAAATCAGAAACTCCTACTTGGTTTGTTTCCATAACAACATACAAAACAACATCAATCACTTATAGTAGAGCTCCACACTCCATAATTAGGGATGCAGTTTTAAGAAGTGTGGGAGGAGTTCTGTAAAGTGGTTTTATGTTAAAAACATTAAGCCTTGTTCTCCCAAAAGCTTATGCACAAACTTCACTTACCAGTAATTCCATTGGCATTTTTGGCTATGTCTGCATATGATGCAGTGTCTGGAGGGACTACGGATGCTATGCTCTGTGTCCAGTCTGGATGACTGAAGTATGAATAAGGTTTGCCTGAGGGCGAACTTGCCTTCTGCACAGGGAGCCAATGTGGGGTTTACTTCAACAGACAGCATCAACTGACCACTTTAACTTACCGTGCATGGATTTCAGTATGAATGTAAATGCTTGCAGTACAACAACCTATAATATTGTAGAAAGTATGTCAAGAAAAAAATGCTCAAAGCCCTTCATGCAGAAAAAAAAGATAAAATTAGCTTTTAAGCCAATAGGACATCTACCAAAAGTATATATAGTATTTTTAACTGGTATCAGATATATTTATGCCATCTCCACACTTTCTACACTGTAGCAGTCAATGACAGATACTGCCATATACAGCTGTTACAACATCATAACTTCTTCAGTGGATCGGTTCTGCAGCCCCATTGATCCCTTCCACTAATTTACAAATTGAAACAGTTCAAAGTCATCAAATGCAAGGTATTACCTCTTCACTAGACTTACTACTTTGCTAGAAAATAGGGTATTTTTTTGATGTTTGGGTTTTTTTTGTTTGTTTATGGGGGGTTTATGGGGTTTTTTATGTTGTTTGTTAGTGTTTGGGTTGAGTTTCTTTGAATACACATTATCTGTATTTTAAAGTACCAACATAACATGCTTAAAGTTCTCCTGGCATTTTTGAGGCAATGGTATAACTAAGTTATGAGAAAACATTTTCTCCAAAGCATCTTGTAGCTGACAAATCCCTGGGCCCCTAGGCAAGCTATGTTCGAGTCTTGTTACTTGCAGCTGCTCCAGGGACGACACTCGTGATGTGAGCCTGGGAAGGAAAGGCTGAAGGGGAAAACCCTGAAAAAAATGAGGGAAAGTTTGAAAAGAAATACTAGATAAATGGGAGACAAACAAGAAAAATAAATTTACAAGGAAATGGAACTGGAAAAAATTGGGGAAACATAAAAGAAGAAAAAGTAGATATAATAGAGTGCATAAACTGTGAACAAAAAGGCAAATTGAAGAAATAAAAGCTGAAAGACATGAAAATATCCATAAAGATGATAAAAATGGAAAGGATTAAAATAAAGCAAAAGCTAATATAGTTATTCCAGCCACATTTTCAATAGTTTCCTTCCTTTGATAATGAAGATGTCAGTTTTTTCTTTAAGGAAAAAGAACAACTGAATGGAATACATGTGTTTTGCTGGATTTTGATGCTTTCTGCTCTTTGTAAAATATTTTTTGTTATGCATACTAAAGTAAGATCTAAAGTTAAGAAAAAACATTATATAAAACCTCCCTTGACTGATCGGCTATAGTAAGTTAAAAGATGGGGAAATGTGTATATTTTGGGTATTTTTGCACCAGTTTTCATTATGTTTCTTATTCAAGTCAGAGATTAAGCATATTGTTATGTCAGTCAATATATTGTGGGTTTTTTTAAAAAAGCATAATTAAATCACAGGAAAGGTTTCTAGGTGACAGGTAAGAGAAGCTGTATAATTAGACATGTCCAGAAAAAGTCAAATAGTGGAAACTAGTAATCCTGAAGGAGGGTTGCCATTGTCTATGCTGACACCAAATGACCATCTCATTCAAATGTTCAGTTCATTAAATAGTCACCTCCTGCTCGGCTTCTGCAGCTGAGCTCTTACTGCTCTGTGTGGAGTCAGTGGAAATAGGGAGGCTTTTAATTAAGTGTGAATTTTGATTTGCTCTCTGAATAACCCTTTGACAAGGTATTATTCCTTGGTTTTTAAAATTAGCAATCACATGTGTTTTCCAAAGACAGAGGAGGTAGCTGCCCACCAATATGAGTGAGTCTTTTTACCTGTGTCCATACAGGCTGCTGGCAAAATAGCTATGCTTTGACGTGGACTGCAGATGTAATCCATCTTCTTGAAACAAAGAAGGGGAAATAGTTGCAAAAATAAGCATTTTACGATAATTAATAACCAATAGGTGTTGGAGGCTTGGTTACTGTCTCTGGTAGTTGAGGAGCTCTCCCAGTCCTCAAGGCCTTTCTAAGACCATTGAGAATGGCCTTTCGAGGACATTGCCCACTTCTCTCAGCACCTTGATTCCTGAGTAGGGGACAGGTGGTCAGGATTCCTCCAGTGCTCCAATTACAAGGAGATAACTGTTAAGACAGTGCTTGCACTAGCACTGTCACAGACTTTGTAGTTTACAGTAGTTTGCATGCTTCCCAGACCATAAAGATTCTAGTTATGAAAGACACACTCATCGAGCATTTTAAAATCCTATTGTGTGAGTTGCCCAAGAGCCATCACAACCTTGCTTCTATTGTATGGTCCTCAGCAAATCACTTAAATTTCTTTGCACATCTGCAAAGTGCAGGGATAAATGTTTATCTGTTATCTAGATACTGGATATTTTGAGGATTGACTGTTTGTGTAGCACCTTGCAAATGTAAAGTGCTACAAACAGTAAATGCTATTTGTTACTATTGGGATTGAAGTATCTCATGCAGCCAAGCGTAGAGTATAGCTTGCTGCCTGCCTGATTTGCATTTATACATGCAATGAAAATGGGAAGGTGTAGCTATAATATCACTACCTTTATTTTATAAATTTTATGGTTCTTGCAGTATAGTCGGAAATTCTGCATGGCATCTGCTACACATTTAATTACAAGGCTTCAGAAATTTTAGATATTTTATTTTCTCCCTTTTTTCTTCAATGTGGCAATAGCATTGCATTTTCGGCATCTTTCTGATAGCTTCATTTGCTGAATGCATTGTTCTGTTTATTTCTTTTCAGGTTTTTATGTAATCTTAGTTGGATGTATGATTTACCTTTTATTAGTAATTATTCCCCCATTCTGTAAAATCTATGCATTTGGTAATTTTGGTTTCAGCATAGTGTTCTAAACTATCTGTGTAAATATTTGAATAAATAAGTAAATAGCAAAGTCTCCAAAACCTCCCCTATGATGCCTTAATAATAATCTCTTTCTATCTTGCAAAGACTGCATTTAGTGATAGAGATGATCAGGAAAAGAAAAAAAGCTGTCTGATATATAAATACATATCTGCTCAACATTTTATTTCAGACTCAAGAGGTATTATAATCCTAATCCCTCCCTCCAAAAATTTGAGGACATGAGCTTTTGGAAAGACCTCTACTTACAGGTGTCTGTGTATATGCAGGGTTATGTGACTGTCAGTGCAGGGTTATCAAACTGATAGTTTTCTTCACACATACTATACCTTCAACATACAGATTTGATTTTGCATCTGAATGCATAAGTGAATACTTGTTTTCTATTTATATGTATACTATAATCCAAAATAAAGAATGAAGAACTGGAGGTAGGTTTTGTTTTAGCAGAGAATTCTGTTAGATAAACATTATATGTCTAATTTTATATGTGAAGGAAAACTAATTTATAATTTAAAATACTGGCATAAAAGGCTTGGCTTGATACAACTGATTTGGTGATGCTGAACTTCTGAAAGACAATTTTATCAATAGAGCTGTGAATGTTCAAATCAAGATTTTCCGTCTTCATGGTGGAATTTTTACATAGACTTTAAGGAAGCAATATCAGTTGTAACCTGTTAGAAAGTGACATGAGAGACAGAATTACTGTTCTTTTGTGTTGCAAACATCCATGACTGTCGAAAGTGAAATTTGAGAAACTGTTTTTAAATACAACTGAAATCATATGAGAATGGAGGAAAATTGTGTTCAGTTTTTGATTTAAAGTCCTTGTCATTATTTTACACTCTGATTTTACAAGATTAGGGAGTAATTTTGTTGAATAAGGCAAGCCAAATTCCATCATTTACTGGGAAAGGAACTGTGAGTAGCAAGATGTGCTTTCTGCAAACAAGTAGTGCATAGTATTAATTAGGAGGATGGAAGGAGGTTTTGAAGTGAAGAAATTTCAGAAATTAACTTTCGACCCTTGTGTGAGGTCTGTGTTTTCTAGTTCTCCATTGCTGAGCTTTGTTTCTTTGTAGCATGGGTGGTTGAAGAAAGGGTCTGATTTCCTTGTACGCTGCCACTGGCTAGGAGAGCTCTGTAACTGGTAGAAACATACTAGTTTTTAAATTTCTCTTACTTTTCTGTAAATGTCTGGTATCTGTGCCTTAATAGAGATTACTTTTCTTTTACCTAACTGTAGCAGAGGATTTTTTTAAATCCCAGGTGAAAAATTCAGAAATCTTTCCATGGCTTAGGCCCTCAACCAGGGCATATTTCATAGAATCATAAAATAGCTGGAAGGGACCTTTGGAGATTGTCCAGTCTAGCCCCCTAGCTCAAAGCAAGGTCAGCTAGAGCAGGTTCCCTAGGACTGCATCCAGTTTTGAACATCTCTGAATACATAAGCAGGCTTGCTCTGAAAATCTCCTAGTACTCCTGAGGTTCTTTTCCTCCACATCAGTAACGTACAGATATACAGATCTTCTGGCAGACAAGATGTGGGTTCCAAAGGTACTTAGACCCAAATCAACAAGAGTGCACGCCTAGAAAGGGATTTGTTTCAAGTCCTGTATTCAGTTTGGTCCATAACACCTGTAACTGTGTTATAGTTAATGTCAGATTTCTGCAGGGAAACATTTTTCAAAAGTTGATTTTGTTGTAAGTGCTTTTGCAAGCAGGCCTGACTTTCACTACCCAACTGGCCTACAAATCCCAGCTAGGATTTTCTTCTGGCACAGAGGTAGTCACAGAAGAGTGTAAAATGTGTTTCTGAATGGATTTCCGTGTTCAAAAATTTTTGTACTAATGTGAAAGTAAGCATATTTATTATCTCTTGATCTTCTATGTGTTTTTGTTTCAACTCTAAACAACATGTTATTTGTGATTGTATTTCATAATTACATATAATTATGTAATTATATCAATTTTTTTTACCACTGGCAGAAGCTTTTTAAAAAAGAAAAAGTTTGGTGCTTTTTAAAAAATCAGATTTATAAAATTTATATACACTGAATAATTGTTTCTCCTTCATGCTTTACATGGACAATATTTCTAGTAAAGCAGACATAGATAGAATGTAGCAATTTTTTAGCATAAAGGAATTGAATATAATCTCTGCTTTTCTGATTCATTGATTAGCCCAAGAAAGTCCAATAGCTTAGGATTTCCAAACAGTCAGAATATTCAGTGAAAGCTGATGATGACATAATTGAAGTTGAATATATTAATTTTGTCTTAGTGATCCAGAAGTCAATGCACATTAATACTGACTTTAGTCTGGGTTGGATCCAAAGCACAGTAAAGGGCCTAATGCTGTGAACAACTAAACTTTTTTCTTTAATTGTGCAGCTCTCAGGCATTGTCAGATAGTGGCAAGCACATCAAGCAGATAGGTCTAGTAATGTACAGAGAGTAAAAAGTTTCTTGACAGGGTGCAGAGATTAGTTTGTGTAACAAAAAAGATGGAATATTTAAAATAAGCTTATTATGTGCTTGTTTGCATTATAGCATATCCTCAAAGCCCTTGACAATTTTGGAAAAAAGTTATCTCTTAGTTCAAAACACAACAGTGAAATAATAACATACAGTAGACCCCCAAATAGTCTTCAGTTCAATGAGCCCATGGAAACCTATTTTCAATTTACCTCTGACGGATTAACAGAAAAGCTGCATTTACTAGAACTGCCAAATTTACATTGACAAAAAACTAAATATGTTTTAAAAAGAAAGAACAGCGCAAACCTTATCTTAGATTTATGCTAGTGTCATTGGATTTAGGCACTTAAAAGCAATTTCAAGAGCAGATTTGCACACAACAGAAACCTGAATTGAAAGTGCTGTTTAGGATTCATAGAGGAACAAAATGCATACTCCATCTCTGACATCATTTGTCTTGAGGTTTATGAAATAATTTTTCATCAGATTATAATATTTAAAGTAATTAAAGATACAATTTGCTATTTAATAAACAATGTGTTTTGTAACTTCATTAAAGATGCTGCATTTCTTAATTGTAATGGTCCAAAAGGTTGTCAGTGAACTGTACATTAACTGCAGAGATAATAATGATTTTATATGCTAATAATTTTTAAATGAATAACTCATGTAGTTTTTCAGCCACATGGGGAAAATAATTTGCATTCCTAAAGCTTACTTTGGTATTAACCCCTTTGCTTGGGGAGAGTGGATATCCTTGTATAAAATGTTCATTTGTTTTACATTAGCACTAATGCAAGCATGTAGGACCCACTGGTGTGAAAGGATTAAAAGCAGCAGCATTAGACAAGCATGAACATTTCAGAGAGAAATCCTTGTTAGAGGAACCTATTGGGACTGTGTAACTTGATTTTCTATTTATTGATCTTATTTTTGTTACGATTTGAAACTCTATTGGGAGAGATTCTCCCTACTGTAGTACTGCAAATGCAAAAATATGCACCAAGCAGGCATTAAGGATTCATGTTCAGTGCTTGGTATATTTGTGTGCCTGGGTTGACATTAGTATAGGTCAAATGCCATGCCAGAGGAAACATACACTCCCTTGGGAGTATTTGCACCATTGGCTGCAGTTAATTTGAGGTGTCTTAACTTCCTGACATATCTCTCTCATAGCCATCTCTTCATGGACTGAAAAGGGACGTATGGTCCTACCTCACTGGTGCTTTAAGCATCACCAGAAGTACTTGCTTAATATAAGAAGTATAAATTTCCCATTTTGAATGTTTTACTTACCCACCAAAAGAATAACCTTAAGAGGAGGAGGGAGCTTCTGTGCATACCTGTGCAAGTATCTGTACCTACAAACCAAGTACCTGACCCTGATTCTCAGTGACCATGTTTCACTTCATGTTCCTGACGGTTGGTTGTTGAGGAGACATTTGGAGATCTGCACCACCAGTTCTCTGTCTGTTTTCTAGGCAGTAGCTGTATAGCATTTGAGGTTCAGCTGCATTATATTTCTGACTCAAAGTACCAGATTTAGTGCCCTGGCAGCAGAATGTGAAACACCCAGTGAAAACTCAGGCACTTGATGAAAATACTATAATTAGTTAATAAAGACACTGTCTTGGAATAAAATTTTACATGAAATGCTGCATATGCTGATGTTGTGAAAGGAATTCATATTTAATTAATGGATTAAAAAAGCTTTAGACAATTTATGACTTCTTTCTGTCATTTACCTTTACTCAAAATAGAGTCTGGTCAAAGTATTAGCTTGCTTAGTTATTTCCAGTATGTGAAAGTGTGCAGAGGTAGCTATTCAGTTGCAGTAATGTTTCTCAGTCAATCTACTTGTGTGGGAGGATATCAGTTTAACAGAATATTTACATGAAACTCCTCGCTACAGCTGCTTTTAAAAGGAAAGACAGATAAATATGTGCTTAATGAGAAGGACATCTGTGTAGTGGGTAAATGACCTGAGTGAGAAAGCTCATTGACCCTCTGACATGTTACAAGAATGGCATATTTGTTGCAGTGTTCTGTACTGACACACGGCATGTGACAATCTGAGAAGATAAAGCCTCTGATGACACACACTTATTATTCACCTGCAATTATAAAACTCTCAGTGCTTTTTTTCTTAATTGATAGTGAACACTGGAGCATAATCATGTTGAAAGTGTGTCTTCAGAATGTTGCTTTAAAGAAATGAGTAAGAAAATCTTCTCAAATGTTTTGATAGGTGATTCATGGCACTGGAGCTGCTGACGAGGAGCCAATATAGCCAAGTCTATAAATACACAGTTACGAGAACTCTGGAAACATGAATTCTGGTAGTGTGACAGATTCAAAAAGCACTTTTTGTACTGGAGTAGGTTTCTAAAGTTGCTCTCTTCCTGTTCTACATTCAGATGCCGTTGTCTAATTAGACTAATTGGCTGGCAAATTTGCCAGCTTTTAAATAAAATTAGTTTGGAGGTGACAGAACAAATACCATCAGAAACCTGATTTATTCTTTCTTTCCATTATAATTGTTTCTTTTTAACTGAGCAGAACTAGGCTTTATTATTTCTAGGAAATTTCTGTTTAACTTACTGTATATGACATCTTTCCAGAAGAAATGAATATTGGCAGCCTATTTATAAACCTTTAAACAAAGTAATCATAATGAAATGACTGACCTCCACCTTACCTGCAGTGGCAGTAATGGATAAAGCTCTAGCAAATAACTGTTACTTGAGGTTATTTTAATAAAAAGAGCTTGCTTTAAGTCAGTACCTATGCATTTTCCTGTGTTTTGTATTGTCTTCTGAAGATCCAAAATACACTGAGGGTAATGAGAATGAATGATAGCTTAGATGTGTTCTTTCCTTGAACTGCTGGTTGTATTAAATCTACAGCTCCTGTGCAGACCTACAAATCTATAACATCCGCTTCAGATGCATTTGGAAACAAGAGACTGCATTCTTTTATTCTTGGTCCAGAGATTAAAATTGATCACAGGAGACACAAGGGAGCAGATTTTAGTATCACAGCTTAATGTGGTTAACTGGGATGGTGCACGGCTTCTGTACTACTTAACTGTGTGCATACAGGTTACAAATATTATTGATTGCAAGGGTCAGGCTGGAGGGGAGGTTATGTTGTGTGATGCTATTTGGTAATTTTTAAGGGACAAGAGCTATGAACTCTCATAGCATCTGGGACAGGTACAGTTTAAATCTGACAAATGGAGATTTATGTTTGTGTGAGCTGGCAGAGCCCCTCAGGTAGAAATAATAAATGGAAATGTGATAGTTTTTTTTTTTTTATCATAGGTCAAATATTGTGCTGTAGAGGAAGGAAGAAAAAAGATGTAATTATTACCTTTTCATCAGAATGCACTGATGATAGGTTTTCAGTTGTAGATCTGTGCTGCAGGAAAATGAGTAATGTTTAGAAGTCTTTTCTTGAGGCATCATTTTAAAATACATGTAGAGATGATTTACCTGAAGTAATTAAAAATGCAGCGTAGGCGGAATGATACAGGAGTAATTACTGAATAAGCTTTATAGCATCTTTTTGTTCTTCCATGTGGACAAAAATGATATATAAATATGCTAAGATTTAAGGTAAGACAATGTAATATGTTAGCAAAGAACTGGGAAAAGCTGTTTGTTTCCTGTAGTGACATTTCATATGGAGTGGTAATTATTCAGTGGCTTTTGGAAGACATTGCTGAGTTACACTTAAGACTTCTACATATGAAGAAAAAAAAAGAAAAGGTGAATCCTTGTAATGTTTTTAAAATAGGAATAACCAGAAAGTCCTGTATTTTGCAAGTGTTTCTTAGCATGTAGGATTTTCTTCTGGGAAAAGTAAATTTTTACAAGTATTTAATATAGATACTGTTATATCGGGTACAAGACTGTGATTGACCCAGCCTTGGTCAATCGTGGTCACTGTATTGAAACAGAATGGGAGCTATGGAAGTAGCACGAAACAGAGGAGCAGTAGTGGGTTTAAGAGAAACGTCTATAGTTAGATATTCCTGATTCTTTACTGCTCTGATTCATCAAATTAGGAAAAAATATTCTAAAAATCAGTGTTTATATTTGTAACACAGATAACACCTTTGGCTTTTATATTCCTAGTATATCAAAAATACAGGTTGATTTTAGGTAGTACAAGATGATGATGTCTCAATATGCCTCACTCCAACTTCCTTGCTGTACAGTGTCTGAGATGTGACCAAAGGTATTATTCCAGAACATTAATGACTTAATTATTCCTCATGTATTTCTACAGGATGAATTTGCTGCCTTTGATGGATTTTTTCCCAACTGTTGCTTTGCAGCAGTGTAGAGGTGTAGTATTTGTTTTTCCTAATGATGCCAACTAAGTATTTGTGGTTTTGTCTTTGTGAATATTTATCATCAGTTTTTTTCTCATTTTATCCATTCCCTGTATGTTTATTGTATGTAGCCTCCACTGATCCAGCTTTTCAAGATTTTTTCTCATGTTATAAACAAAACCTTAATATGAAGAGATCTTTTCTATGCTAACATTTAATTTTCTCTTTGTAAATTTTAATTTGCTTTGATTATTTCAATATGTCAGCATGACTGCTTATAAACAGGGTATGTTAGACAGTTAAGTTATAATGAAACTGCTTGGAGGAAGATATTGTTTCCATTGCAAAAAGGTATTGTACTATTTTCTGCTTTCTTTTCACAAGTCTTGCTCTCAGTCTCACAATCCAGTTTATTTTGCTTTCACTTCCACATTTTGGATTTTCTATACTGTATAAAAATCACTTTACTGTGACATATGATTTCTGAGATGATAGATTTTTTTGTGTCCTTCAAGTTACTGATAGACAGTCCCCAAGGAGGTGATCTCGCTTTTGTGCCCACTTCACTTCAGCACTGTTTACTGGACAAGAGTAAGCACTGGGGACAGTTTCTTTCCCTGTTGTGAGGTGCAACATATCACACTGGTAAATAGTATCTGGCTGGTGTCTGGAGCAAACACAGCCCCCTCATGTCTTTCCTTTGGCAGGTTATTCCTAGGAACAACAAACTGGTAGAAGGAAGAGGGAAAGGAACTGACAACATTAGCATGTCAGATCTTAACCTTCAGCATTCCTTCTATGCCTGGTTCGAGAATGCTCCTGAATAATGACAGCTTAAGCCAGTGGTGGGAAGTGACCAAATTCCAGTCAGGATTAAAAATCCAGTTCAGCTCTACTGTAAGCAGGCTAGAGCAAACTCTTTTCCTGGATGGAATGATACATTCTTATGGTAGAGATGGATTGGACTGAGACTACTAAATGCATTTTTGCTAGTGACCTTTTCAAATTTGTTGCCAGTATAATAAATGTTACCAAGATGACATAAGAAAGGTTTGCAGCACTATTCTGCTTTATTTTTTACAGCAGATGTTTCTTCAGTTACTCTGTATTTCAATTTACAGAACTCTTATGTTCTGCAAATCAAGATTCATAGCAAACTATTTCAGTGCTTTAAGTCCTGCAATAAACAACACCAGGCAGAACAGAACCAGAGGGAAGGTAAGCAGACTTCTGCATCCATCCTTCTCTGTGATGAGGTTTACTTCATAGTGATCTTCACATTTCAGCAAGTTCGTTCACCAGGACTACCAGCTAACTCCTAGCATCCTCAACTTGATTACTTCAAATATGGGGAACACTAAGTATCAGTATCCAACATGAGAAGAAAGGCTGGAATTACCATCTGTTTCTTAATTTAGGGATCTGTAAATGTTTGCCCAACCTAGTATCACTTCTTCTAGTGTATCCTTTAAAGAATCACATTTTAAAAACACTCTGTGATACTGTATGCTTCAGTTCTGAGATATGCATTTTAAAAGAATGCTTTTAGAGGATATGTGCTCAAAATTCTTGAGTTTAAAATCTTCATGGTGCTTAACTGAATAGCCAGATACTGAGATTTGCAAAATCATCACATAATTTCTCTAGAGCTTTGTTTAATCATCTTGAAATACTAGATGTTTTTCATTAAAATACATTACCTTGGTCACACTTGAGTGTCCCATATATTGAAAGCACAGGTGCCATATGTTGTCTGTAATAAAGTTAAGAACAGCAATCAAGACTAGAGGTAGGCAGTGGAGGTTTAGGCTAAAGCCTTGAGAAAAGCTGGACTGATTACAATGGAATCAAATTAAGGGTGCACTCCATAGTTGATGGGGCTAATGAGTTATAGTTCACCCTTAGACAGTTAGGTCGACACTAGATGTCAATCTAATCTGACCATGGGATCACTAAATGTTGTGAGGACAGACCCACAAGGCTGCAGCGTTTTGTGATCCACACTCAGACATACAACACTGATTGTGTGGTCATAATCCTGATTTCCATCATGCGCATGGATTGATTCTAAACTCTGCCTGTGATTCCCATCTGCACTTTCTGATGTCTAGGTCTTGTGAAATTTTGGCTACCTCTAAACTGGGATTGGACAACTGGTCCTCAAAGAGAAATTGGATTATAAGAACAAATTTAGTTCTGACTGATCTGACTCATTTATTCCTATTATTTCAATACCATTTGCAAGAGTTCAGATACTTGTCTCTGGGTCTAATTTAGCAACACAGTAAGGTGTGAGACCTATAGACTGCATTACTTCCAGAGTCAGCTACTTATTCAGATGCTTTTAAAAGACATGGTATGGATATAGCTGTTGAATTTAGAATGCACTTCAGCAATTGTCTATGGCTCTTGTTGGTAGATGTGAAGGTTGTTCTTTCACATATGCTGTACACAGTATTCATTCAAACTTGAGGGTAAGAAAAGGCTAACCCAAGTGTCTTGTAGTTCTTTTACTTTTTTCCCTTTACTTTCCTTTTCCATGAATGAGGCCTTTAGCCGTCATTAGGGGAATTACTTCTACAAACCTTGCAAGGGTACGTATTCCAAAGTAAAGAAATCATTAATAAAAACAGTGAAAAGGAGCAGTTATATTACAAAATAAATCTACCAGGCTTACAGAGAAAACAAATTTGAAGGAGCCACCTGCTGTGAGATGAGGCAGTAATCTCAACAGCAGGAAATAAAGGGAGAGAGGGAGAAAATACAAAAAGCATAGACATTAAAAAAGTAATTAAAACACTTATCTCCATCAACATACATAGCAAACAAAAAAAATCAACCACCTAGAAAACACACTCTATTGAACCTCACAACAGGAAGTAACAAAGCTGTCACCATAAAAAAAATCTCTAGCAAAACAAGAGAGATTTTTTAAAAATACGAGCCTCAAAAGTATTTACTAAAGTGTTAATCACTAATGGACTGACCTTGAGAAAAGCTGAGCGTTTGTAACTGTACTGGGCATCTAGTTTTTCAGAATCAAACCTTTAAAATGTGGAGAGAGTAACTCTTTAGATACCAATGGTTGTCTGTTCCATGTATGGTGAATGTCACAGCATGAATTGTAAGGGTGTGTTTAGTATAATCAGCCATGTGGTACAGCTTAAGTACCTTACTTGGATTATGCATTTCAGTATAGTTAATATCTAAATTGTTGTGTAGTATTGATCCACGGACAGCAGTGTTAGCAATATGGATATGAATGAATGTGACTTCTTAGAAACAAATAGGTAGAGCATATGCCGCTGCATACAAATAGGTTCTATCATGTCTGGAGAAAACTGTAAATTTGACAGTTATGAGAGTTTACAGTTTCAGTGTTATCTTTAAAGAAAATACTTTAATATACTTAAAACTCATTGTCCAATTTCTACAATTCGTGGATGATGTGACATTGAATGAAACTGCTTTAAATACATAAATTTTGCTCTCCATTTCCTCAGACCACAAACTAGACTTGTTGAAGAAGAACAGAGCACTCAGAATTATTAAAGCATGCTTATGCTCTTGGATTTTACAGTGTGTTCTTTCTTCTCTACTGGCTACCTTTGTAGTCACAGTCTAACCATATGGTACCTGTAGCTGCAAGTCTCTGGGCAAGTGTGAAATGCCATCAGATGTGTTACATCTGAAATATTTTTGTATGGGAGCACAAGGAGCAAGTTGGAATACTCAGTGTGTAAAAAGGCAGGAAGATGGGACAAAATGGGTACTTTTCTGTTAATTCAAAAGGACCCTTTTGAAAGGCAAATGGTGGATTTAGAATTTACCTTTAGAGAGCAATTACCTTAGCTCTGTATCTACTTTAGCACATCTTTTAAAGAAAATTTTACAAGTATTATAAAATCTGTTAACAAAAATAACTTATCAGATAATGTCAGTTCCTCTCTAAAATTCCTATCAGTCTCTGGCCATCAGCCTTCCATGGCTACTTTGCCCAGGGCACATGAAGGGGCACAGTCTATTCCTGAAGCTGGCCAAAGGTGCGGAACTGCTGGTGTGGAAACTGTGCTGCCTCATGGCTGGACTGTGTTCAAGTTTCTGGGTCTCAGCTTGTCTGGGCTTAGCCTCTCGGGTATTATTTCAGGAGACTTGCATTGCCACCAGAGCAGATATGCAGATAATCAATTGTATGTTTCTTCTGTCCAGTTTCAAATGAGATTCGTGGATTTTTCTCGTCATTCTAAGGTAGATTCTAACAGCTGAAGGCTTTTCACCCAGTCCTAGGATTTCCTGTAATGGAAGGAAATTCCTGCTGGGAAGCACAGCAGAAGAGTTTTCCTTGTAAATGTGATTTTTCAAATCTGGTTTAGCTCTGAAACATGAGCATGGATATGGCAAAAATTAGAAAGATGTCCCTACCATCTAACTTTCCAGCTCCAAATCTGTAGGGCAAGATAACATTAAAAAAAAAAAATCTATAAATTGGTAAATAGGGTTTGATGTTGGTTTTGATTTGCTAATTTTAAAAGGTAGAAAAAGGAATGTGCATAGCCAGTCAATCCCATTTTCTTTGTTTCTTTTGGATTGAATTTGGATAAATTTATAAATGCAGTGTCATTTCAAAACAAATTTGAAAGATTTGATATAAAAATGCCAAAAGAAAGTGTCTTGGATTTTAAAAAGTAATTATTGGTATTTTCAAACACAGATTGCATTCACCAGCTTGAATTTACATTTTTACCTGAAAGTAAGGGTTTGATAAAAACAATTCAACCAATTCTGATCTTGAAAACTTTTGTCAGGAAAGCACCAGCTAAGAATGCAAAGAGAGAGGATATTGCTTGAGATTTCCTAGCTCTTAATTTGTTTCCCTAATTCAGCTTAACTCTTTTCAAAATTTAGTATTAACACAATTAAAAATGAAGCAACCCAAACTTTTCACTGGTTGATATGAGGAAAACCAGAAAAATCTCACAATGCTCTAGTTAGTTTTGACCCTGTAGGCTGCAGCATGTTTACATTTCAACTTCATCTCCATTTTTTATTTTGTCCGGAGATGTTTTTTCAGTCAGCTGCCAGTGAAAACTACATTTGGCGCTTATCAAGGATCAGGGCTTATTTTGTGTGTCAGTTATTAAGACCAGTTGAGAAGTTCATTTGAAACTGCAAATCTGCCCAAACATGTCTGATTTAAGTAATCCAAATAATAAGTTCAGGTTCACAATTCATTCCTGTTTCTGGGGGAGGGAATTTGATCAAAATAGGAGAAGAATGTGGTGTTTGTACTCCTGCTTTAGTTCCCCTTTCCAGACCAGGCTCGTAGTTACAGTAATAGCAGACTTAGCTGATTGATGTGTTGACATGCCTTGATTTATTTGGTGCAGCAACCAAGTGGACTAGGTGCACTGCTCCGCATGCCAATCCCTTACATTGTCTAAGCATTGTTCTTGTATATTGCTTTGTATATCTGACAAATTTACTCTAATCATTTACTGATTCATATCTCAACTGGGCTAGGGAATTGTATCTAAATTCTCTTTAAATGGAGACCATGGACTCAACCACTGTGAGTTAAGAAAATTGACATGCATCAGCATTGTGAGAACAAAGAGTACAATATCTTGATAGGAGGAAGATGATGTTTTTTTCTTATATACATATATATGTATATATTTATATATAAAGGATATAAAAATGGGAGGTTAAAGTCTGTGTTTTCCAAAGTCGCTGTTTTAGTGGTTAATGACTTTGGAAAGTATATGGTGTGTCAGACATGGGAGAGACATTTATGTTTAGATATTATATAGTGGAGAAGGGGTTGTGGGGATCAAATGAAGGAAAGAAGGAAAGAGGGTTTCATACTAAGAGAGTAGTGGTGCTTACTGAGATATGACTGGAGCATCTGGAGATGAAAGGCAGAGCATAGCAAAACAGAGGGTTAGGAATTGAGATGAATTGCTTTCTATGCTGTACTGACCCAGATTGGGACTGTCTAGATTAGCTTTTGCAAAGCTGAACTAGATCTGTCATGCAGGCTGTTATTTTCACAATGTTTCTACTTTCTCTATTCTTAGTAAATGCAGTTTTCCACAGCCCTTGAGGCTTCATTGCGTGGTTTGGGTATCAGTTACTTCAGAAGCTTCTTCCCTGGCATAAGCAAGTAAAGGAGAACTGAGATTTGGGGAGGTCCAGGATCTTGGTTGCAGAAGATGAGGGGCTGGGCATAGCTCTCTGCCTCTATAAGGGTGTGCAGAGTGCATCCAAAACCCACCAAGGGAGTTGCCTTTCTAGGCTGCCTCCTCTTGGTTGGCTGTCAGAAGAGTTATTCTTCAATGTTGGGGAAGGAAATAATTGTTTTCACTAGATTTTGATACAGGTTATTTAAAGACAGAATATGTGGAATAGTGAAAGATTGTTACAGAACAAGAAATACCAGGTAATAAATTAAAAAAAAAATCCTTTTGGATGGATTGCAAGTGGATTTGGAGAGCAGAAAGCTTACTTACCTTGGCTTTGGCCTAAAACCTAGGGGAAAGACCTCATATTTTTCTGAGCACTTTTTCTTGGGTGGTTCTTGGCTATTTTGTACTACTCTGTGAATTCCCTTTTGCTAAAAGATCTCTCTGATTTACCTTCAAAGGGTATTTCTGTTGGTTCATTATTTTGACCTAAGTTGTGTCTTTCATACATGACTGGGTTGTTATACATTTTATTTCTTCTCTAAAACTACATTTTTCCTCTGCAGCTGGTTTGTTTGTTTGTTTGTTTTTGTTAAATATTCTCTCCCAAGAGACTGTTGGCTATTTATCAATATTTGATCTCTCTGTAAAGCATACTTCTGTGGGGTGGACATTTATTATGAAATGGTGTCTCTAAACAGGATCTTATCTGTTCTTGCTCTGTTTCTCTATTTGCCTCTTTCTTAGCTAGTGGCTTTAAGAAGTACTCAATGTCTCTATTTTAACAAAATTAAATGCAGTCATTAAAATGGCAAATACTAAACAGCAAAAGGAGATGCAATAGAATCCAGTACAATTTCCAGCAGATGCTTAGCAAAGAGCTTGAATCTGTGCTAGATGTTTATAGGTATAAGAGAAAAAATCCCCTGCATTTCCTTCAAATGTAAATACTGGAAAAACTGTTTTTAATGGAGTTTTCAAAAAAATTAAAGTAGTAAAATAAATAGCAGAGAATGCCATGTATGTTGACTACTTGTTCAGCCAGGCTAAAAATTATTGAATCCAATGCATTCTTAATCCAACTTTTTTGATTTTAGTGACACCAAACTGGTGATGAGCCTGAACCTTGAACATTGCAACAGTTCCTTAATTATACTCTTTCTTCAGCCTGTGTGAGCAAAATTACTGATGATGTTAGAGACAAAATAGTTTTCATTAGGAGATCATAAAAGCGACAAAAATAAGTGGGAAAAATATTTGTGAGGGTTTCTCCTTCTGTTTGAATGGAGCTGTTAGGTAGTAAGGAAATTATCTTTAATGCAGGCTGCACATCTCACTAATGACAAGAGTGTTTCTCCCAAGAGTAAACTGAGGCCTCTGAACTGGTTTATGGATACCTCAATAGAAATAGTTGCATTACTCTCTCCTCTGCCTGCAGGCAGTCATTGAGAGCTTTCTCTGAGGTACTCTTCTTCCCATAGATAATTTTGCAATATGTATGTAGAGGAAAATCTATGCCATTTTAAAAATAATTTCTTTAATGCATTTTACATATTGTACTTTCAATAGTACTAAGTATTTCTGGCTGCCTCTTAAGTTATCCATTATTCATTCTTCATTAGCTGAAATTCCAGTCTACCCAGAAAGTACAGCATGCAAAAGTCTTGAAGTTCAGTACGTACTAATATTTTCTAACCTTATTTTTCTCAATATCCAACTATAGATCAGTGTTGGTTTGAAAGTCAGGTGTTCAGCAACTGAGTCATGATTTTTTTTTTCTAAATAGAGATCAAGAGAGTGCTCAATAGCATGAGATTTATGAAATGCGAAAATTTTGGGATATTTTTATTTGCTTTTTGGCTCGTAAGCCTTTTGAATTCACTGAGGGTATGTATTGTTTTGCTTCGCTTCACTGGAACTGTTAAATCTAAAAACATAATATTTTTCTTCTTGTACTATACTAACTTCATTCAGGGATCTAGTGGTTTAAGAAACTTCCCTCATGTAGGTCACTCATGAAAAACCACTAAGTTTTTTCATGACTGAGTTCTGATCTTATGCTGTAATGAGACAGATTTTTGCTGCTTAAGTAACATAAAAAGACCCCAAATCTTCCCTACTTGAAAGAACACTCCTCAAAGTGCAATCTTGCTTTATTGTTGAGACTAATATGGTGTTATTAGGGTTTTCCAAGAGGTCTCAAAGAGGAGTATGTTAGTCTTCTGCTATCCATGCCTGAGAATGGAGGGAACACAGATTGCTTTGTGCGCTCCAATTCTGCCTGAGACTCCATGGTTCTAGTGTGATTTCCTAGAAAAATTGTTGACATTTACTCCATTTCAGTATGCAATTATTAATTAGCATACTTTTGATAATATTTTTAGGTTTTAGATATAAATTTGAAAGTTGAGACTGTGTTGAAAACATCCTGATAGGTCATCACATTTGCATGAAGAAAATAGTTTAACTTCTGTGTTAGCTGGGCTGGGTTTTTGTGCTGTCCAGATGTTCACGCAGCAGTGAGAAGATGTTATTTGGGAATTGGAAGATGCTTTTTGCTGCTTTCTTTTAACCAAAAGGTATTTGTTGCTATTAATGGTTGTGAAGTGAATCCTTGTCTGTATCCTACGGCTTCTGTCTAAATGTGTGCTATTAATAACTACAAATAAATGTCAGCCAAAAAGGACTTCGAGCTTTCGAGAAAACAATCAAGAATGGCAAAAAATGATGGCATACAAAGACTCACAGATAACACAGATCTACAGCACTGCCATTTGTCTTCCTCCCCTCATCACTTAAGCTGTTCATTATTGCCTCATTTGTATTATCTGCAGACCAGCTGAAAAATGCCTCAATACAAAGAAAGCAAAACCATTTCACAGCAGTAAGAGTTACATTCACGGGCAGGTAAAGCAATAGGAGAAAAGCTTGCAAGAGTCTTCACCACTAGCTTCGCTGCTTTTGCACCCTGTTCTCTCTTATCCTTTCCTCTGCATTTGTTTTGTTAAGGGTTATATGAGTACACATGCTACCCAGCAATCTGATTTTCAAGTGCGAGTACTATTAAATGATCACCAGTTATATAAGCTACAGGCTGTAAATGTGAAACCATAGTGATTTGTGATGTTCTTTTGGAAACATCTGAGGGTTTGTAAAAGTGCTTGTATTGAGGATGTTTTTGAGAATGTGTGTGTAACGCAAAAAATATATTGGTCATTAAAATTTCCTGTGTAATTCTGATGTGCCAAAAAAATATCTATTTTAGGTTTGCCAGAACCAAACAGAGACAGTATATTCCGAGGATTGAGAATGGATCAAGGATTCTACACATCTAAAGACTTCTTACCTTTGGTAGCAATGGCAAGTAAACCAGGTGTGTGATATGTTCTTGTTGTAATCACATTCAGTAAGTCATTAGTAGTTGTTGATATATAAAACTGTTTGGTTGCATAACAGCTCATCCATTTATGAAGCACCTTCTAATTAATAGATCTGGGACAGGGTTTTCTCTTCGGGAGTGACAACCTCAGGAGTATGGTCAGGAAATTCACTCCTAATGATTATAAACCAGATAGTCATAGATAAAAATCGTAACACATGGAAAATCATTACCCCTAATAAGTTATATTTGTTATTTTGAATTATAATCAAAAGGTGACTTAAGCTTCTCATTTGTATAAATTATCTTGATAGAAATAGCATATATAAGATAGTCTTGAAAAAATCTCATATTAAAGAAGGTGTTTCCAACATATATAAACAGCTGCTTTGTATATTGTTGATAAATTGTTTTACTTGATTCCAAGTCACGTGCTGCATGTTTTACAGACACATTTAAATCAGCACTAATTCCTTACCCAAAGAACTTGCAGTCTAAGACTCAGGACAACAGGAACGTGGCAGGAGTTAATAAAACAACGCTCAGTTCGTAGGCACTGAATGCATTCTTGTTTTATGCTTTTACATCTTTCTTGGAGTACAGAGATGGCTGCATTTGGTCCCCAAGGGGTATAGCTGCTTTCAGTGTCCTGAATGTGCAGTCATAAGCTCTAGATGTGTGATTTCTATGCCACATTCCTTCATGGTGTAGATTTCCCAATGTGTTGATAAAAAGAAAATTAATGTACGGTTTCTCTGGACATATACTTAGAACAGAATGTGGTATTTTACATATCATAGAATCATAGAATATGCTGTGTTGGAAGAGACCCATCAGGACTCTGACCCTGCACAGGACATTCCAAGAATCATACCATGTGCTTGAGGGCATTGTCCAAACACTTCTTGAACTCAGACAGGTTTGGCGCTGTGACCACTACCCTGGGGAGACTTCCCTGTCACTTCTATTGCCCAAGCACCCTTTGGGTGAAAAACTTTCTCCTGATATCCAACCTAAACCTCCCCTGACTCATGCCATTTCCTCGAGCCTGTCACTGGTCATGAGAGTGAAGAGTCGGTGTCTGCCCCTCCTCTTACCCTCACAAGGAAGTTGTAGACTTTAGTGAGGTCTCCCCTCAGTCTTCTCCAGGCTGAACAGACCAAGTAACCTTAGCCACTCCTCCTAAGGCTTCCCCTCCAGACCTTCACCATCCTCATGGCCCTCCTTTGGATACTCTTTAATAGCTTAATATCTTCTTATGTTGCAGTGCCCCAAACTGCACACAATATTCAAGGTGAGGCTGCCCTAGTACAGAGCAGAGCGGGACAATCCCCTCCCTCGACTGGCTGACCATGCTTTGCCTGATGCCCCCCAGGACACAGTTGGCCCTCCTGGTTGGTCCTCCTGGCTGCCAGGGCACTGCTGACTCATATTCAACTTGCCATGAACCAGGACCCCCAGGTCCCTTTCCACAGTGCTGCTCTCCAGCCTCTGGTTCCCCAGTCTATACACACACCCAGGGTTGCCCAGTCCCAGGTGCAGAATCCAACACTCACGCTTGTTAAACTTCATACGACCACGTATTTAATATAACTGTTTTATCTACAAACTGATTTTCATTTGAGCATTCAGAAATTTCTTTTAGCATCATATAGTGTTGCCTGCTTATTTAGTAGACCTTCCTTAAACACTGTTGAAGAATATATCTTCTGTGGCAAATTATTCTGCCTATAAAAGTAAAGTTTATTACCCCATTTTATGCAAAATATTTAGGAAGTGAAATTCTCCACCCCATCTGTCCCATTTCTCTGCTGTTTTGATCAAATGCTTATTTCTGTCTGTTTTCTTAAGCTCAAAGTGAGCTTAAATGGTTTGGGAGAAAGGGGTGGGGTTTTTGTTTGTTTTTTTTTTAGGAAAGAGATGTTTAAAAATAAAACATATTGAGAATATGTACTGCAAAACATTTGTAGATTAACAAAGTAGAAAATAAATCCCACAAAACAATGACTAAAAGTACTTTCTAGAATTCTTTGAGGACATGTAGTGCTTGTGTACTGTCACCTGACTGCATGAGGATTTATATACTGCGATCTGCATCTTTTAAAATATTGCAAAGTAACACTCTTGATTTGGTAGGATATGTAATGATTTTTTTTTTATATTAAGTCTACAATGAGAAAAAGGATGAACTTGGAAGAACTAACCTTTTCTGACTGACAGTAATAGACATCTCTTTGGTGTTGTCTGTTAATTAACATGGTCTCTTTTGCTTAATTTTCCTAGTGTCTGTCTGTATCTGTAGCTACCTCTTGCTCTCTAAGGCATGGAATTTTAAAATAAAATATAAATGTCCTACATCCTACTTTATCTTCTTTTTTTCACTATGACAGTTTTTTAAATAATAGACATAATAGACTTAGTCACAGTAAAGTACATATTCTTCCTGCTTATTAAGTTCTGAATACCACCTGTTAATGTACTTTCCTCCAAAAGGGGTTCCCCTTGCAAATACATAGATGTGAATTTACCGTGGGAGCAGCATGTTACTAAGACCAAAATGAGCTACTGTGACTGATCTGTTCTGGACTCATGCTGTAATGGCACTCTGAGCTGCCATTCCCCTGCTGCACTTCTGCTTTCTCCACTGCTCCAGTGCCCAATTTTTGTGAAGGATTAAGTTCATTAAAAATAAATGAGAAAAGTTTAGAGAAAATTTTAGACTTAAGAATCCTATTACGGAAATAGTAAATGCGATGCCATATACGTGGTGGGGGGAAATGATAATGTTTGTCATACATTAAGCATTTTACAAATGGAGAGAGAGTATGTATATTAGGATATTGTTTCTCAATCCATTTAAGCATTGTTTACATGTATCATACTTGTGTTCCACAATTACATATAAAAATCTGCTGCTGCTATAGACGGATATTTGAGTTACGGTGCAATGGTTAAATTGCCAGCTTAGTGCCTCTTGACTGGAACTGTCACAGGCTCATTGAGAATATAGCTTTCAGTTATTTATGTCATTATTTTTCAAGTTGCAATCATTTGCCTAATCAACAGTTAGTTGTATTTAAACGTGATAAAGTGCAGTCTTATCCAAGGAACAGACACAGTTCAGTTTTATTTAAGTATTTCTTGTTGAATTGAATCAAATGCAAACTGTAGATGACAAATACAAAATGTCATTCTCTCCGTGTAACGTTTTACAAATCCTTTGTAGAAAGCCACTGTAGGTTAACCATTTTCTCTCAATGGAAGATCCAGGAATTACTGTAATAACAATACTCTTTCTCCTCATATTCAGCTGCTGCAGCAAATAGCCTCTGAGAACCATGTCATAGCCAGAACAGTCAGTGCTTTATAGAAGACTGAGAGGACTAATGTTGATACACTATTACACAAAACAATTGGTCATCTTTTTTTTTTTTTTTTTAATTGAGAGGATAATCAATCTAATAAGAGAGAAACTTTCTTTTTGAGTAAAAAGATCTCACAATGCTAGTTGCAACCTGACAGGACACACAATCCTACAAACGTGTTGTCATTTGAATTCTTTCTTGATAGAAAGATGCAGCTGCTTAAAGTACTGACTATGAAATTATGTATATGAGCATATCTTAAAAGGGGGAATAAAACTGTCTTTCAGTGGAGCAGAATAATTTGATAGTGACACTCCATGCTTGGAAACTGTAAGATGCAATTTTACACTGCTTTGAGTACAAGTACCTTTTGAGCTGTCATGCAGAAATGGTTTCTCTACTTGAAAATGGGGTTTTCCTTTTATCTTTCAGGGATGTGTGCCTGTCACTCTCCATTGCCATCAATACATGGAACTGTGATTGTACTTGGGGCAGGAGACACTGCTTTTGACTGTGCAACATCTGCTTTACGCTGCGGAGCTCGTCGTGTGTTTGTGGTCTTCAGGAAGGGATTCACTAATATCAGGGCTGTCCCAGAAGAGGTAAAATTGAGTAACAGCATTTATAAGAAGACATATTGGTTGTTGGTCCTTGCGGGGCTTCCGGAGTGGGCGGCGGGTCTCAGGGGAGGCAGCGGGATGCAGGGTAAGCTACGGGACACCCCCCCACCACCCCACCCCCAGATACAGGGGATCACAAAGGATTCTATGAGGCCCTGAAAACAGCATACGGGCCTACATACCAAGTCCAAAGCCCACTTCTCAGTGCAGATGGTCAAACGCTTCTGACAGATAAAACCTCCATTCTGAATCGATGGTCTGAACACTTTCAGACTCTTTTCAGTACCAACCGCGTAGTCCAAGACTCAGCAATTCAGTCCATCACACAACAACCGGTGAAATACGAATTGGATACTGCCCCTACTTTAGGAGAAACCCTCAAGACCATACAGCAGGTGAAAATCGGCAAGGCAGCCGGGGTTGATGGAATTCCACCTGAAGTCTGGAAACATGGGGGCCTTGCACTCCATGCTAAATTCCATGAGTTTGTGGTGCGCTGTTGGGAACTAGGCGAACTACCGTCAGACCTTCGTGATGCAGTTATCATCACCTTATATAAGAAGAAAGGTACTAAATCAGATCAGACTGCTCAAATTACCGCGGTATTACTCTGCTCTCCATTGCTGGCAAAATCTTGGCAAGAATACTCCTGAACAGACTAATACCCGCTATAGCAGAAGGAATTCTACCTGAAAGTCAGTGTGGTTTCAGAGCCAACAGGAGCACCACAGACATGATATTTGTTCTCAGACAACTGCAAGAGAAGTGTAGGGAACAGAACAAAGGTCTCTATGTAACCTTTGTCGACCTCACCAAGGCTTTCGATACTGTGAGCAGAAAAGGTCTTTGGCAGATTTTGGACCGTTTAGGTTGTCCCCCCAAGTTCCTTAAAATGATCATCTCACTTCATGAGGATCAGCACGGCCAAGTCAGATATGGCAACACACTCTCTGAGCCCTTTCTAATAATGAATGGTGTGAAACAAGGCTGCGTTCTCGCTCCTTTTTCAGCATGATGCTCCAAAGGGCCACAGCAGACCTCGATGATCAGGACGGTATCTACATTCGATATCGTACTGATGGAAGCCTATTCAACCTAAGGCGACTGAAGGCCCACACTAAGACCCTAAACCATCTTGTCCGGGAGCTGCTCTATGCTGATGACGCTGCCCTTGTTGCACATACAGAAGCAGCCCTGCAACGTCTAACATCCTGCTTTGCAGATGCTGCTGAGCTCTTTGGGCTGGAAGTCAGCTTAAAGAAGACTGAAGTTCTCTATCAACCTGCACCTCAGGAAGTCCTACATCATCCCCACATCACCATCGGCCAGTCAGAACTCAAATCAGTCCAACAGTTTAATTACCTAGGCAGCCTCATCTCCTCAGATGGTAAGATTGACGGGGAGATAGACAATAGGTTAGCGAAGGCATATAGTGCTTTTGGAAAACTCCATAAAAGAGTCTGGCGTAATAAACACTGGAAGAAAAGTACCAAGATCAGTGTTTACAGAGCCATAGTGCTGTCTACTCTTTCATATGGTTCCGAAACATGGGTCATCTACCGCCACCCCCTGCGTCTCCTAGAACGCTTCCATCAATGCTGCCTCCGTACAATCCTGAACATCCACTGGTCAGATTATGTGACCAATACATCTGTTCTTGAACAGGCAGCAATCACAAGTATTGAGGCCATGCTACTGAGAACGCAACTGCGATGGGCAGGGCACGTCTCCAGGATGAAGGACCACCGCCTCCCTAAGATCCTGCTTTATGGTGAACTTGCCTCCGGCTGCTGCAAGAGAGGAGCTCCGAAGAAAAGATAGAAGGACTCCCTGAAGCAACATCTCAGCCTCGGGCATATTGATCACCATAACTGGTCTACTCTGGCCTCTAATCGGGAGGCCTGGAGACAGTCCATTTATAACGCTGCTGATGCTTTTGAGAAAGCACGTAGGATCACTCTTGAGGAGAAAAGACAACGCAGAAAGAATCGAGCCTTGGAGAATATACCATCTAAGGAGTCTTTCTGCTGTGTTTTTTGCAACCGGACTTGCCTTTCTCGTATTGGCCTTTTTAGCCACCAACGCGCTTGCAAGAAACGTGGGTAGAGCCCTTCCCAAATCTTCGTTCGCGAAGCCTAGCCATGATGATGATTGGTTGTTATTTCTGTGGGGCCTGAAAATGTGCTGTGGGTGCTTAAAAGGCATCTACTAAAGATTTTGTTCATGAAAGTGCTCTTAAAATGTATGAATATTAAAAATCTGATGCTCACTTTTTATACTCTCAATGTAAATAATTTTCCGTGGTTGTATCTTTTTCCTGTAAAGTCAGAGATGTATTTGCAAACAGGGGCTACAATTTCTTATAAATTAGAATATGCAGTAAAATTTTGAATCTTGGAATCAAACAGCCATTTGAGTATTGTGTGTGACTCTACAGGTCATGGTTAGATCCTGGAATGATACCTTTTGGCTGCTGTTTCTGATGTTGCCTTGTGAGCCTATAAAATCTTGTAAAAAATTACTTACAGTGATTTTGGCTTTGAATCACTGCCAACAGCAATGCAGCAATGTCATTCATCACAGATTTCAGCATTCAATTTGATTTTTAGTTTGGCTTTGCACTTTGGCATTTATCAGGTCATCAGCACATTTTGAAACTGACTCCGCTTTCTCAGTGTATCTGTACCCTGGGAGTTTTTATCAGATTAGATTTTTTTGTTTTGGTGGTCTTTTTCCATTTTCATTTATTTGGTACATTACTCTTTTACATAGTTGAGGATATTAGGATATCTAATGTATCTTTATCATGATATTTGTGGTAGTTTGGTCATCTATTTCAAGAAGGTGGGCACCTTAGATCTTACAGAAGGGGAATGGAGCTTCAAAGAAAGTGAGAGGGTCTCTTGGTGCATAAGTTACTTCTGTTGCACTTCAATTAAGAGTTCTAGACACAATGAGAGTCATTGCACAGACTCGTGTGCTATTCAGATTCTTTCTAAATCAGTTGTCGCTCTGAACCAAAATCTTTGATAGCAGCCTGGATAAATTCCTAAAAGTTGTCAATGTTTGTACGCATCCAATCATGCAAGGCCTTGAAAACAGTAAAATAAAAGTAGCTTCATCTAGTAATGGCCATACTAGAATCGTGTCAGGTTGGATATTACATGTTAAAAAAAGTTGTTGTGTAAACATAGACAATCAAATTTTGAAGACTTTGCTAAAATAAAATGCTGATTGACTTAAGCAGTTTTACCGTGGCAGAGATTCAGAAGATCTTGTCTGGATTGTCACTCAGAAAACTGTTGTTTGCACATGGTAGTCAGTATTTAATAAAATCTTAAAATCACAGTATAAACACAAATCATGGCATGTCCAAAGTAATACTAGGACTCTTCTTAAAAGAGTCTTATGCAACAGATAGTTGCATAAGTAACTCCTTTGCCCTCAAAGGAGTTAAATATATTCAAAGTAACAGAAAAATAAGAAAATATATTGGAGAAATATTTGCCTTGAAAATCTACCTAGTGCCAATGGTTGGTTTAATAGCATCGGAGGCTCTGAAGCCAATAATCAGATGACTGTCTGCCTACTGGAGGCAACTGACTTCTACTACAAAAGAATACATGGTAACATCTTGAGTCAAAAAATGTCTGGGTGGTTTGTTTGGTTTTTTAATGAAAGCACAGCATAGTTAAAGTATATGTTTTATTGCTTCTGCTCTACAGATGGAACTTGCAAAAGAAGAGAAATGTGAATTTCTGCCTTTCCTCTCCCCTCGGAAAGTTGTTCTTAAAGGTGGACAAATTGTTGCTATGGAATTTGTTCGAACTGAACAAGACAGTGATGGTAATTGGAAAGAAGATGAGGATCAGGTTGTCCGTCTGAAAGCTGATGTGGTGATCAGTGCCTTTGGCTCCATTTTAAGTGACAATAAAGGTAGCCCTGACTAATGCATTCTGCTAATGCTGATTGTTAGTTTAGCTGCAGCCATTTCCTGTGCTTTGACAGTTCTGTGAAATGGGTCTTGAAGAGGTTACACAGCTTCTGACTGCTGGTCCTCTTCGCAGGAATTTCTTTGTCCTTTAGGTATACATCTTAGAAAAAAATTTGACAGTCTGGTAACAAAGCAATTTTCTGTATGTTGCTGTATAGAGCTGGAACTCAGAGTAGAGGTACAGTTGCTCAGTATGTGTATTTCTTTTTTCTCAGTGCCAGTGGGATCTCAAAGAATACTATTGGGAATTTCTTCTGGTCTCACTAATTAACTTTAGAGAAACTCATTATATTACAACTTTAAGCTGAACTGATCTGATCTCGTAAACTTTTTTTTTAACCTATCAAAGTAAGCTGGAATTAAGACATTAATTATTCTGGTTCAGCTGGTCTGGGTATTACTCATTACTTGCGCATATACTGTGTGTGGCTTCTCTCATATACAGTATTTCCTAGTTGCACTTCACAAGCTTTAGTCTTAAAAATTAAAAATTACGTAATTCTATATTAAAGATACAGAAATTGTCACATTGATGACATTTCAGAGATTGAATGAATTGTCTGCATATAGCAGAGAGATGAAGAATATGAGTAGAGCTAAGAACATGGGAACTGAGCAGAGCTCAGACCATTCTCTTCTGACACTAGGTTAGACTTAAAGAGTTCAGACACATACAAGAAACATGCCTCAAAAGTTAAAAACTTTGATGCAGCAGAAGACACATTGAAATGAATACATCTTCAGCCTAGAGGTGCTCATCTAGGTTAGCAGGTTCTGAAGGCCTTAGTGATCCATGTGCCTACCTCTCCAGTGCATGGTCATGCCAACCAATTAGCCTGTAACATGTTGTCAGGGTCCTTTGGGTATAAATGCTCTGACAGAGGACTTGCAAGTACCTCAGATTGTACAGGACCATAAAACTTCTTCGCATAATGTGGTTTTGTGAATCTTTTTAATCAAGGAAAATGGTAAATCTAAAATATTCTAAGCAGGGTCTGACTCTGGATGGTGTACTCAGTGCTTCCTGTTCTCCAGCCCGATTGTATACAATGGTAAACCATCGTGCAGTCATGAGAAGGGTCTAAACTCTCTCCTTCAGTAAAAAGGATAAACCTGGTCCTTTGAGAAACTTGTGAATTCCAAGAGCAGTCCTGTCTCTTGTGTGTTACTGTTGCTTTGGGATGGTTTCTTGCAGCCTAGGCTGTTACCTAGACAGGAACTGCACCCAGCTACGTATGGTGATAATTACTCAGGGCTGCCTTCTGCCCTGCAGCTGCCTCCTGCTCTGAAGGGCACATGAGATGCAGTCTGTGTCTCTTTGAAAGAGCACACTCCCATTCCACTTGGAGCCATATTGCTGTATAGCAATTCTGGCATCTGTGTGGGTCATGTTTTTGGGCTCAGTCAAACCTCCAGGAAGCAGGGAGAAGAAGATTAGGATTTTTTCTTTTTTTTTTTTTTTTGAAATCTTAAAAAGATTTGTTAACTACTCTGACAATGGAGTTGATTGACTGAGAATTTTGGAAAATTTTGTTGATGTTGTTTTTAAAAACCCTATGTTTAGGTTTTTTGTAAGGTTTTCTAGAACCTCATGTGGTAAATTAGTATTAGCCTATGCAGTCAGTATACTTTGTTGTGATTCATAGACCCTATGATAGAGGAGTGATTCTATTTTCTCCCACATTAAAAATTGCTTCAGTTAAAAGGTTGAACCAACTGTGTTGCTTAGCCATAATACTGTGCTAGTCTTGTGTTTCCTAGTATGTATTCACTGTCAAAATTAGTTGTTGTGAGGTTTTTAAATAGGAATATAAAATGGAATGGAAACAAAGTCATGCAGTGAGTTGATCATGAAAGAAGAGTCATTTACCTTGGGCGTAGCAAAACCTCAGTTTCACACTGTATTTTGGGTGAAACTGCTGTTAGAATAGCAATCAAATTAAAAGGCAAAATGCAGGTTTTGGATGTTGTGAAAGTGAAAAGAAACTAAGACTTAAGTGTATAAAATGTTTATTTTGAGCATACCATTTCAGGTGCTTAAATCTTTGGTTTTTGTTTAAACCTGTCTTAATGAAAGTCAAATTTGCTTTTCACCACTGAGCTGGATTACAACCAAAACTCCAAGCTACCTCAATATACATAGCAAAAAGAAATGAAAAAAAAAAACAAAAACAAAACAACAAACAAAACAAACAAACAAAAACCCAAATCAAAACAACCCCTCCCAAAATGCAAAGCAAAACAAAACTAAAAAAACAACAACCCCCCCCCAAAAACTAAAAAACTCAACACTGAAATCATCTTATCTTCTTAGTGTTTTGTTGTGAGTGGGGTTTTTTTTTTGAATGGTTTGTTTTGTGAAGGGTTTTTTTTATGGAAGCACATTTTTGTAGTCAAGAGATGGAAATATTCAGGCATTCTACATCAAAAGATGGAGATGAAAATACTAGAGGTACTCAAAACTGGACAATGCCATGAGCAAGCTGATCTGACTAGGAACTTGATCTAACTTTTGAAGAAGGGAATGGACTAGGCAACCTCCAGAGGGCCCTTCCAATCTCAATTGTTCTGTGACTGGATGACTCAGATGCAGGTGAATAAATGTGTTAATTGCTGCTCATACAAAGAGCTCTATCAATTGACCTGATTCATAACGTACATCAGGGAACTGCAAATACAGTATTGTTATGGGCTAAAGTAGGAGGTTATGTCCTATTAATATTGTCAAATGCTGATTCTACTGATGCAAAAATAGAGGGATTAAAATCAAACTTAATCCCAATTGATCAAAGTGTTTGGGGCAGCCTTCATGCTCATGTTTGAAAGTTTTATAAGGAGCCATAGGCATGTGGGAGACTGATGTTCTGAGCAAAAATAGCTCATAGGTTAGAAAGTTTTTTCTAGTCTATTATCCTCAACAAGGTGTTTCTTATTCTTGCATGGTAACTATTAAATTTGCAACTGAGATACCATACATTCACAGTAGGTATTTAGTCTTTTTTCATTTGTTGAGATAAAATGCTGATTGTGGTTTTAAGCAACAGTTCTAGTGGGTATTCAGCCTCTTATTGGGAATCATATAAATGCATCATTAGTTTAAAAAAATGGACTCCTAAATCCATTTTATGCTTGTGAATTTGCTAATAGACAAAACAGGAGAGTTGCCTTCTAGACTGTTTTAAGAAAATTACCACTTTACTGAATAAAAAAAATCCCAACAAATTGTTCAAATCAAACTGCTGCAGATGGAGTAAGAAAAATGTTTTGCTTCTTCTTAAAAAAACCTACCAGATTTTGCAAGCACAAGATGCTTTTCTTTTCACTGCATTGCTTACCAAAACCTTCGAGCCATTGTAACTGACCCACATAAACAAAGAGCTGTGAGAGAAATTTTGTACTTTTCCTCGTGTTCCTGCTTTTTTGCTTAGTTTGTTATTTTGGAGACTTGTAACATATTAGTGAATTACTGAAATACCTTCTGTCCCTGTTCCAAATTGCAAGTACGCAACATACACAAATATAATTCTGTGTGCTCCATAGCACTGCATGCAGCCTCAACATCCTACTTACCACCAATCCAGTTGGTTTTAAAGTCTGAACTTTGAATAACCCTCTTCTTGTATATTTTGTTCTGGTAAGCAAAGGAAACAATATTTTTGGACTGCAAAATTTTGCATTAGAACAAATGTCCTTGTTCTGATTTATTTTCATGAATTTCTGAGGAGAACCATGGAGAAATTATGGAAAATAGTACACTTGTTCAAAATGCACTGCAAATGCAGTGCAGAAAAGGGACTGAGACAGAATAGGGAACTGGCAATGTAAGCTTAGTTCAACACAGTTTAGCAGGCAGAAGTAAAGAGGAAGTATTCCATGTACCAGAACACTGAATCTTAGCATGATAATGTCTGTTTTATTTTCCTGGAGAGGCAAAAAAGAGAAATGCAAAAATATCCAAGCAAACTCCAAATACCACCTTTCTAAAAAAAACCCAGAAATTGTAAGTTATTTGTGAGCCAAAATATGTTTTATGAAAAATTTGGTAGTAGCTGACTATTGCATCGTGACTGAAGAACAAAATTTTATTTTGCAATTCTGGGAATCAGTCACAACTTTCAGATATTTTGCTTTTACTTTTAGTACAACTGTCATCTTGCTTGGAAACTGCAGCAGCAAATCCCAGAAGGCTCCCCTGGAATAGTTCAACATACAGCAAGGATAACTTTTCCCAAGTTGTTTACAATTTTATTATTTAACCCACTTATACCTAATATTTATTTCTACAGCTTGAGAAGCATTTGCTAGAGAAAAAGGGAAAATGTTTGCAGAGCTCTGACCTCATAAGTGAAAAAGATTTTAGTTTTCCTTTGAAAATGGCACAGAAGCCAGAGGTTCCAGAACCTGGAAGGCGTGTTGAGTTTCTTCATACAGCCTGCTCACAACTAGCTAACTTCAACCTCAAAGTGCTGAAGCCTTGACTATCTAATGAAAGAGTAGGGGGGAGGAAGAGAGGCTGTGATACCTCAGCTGGGAATGCCCATGGGGGTGACCTGGCATCTCCCTGGTAGCACAGCATCTGCCTTCCACCAACAGAATAGGCTTTTAGTCACTAGACTTGTAAAAAATTGTTATATAAAACTGCAACTTATATGGATTCAAAAGATTCCTATTGAAATAGATAGGAGTCTTCCTGCTGAGTCATTTGGAACAGGATTTTTCTCCACAAGTAGGTTTACTGAATGAGTTTGAGTGCAGCAGTTCCACACTCTGAAATGATTACCAATTTCCAATATCCAAAAGTGGCTTCATGATGACTTCTAAAGCCCTGCTAACTTAGAGCACACATCCTGCTCTTTCGGCTGATAGACATCAGTACCCATTTGCTTGCTGGTGACAGGCAGAAAACAGTCAGTACCAGCTTGCAGCAGGATCCTCTCCAGCATAAGTGGACCCAGCTTTATTCAGTCAAACCACTTCTTAATCCTGATTCAGTACAGTAGTGGGATAGAGAATGTGGGAAGCATGATTGTGACTTTCTTTATTTGCTGGGCATTTAGGCTGGGCAGTGTCAGCAGTTAGTCTGTTGGTGCATGTGACAGCTGTAGTTATACATTTTAGATTAAGGAAGTTACAGTATATTTGTATTTTTCTGAAGTAATGCTACTATTCACTTTAAAGGAATTCTGTAAGATGGATATCAAAAATAACATTAATGAGCTACTAAAGCTAAAATTACAGGAACTTATGAAATTGGTTAAACATAAAAACCATTAAACTGTTTATTGAAGCTTCACAGATATACTGCAGCTAATGAGCATTTCTGCTATTTAAATAAGCCCAAATTGAACACACATTACATGGATGCATAATTAGTCATGGCAGTCAAACACACAGACTCACTTTTAAAGCTTTATTTGAGGAATCTTTTCCATTTGATTTGTTTTGTTAATTAAAATATTTTTTCTGTATTCACTTATATTTTAATATTGTTTTTGCAAATGCTATAATTTGCTGCCGCGTTTCCATTTGTGTTTGTTTGCTCTGTGAATATAACAAATTTGGAATATATATTCAGCACTATCCTTTTGTTTGGTGTTATTTGTGTTAGCATCACTTGATAGCACTAGAGTAATTAAATTGTATGTTGTCTTTCATCCAGAAGGATCTTTTCAAATGATATATAATGCCTCACCAGGCCATAGAGGAGAGGAATGCACAAACAGGAGACTGTAGTTTGAATTTTCAAGACAAAAGCTATGTTAGTTTCAAATTTTGAAGGCTGTGAGGGTGTAGGGTTTTAAAAGATGCTCTTTACCCCATCCCAAATCATGCACCAACAAAAACATTGGTTGTCTAGTTTGTTATTGTTCAGTGTCAATTACCAGTGCAGAGAAACTCAAGCTCAGGTTTGGCTCTTGGCTCTTAGACTCTCTCTCTCACCCCTCACAGGGGCAAGGAAGGGACTTCCCTCTGTGAAGAACACAGTTTTCCCCTTCTTTCTGCAGGTGGTGTAGGAGGTGGTCCCTTCAGCCTCACAGTTGCGCTAGGTACCAGATCCAAATTGTGAGGATATTAGGAAATCTCATACAAAATGCTTTTAAACCATGCCCTTCTTTTTACATAACCTAAATCTTGGAGATTATAAAAATGACAGAAAGAAATAGCTGCTGCATATCATGTCAGCCTTGCCACCAGGGAAATATTCTTTCCCAGTCTTAAAAATACTGATCAGGCAGACAAATCCTCAGGCCCTGGAGAAATGTTTCAGGTGAAGATGTGTTGGGCATTCTCTGCACTCAAAAAGCTTTTGGTATAATTATGTCCAGACGGCCATTTTAGCAAAAAGCAATTCAAAAAAGATTTGAGAAATGTAATAGATCCAGGATAACAGAAGTAATACCCTATTTTTCCACAAGATGAAATAGGTAGTCAGAACTTCCAGTTTTACATCATTTCTTCTGAAAAACTACCTCTTCAACAGCATGTTGTCCTCTAACACCTTTACTGTGGTTCAGTCCTGTCTCAGAGAAGAAGTCATCTATTAAATCCCCACTACCAAATCCTGCAGTACCAAGTTTTCCTCTGTGTTTTTTTCCAAACATGTCTTTACAAGCCTGTAGAATTTAGCTTGTGAGAACTGTCTAGACCACATGCTGAGATGGTACCACTGCATGCAATATGTTATCCCATATATGACAAATATAAGATGATCAAAAGCTGTCTTAAAGCATTGACAGTCTGAGACACAAAGAGAAAGTTAATGTTTTGATTTATAAATATTACTGAAGCATTTTAATAAAACTACTATCAGCCATTATCCACTCTTTCAATTTAAAAGAAAAAAAATACAAGCCCCTAAACAAACCAAACACCTTTTTTTCCAGACTGAAAAATACCTCGATCTCAAGGTAGTGTTTCATTTGAATTTTCAGTAATTTAAACATTTTTGCAGGAAACAATTTCTTAAGTTTTTGGTGGGAGAGATCGTGTGAGCAATAGGTCTTGCAGATAGATTAAATACCTGTGCTAGGACACCTGCTACAGTCTTTCAGCTTGAAACTGTCTTCTGTGACTCTGGCTTCTGAATAAGTTGCAAAAAATTACTTTGAATTGAAGTCCTCCAGGTATATGTTTGTAAATGTCAAGGGTGAGGAGCAGAACATAGGAGGGACAAATAGGTGACAATGTTTGTGCCTTGCTTCCTGTTTAATTATTTTGCCCCAGATTATGCACAGCCCCCACTTTGGAATAGACTTCTAATGTTTGATTTGAAGGTTCAGGGAGATACAGAGCCTTGGAAGAAAATCTCAGCACTACGATGTGCAAGAAAGATGTGTTTGTAGCTTGCTGTATACTGAGGTGTGCGCTGGGACAATACTGTGACTACCCTTTGTACTGGAGAAATATTTGTGTCTTAAACTGGCAGGTTTCTCTTTTACATATATGACATTGCAACTGCATCAGTTTAATTGACCTTAGCAATATGCATCTGCCAGTGGTATGTCCCTGAGGGACATTGCAATTTTAAGCTGCATTTTATTGCAGAATCTTCAGTGCTTGTAGACAAACCTATATAACTTCCCCTATTTTGATATATGCCATCAACATTTGCTAAAAATACTTATTGAAAACATGATTCTCTTAATTAAGCTACTTTGAAGGGCTTTGTGATTATAATAATTTTAAAATGTTAATATAGAGCAAGTAGTATATTTTTTCTGAGCATTTATGTGTATTTATTGACATTTATATGCCATGCAGTATAAATTTTTTTTTATTTTCACATCTACATTATTTTAAAGGACGATAATATTTCATGTGCAGAATGCCTGATATGCTGTTCACTAACAGCATGAAAAATATTAAGATCTCTTAATGCATGCTCTAAAAAAAAATCAGAAATTGCAGTGAAAAAGATACAAAATATATTGTCTTCATGTAAACATTTAATTTTGATTGTATTTTATGATTTTATTCTTAATATGCAAAACAAGTTTTGAAGTGAGCCTTTCTTCCAGGATTTTCTGAGTTTAAATGTTTTCAGGATGGTTTTGACTTTATTGAAATATGTGTTTTTTCAGAATTACATTTTCTAATTGTTATCAGTGTATATTTGACAGATTTTAGCAACAGTTTTTTCTTTCTTCCATTAACATATTTGTCGTTCACTTTAATTACAGTCAGAGAGGCCATGGCACCTATCAAGTTTAACAGATGGGGTCTTCCTGAAGTAGATCCAGAAACCATGCAAACAAGTGAACCCTGGGTTTTTGCAGGAGGTGACATTGGTGGTCTTGCTAACACTACAGTGGAATCAGTAAATGATGGAAAACAAGCTTCCTGGTACATACACAGATACATACAGGTGATTTTTTTCAGAAGTATTTTTCTCTTTCCCGTTTCTATCTGCTTTTAGATACTTTTAAAAATAATTTCATTGTGGGTTTGATTAAATATACAAGTTTGGAGAAACTAATGCCTAGATGATCTGGTGATTAGAACATTACAGATTCATTCAGCTTGGATCACATGCTTGAGTTTGGGTAGATGAACCCAGCTTTCTCACATTATCTTAACACTAAAATCCAAGAAACATTTTCTTGGCCCCAGGTCTGAATTCCACTCAAGGGTAGCAAGCCTCCCTACACAATAGACACTGCAAGTAGAAATCCTAATTGGGTAACTGGGGAAAAGTAGTGAGCCCATAAGTATTAAGAAGCAAGATCTTCCAATAGTGCATAAAGAAAAAACTAAATACTGCCAATGTTATTTCCTGGGAAAGACCTTTTTAGTTTACTAACAGTTTACAAAACAGATTATCTACACTGGAACCAAAGTTTACTCTGATGAAACTGATAAAATGGATACAAATGCTTGATAAAAACTAAACACTGAATGCACTGAGGAAATAACGCAAAGGAGAATTTACCTGAGAAATATGAGTTTAAGAGGTGCAGACTTGAAAAACCTGGTAACCACACGTTTCCTTTTGGTTCTCCTTGCATGTTGCTGACTGAGCACCTCTGCCCTAATTTTTCTAGTAAAAGTCTAGAGGAGCTGCAGAGAATCTTCTGAGATAGAAACACAGCCTGTATGTGGAGAACCAGTTGACAAAATGTGTGTTCATAGTGCAGGGAACTTTTTAGAAACATGGTACGTGATTCATTCTCCCACATAAAGAGATTTGAACAACTGAAGTTGGGACTGTAACAGCTCAATGTCTTTCTCCCCCATCCATCTGCTCAAAGCCTCTCTGATTGCATGTTTGTGCAATTTCATGCTGTTGGGGTCTGATTTCACTTCCTAAAAATACTTCAACTGAAAGCTTGTTGTTAGTATCTGTGCATATTTTTTCTCACTTGTTCTAAAGCACTGTTTGTGTCCTGCCTTCTTAGACCCTATGAAAATGCTGAGTGTGAAACATCTTTAGTCCCTGATCTGCTTACTTAATTTCCCAGTGCACAGTGAATTTGGGTAACCATGATAGGGGGAGAGAGTGTGTCTCCTCCTTTTTGTCTCCTTACTCAACCTCTAGAAATACAGGCATCACTTAAAATCCTCTGTTATAACTTTGCTTCCTCCTCAAAGTTTGGGTTTCTTCCTCCCCTCTGGAATGTATTTAATACTTCGGAAAAAATCTGAATAGTCATGGCTTGAGAATTAGAATTTTAAATCAAGTAGACTTGTGATGTTAGAGCATTTCCGTTACCCTTTGCAGGTTTCAAGGCAGCTTATTCAACCTTACAGTCTCACCAGGAAGCTAATGGGAAAGCCTTACAGCAATCTTCACAGGAAAGTTTCCAAATGTCAAGTGTCACCTTTCCAGCTGTTAGATGAATGGGTTGCCCAAGGGCATTTATTTGGATGTGCAGCCCTTGTAAAATCTGGTTGCCGTGGTGCAGAATGCTGTAATTTGGCAATTTATTTCACCAGTGTTTGGACCTGGTAGAAATTTTAGTGACTGGAGGGGAGTTTGTTTTTTAAAGAAATTGTTTAGAGAAGGATAAAAGAAGGATTGTATTACCCTGATGTTTGTTGGGGTAGGTACATGCCATCTGTGTGTGCCTTTATGTGCTCATGTGTGCACACATTCAGTTCTCAGCTCTGTATTCTGGAAACTTCTGAAAGGAAATCAAAAAATAGCCTTACACACTACCTTATTTTCTCTCTATTGTGAGATTCTAAGATAGGCAACTGTCCTGTGATCTTAGTGTCTGAATAGAGTACACATTAGATTTTAAATGAATGCATTGATACCATCTATATCTCAGTTACAGGAATAGGTAGCCATTTCCAAAATCACCAACTATCTCAGCACCAGGATCTATAAATAATGCAGTCTTCATCAAAATAAAACTATTCCATAGGATTTCTCAGCCAATCCAAGACCATGACAAAGACTGAAACTCAAAACCACGATCCTGACTACTTGCAGAAAGCACTGTTTGAACAGCACGCTGCTTGTATCCCAACCTACTCCAGGCAAAAGGCTAAGTGAACAGATGGGCCTGATATGTGCCCTGAAACTCCAGTCATTGCAAGCTCTGGCACGTGGTCAAGTGAAGCGTGAGATCCAGACTCAAGGACTCTCCAGCAGAAATGCCTTATGTTCAAAACTGGGAGTTATTTACAGAAGCTTCTTGGCTGCTCTTATGCTGGAAACTTTCCATCATTAGTTGCCTAAATATCTCCTGCCTCTTAACATATTCCTCCCACTATATGAGCCATAGGTTCATCTCAGAAATTGTTGACTGCAGCTGTGTCAGGTTAGTTTCTACAAACATGACCGGTCAAAGCCTAACCAAGGATAGTTGTAGTAGAACCTGTTATAAAATGTATACAGTCTTCCTAGAACCATTCTTTGCAAGTCATTAGAGATCGAAACAGAATCAGCCCAGTTCATTTAACTGTCTACTACTCACAACATTTTTGCATGGTTCAACCTTCTTTTGTTATTCCATGAATTATTCTTAGTGATTTATTTGGTTTGGGAATTGTAATGGCCTTCACTTTTGTCCGACAGTGACTTTATGATCTTGTGCAGAAGCAATATAGGCTGCTGTTCTCTTCTATGCCTCGGTTACCATCCATTTCTTTTTGATCAGTGAATGAGATTTAATAGTATAACAGTTGCATTCAGGGTAGTTCACGATTATTGCAGGACTAATTTCTAATTTTCTGTGCCTGTCTTGAGAGTGAAGACAGCTTCTAGTATTTTCTTCCTGGATGACTGTGCCAGTCTTAATGCTTCACTCCTGCTGTATTCATACACTTACCTGTGGAGTGTTTTCCCATATATGGCAGTAAAACTGCCATCTTCTCACTAAAACCCCACTTTAAAAGTGACTTTTCTGTTCTAGTTCACAAAAAGTGAACTATTCCTTGAGCATGCATGAATGTACATTATTTCATAATCAATACCAGAGTTAGGTGGTTCCCAGGAAGCTTATATTTGAAGCTGTTAGTTATGTTGTCTGTTTCTTTTCAGGACAACCACAGGACAAAAATGAACATCCCTTTGTTTAGCTAGAACAACATACAAAACACTAGCATGCAGACAAGAAACAAAGTACCATTTGCAAAAAAAAATTGGATTAAAGGCAAGTGCAGGAAACCTAGTATTTTAGTTGCTTGCCTCTGAGTAAGCAATATGTCTGTTACAGAAACAGAAAGGCAGGAATGAGCTTAGAAAATCTTTGTCAAACAGGACAGAGCCCAGAGCAACCTGGTCTAGTTGACCCTGCTTTAAGCAAGGGTGTTGGACTAGATTGTCCTCAGGCATCCCTTCCTACCACAACCATTCAGAGATTGTACGAAGTAACATAGACACATTACCACAAAGTTAAATAATTGGAGAGAGGCTAGAAGAAGAAAGGGAGAAAAGACATGTTTTAAGATCAGACTTAAAAACAGAGAAAGCAGGAGTAAGATGAAAGTATTCAGGAAAACTCTTCCAGGCAGTAGGATTTGAGGAGAAGACTCTCTGTGAAAAATAACAGTAATACAACTACTTGCTTTCACAGTCTGTCTTTGTTAAAGTCTGGGAAATGGAGTTAGACCATAGCATTCTGGTTAAAAATTTTCTCCATCTAAAGGAAATTAATGTCAAAAATTGTATCAGGTCTACAGCTGAGTTCCTGTCTCTCAGCTCTGCACTGCAGACCATGTGCATTTGCCTCTAGGCGAATCCTGGGTAGGGTAGGGTAGGGCTACTGTTTGCAACATGCTGTGGATTTTTCACCACCCTGTTCCAGTATCCAAGAAATTGCCATGATTGGAACAAGTACCTGCAATGTTGTTAGCTCAGCTGGTTGGCATCAAATTAGAGGAAGAATAGGCCACACTTTTTGTCCTCTACTTCTAAAAATCAAGGGAAGAGTTATTATAAATAAACCCTTGCCTGCAGGCTTTCTTTTCCTATTTGTTTGTGCAATGTCAGAGAAATCCTTCATTATAGAGATGATTTTACTTTCAGGAAGCTATATAACATTTTAGCTAGCTGAAAGTTTTGCTTTGTAGAAAACAATGCATCAAGGCTTAGTAAATTTATTTCTTTTATAAGCATTGTGCTGAAAGGAAAAAGCAGCAAAAAATAAATAGAGCAAAAATGAAGTGATAGGAAGGAGGGAAATAAATCTGAAAAGATGTATTGCCACTGGCTACTGAACCTTCAGCTGTATCCTGCCCCTGTGCATTTTTAAATACTTGGTTTATTCCATTGAAACATCTTGTAATCCTCCCCCTGCCACCTCCACCTGGGTCACTTCATCATTAACAAACATTAGGCACATTTTGTGGGACCTGGGTGGAATTGTTTGTGGTTTTGCTCTTTTGAAGGAAAGTAAAGCAGGAAAAATGGGCCTCTACATATAGTTTGGGAAGTGGCTTATGACTAGTTTGAATGATGGAATGCAGGAGGCAAGGCCTATTTTCGCATAGGTGTTGGTGAGAACAACTTTTAGAGATATAATTGTCCTGCTTAGGAAAAGAAACAGTACAAGGGAACTGAAGCTGCATATTCAGCACTGTCTCTCTATCTGTCTGTAGCAATCAATATTTACAGTTGTACAAGCTATGAATAGTTTATAAGCAATCCACAGGCTGAAATGTATTCACAGAGAACATTTGAACAATTATGGATAGCAAATGAATTCACACTGGAAAATTAGGTTTATTGCTCACATGTGTGCATAGAGTGGAGCTGACCAAACACTTTTCCTTCAGTCTTTCTTTATTGTCATTCTTACAGAATCAGAATCAAAGAATTTTTTTAAGAGTTTGGTGTATCAATGTTTATTTCAGCAGATTTCCCCATACATTAAACTATGTAGGAGACAAAAAATGCTCTAATTTCAGCTGTGTGATCCAGGAAGTTGTTTTGTCACTGCAAACAACATTTTGCAGTTGGAATATTAGTTTAGAAAATAAAAAAAAAAAAGTTAAAAATATAAAATCAAACCCAAAGTAATAAAAAAATACTTTTTGATTCCTTGTTTTTTCTGCTTTTATTTGTCATTTAACAAAAGCTTTCGAGACGTAGAATGCCAGGCTATTTGGTTTTCTAAGAACTTAGATTCTCCTGGTGTAAAAAAGTAACCCTGTGGAGTGTGACATGGAGGAATCAGTGAGCACATAGGAGGAAAGCAATGGGGGATGTTTGGCTTTTTATGAAGTGTAACTGCATTGGCTGCTAGCTGAAAGAGATCATGACACCGAACTGAGTTTTGTCCCAAATGTTAGGGATCTTTAAAAATTAATATTTCTCAAAATGTCCACCATTAGGGACCCATTCAGGTTTGCATCATTCAGGCTGGGACAATTCCACTACTTTCAGAGCTTTTAAGCCATCAGAAAATTTGGCCCCCGAATGTACCCTCTCTGTCTGAGGAATCAGAATACTGAGAGGTGAATGCAGGCAATCCCAAAACCAGACAGGCACGTGAAGTCTCAGGATTTTGAGCAGTCTAGGAAGCAAAAGGCACAAAACCAAACAAAAAACTCCTCATTTTGTCAGTGCTTATTAATTTTCACAGGTAAAAATGGGTTAAGTAAGTTTCTTAAAAAAAAAAAAAACAAAAACAAAATCCCCAAAGGTAGCAATTTGTAAGTGGCTGAGGTTTTACTCTGTTACAGAAGAGTCTTCCCCGCACCTCGAGTAGTCCTGCTGAAGAAATCTTCCTTTTAAGGATAGAAGAAACTGCTGTGATCTTAGCTGTGACTTATTAGGAACACAGATGGTGTAGGGCTTCTCTGTGTTGGAAATTCCTGCTTTATTTCTTTGTGATTTTATTGAGTCAACCATCTGAGTGAGCAAAGATTTAAATTCTACCCACCACATTGTGATTAGGATGCTGTTCAGTATCCATACATGGAGAAAGATTTTCTCTCTGCAGTTTTTATGCTATTAAATGCAACATATACATTGAAAGCTTTTCACTGACTCTACAGGGAAAAGACTATCTTTAAAATTAAAACAAAAGTGACTGCGGTGGCACAGCCTTAATGTGTATGATGTTCTTTGATCCCAAATCAGAGTCTTAACTTTTGTCAATCTTGAAGTATTCATATTAATGCAATTAAGTATAAACCCAGTGATAGTTTTGCATACATTGATAGGTATACTGATGTGTAGGCTATAGAAAATCTTTAAAATTGGGGGAAAAAGGTGCAGAGATTCAAAATACATTGAGTTAGGGCTGAGTGATCCTCCACATGATGCCTTCCCTCATTTTTCACAATTCCCTACACTTCAGATTGGCACCTGGGAAGAAAACTAGAAAGAATCTGTTGGCATACCTTGAGTTTTTTTTCAGTCTCACTGCTTCTGGCTGCTGTAGGGAACAGAACTGGCTGTTCAGAAGGGTTGAACAAACCTTTGGACTGAACCAGGCTATCAGTACAGGATATAAAATAACTGTTTCTTTAGATGTAAAATAACTGTTCCATCATTATCATTATTATTACTGTTATTCAGTTATTTCCAGCATAGCATAGTATTTCAGCATGAATACTATTTGGGCAGAAGATGTTGCATATGCAAGTGTTTGCATGTTTTACTGATTTGCAGGTCTGAACACATAATAAAATACCTAAACTTTGGGTTATTATATATTAATTATTCTCTTATCAGTGTTAATAATAAATTATATAAAAATTAATTGGCAAAAAATTCTGTGATTTTTGTTTGGGTTTTTTTACAGTCCTTATATGGTGTTGCAGTTTCTACGGTTCCAGAACTACCACTCTTCTATACTCCTATAGATTTAGTAGATATCAGTGTAGAAATGGCTGGACTGAAGTTTCCAAATCCTTTTGGCCTCGCCAGTGCAACTCCTGCTACAAGTTCTTCAATGATTCGAAGAGCATTTGAAGCTGGGTGGGGCTTTGCTGTCACTAAAACATTCTCCTTGGATAAGGTAAGAAAATATTTTGAGGTATATTTTATGTGTAACCATTTCTTTATTTGTTTGAAAAATCTGAGTCTTTTGGGAATGACACTATTGAATCCAGCTAGCATAAAGATAGCAGGGACGGGTATGATACATTACGTAGTTTGACTGGTCTGAGAGGTTTCACCAGTACAGTGACACAATTTCTGGTTTTGTTTGTTGTTACATCCTTCCCCTTTATTCCCCACCTTTTAAACTTAGCCACCTATTAAGTGTAAGAATCCTTTTTTTTTAAATATTGCAGTGAAAGTGTTTTCTGTAAACAATCAGAATGCAAAGGGAATGAGTAACAGCTTTGTCACACAACTCATGAAAGGCGGATTCTGTGCCAGGGGCTGCCGAGATAAGCCATTGAAATTGAGTTGCAGCTGCAGTATGATAATGTGGCTGCAAGGCGGAGCTGGGTGGGTAATGGAAGAGAAAGATGGAGGCAACATAAAAGAAGCTTATAGAGATGAACAGTTGTGCTGAAGGTTTGTAGCACAGTGACATTGACCTTCAGTAATATAATGGACGATGAAGGAGTTAGCATTAAGTCTTGAAGGTTATGGCTCAGTGTGGCACCTTAAATAAAAGTGTAGATTTAAGCATGTAATTGTTTGACCTGAGAATTGCATTCACGATGGGTTTCTTGTTGCTATATTCAAAATGGCAAAATGAGAGTGAGCAAGAAGTTTAGACAGTGGAAGAAAATAACAGCTTTGATAAACAGATTGCAGAGAAAAGAAAGAGATTTTGGGCTGGGATGTAGATATAGTTGGACTTGTAGAGAAAAGAAGAAGACCAAAGGTAAATCCTTAGATATAGGCCTGAGTAACTGTGAATAATTGCAACGTATTGTCATCCAGTGACAGACAGTAGTGAGGGCTGGAGAAAGCTCTTGAGACTAATTTAGAAACAAGGGTCTTTTATTATTGGTTCAGTGATGGATGGAGACCTTAGCAGAAGAGAAAAGGTAGATTTGCTCCTCTGCCACCTGTACATGGGTAAGTACCACAGGTGAATTAACTATAGTGAGTGGCCCTCTAATATGAGGAAGGTCTAAGGGCAAAGTGCTGTGTTGCCACAGCGTACTGTAAAATATGTCAGGCTGGCTTCTGCTGTCACTTACACCTGAAGTAGCCTTAAGGAAGTAGATGTCCCTCTAGATTGCAGTTGAGATTCCAATCTACTTCATGGGGCTTCTTATTAAAATACTTTTTAGGACATAAATGTCATTCAAATATGTTTACAACTGACTTACATGTATAACATACTGTCAGCTGTAATTATTCAGTGCCTGGGCTACAGGCAACCCATAGCAAGTACTGAGATTTATTTATTTATCAGTATTATTGCTGGTATGCTTGCAGTCCTGCCAGACTGCATGTTGATTACTGTGCAACTCAAGAGCTAAACAGACGCAGGCTGAGTTCCAGCTTGGGTGGGAGTTCAGGAGGAAAGATGTGCTTGTTGTAGGAAGTGATACTGGTGCTCCACTAAGCAGCAGACTCTGAGTCATTTCTCAAATGGTGACTGCAAAGTGTTCCACTGTATGCCATGCTCTGGAGGTGTGACTCAGACAGAGATATTTCAAGGGTTTTTTTAGTATTTGTTGCAATAAGATGCAAAATATTGCTGATATGACTTGTTTTTTAAGTTAATAAGTCAGAAAAGTTGGATGAATTCTAGTTCAGTGATTGTTATTTCTAGCTAAGCTTCCTTCTGATGTTCAGTAGGAGGCAGTACTCTTTCTCTGTGCCTAAACTCTTGAATCGTGTGTTGCTCTGTGTAGTAGGACTGTGTCCCATCCAAGTACTACTTAGTTTTTCCACTGTTGTATTCTTCCTAGTAGTGTACTTCCCATGGGTGTTAAGCCTTAGTATTTTTGACATGATTTGAGATGCTTGGCTGAGAGGTGCTGCAGAAAGAAAATTGCTTTTATTTATCATAGTTATATGGCAATTAACGCTATAAAAATAATACTTTCAAATGGGAAGAAAAGCTCAATGAAGTACAGCACTTCTTATGCGAACAGAGTATTACAGAAAGACTGCTCTTGTTGACTTAATGCTAGAACAAGTTGTTGGTAGAGAGTTTGAAATATTATAGATTGGCATTATGTGCTTTTCTTTTTTAATCTTAGCTTCTGATTATGTAGACATAGATCTTGTGCAACGTTCAGCAGGGAGCAGAATGGTCTCTTGGGCTGTGGTACCAATGAAAGTAGGACCAGGAGCAAAGATTTCCTGGTCTAAGCCTGCAAAATCAGTGGGAAGAGGAGGAGCTGCTCCCCAGACAGTACAGTTCCCATGAGTGGAAGAGCTTCTGGGAGGAAGAGAGCTTGCTAGACAGTTTTTGGCAGCTGAAGCTCCTCCACTTCAGCCTTGGTTGTAGGTGATACAAGCAGGATTCTGTGTTCATCCTTGTTGTCTCCTTATTTTATCTGTCCTGGTAACAACTTGTGGGTTTCCTTCTTGTTTGCAATAGTTAAATGCAAAGTGTTAAACTGCCTGTGTGGCAATGGGGAGCTTAGCAGCAGGAGAAATTCTCCATTTTTCAGAGCCGATGACTGAATTGGCCACTGTGTTCGGACACTGATAGTGGAAACGAGTGACTTCCCTATTTACCATGGGCATCCTTTGGCACTTCAGCAAAAGTGACTGATGCAGGCTAAATTTGAGTGACATATAGCTTGCGAAAAGCATATACAGCCCAACCACAAATTTCCATACATTAACTACAGTGGAATGGAATAAGGTCAGAGAGAAAAACGTGATAAATCTCGGAAGAAGGACATCCAAGGACAGAAATAAGAAGGACTCAGGCTGGAGAGCCGAGTGATTCTCGTAAGACAGAGTTTATTTCATATGAACTACTACTCCTTTTCCCTCTTTCACCATCTAACACAGAAAGCTCTTCTAAAGTACTAAGCTAGAGATCCCTGCCACCTATGAGAGGCCTTACTGCCTTGTTTAGAGGAACTGTTGTGTAGCAGTGCTGGAGTTGTAGCCTCTGGACCATAATTTACTCCCCTAGTCTCTCCAATCCTCATCTGTCATGGCTTCACCTTGAAAGCTTCACCTGCTGCCCCAGAGGGAGTTAGCACAGAGCGCACTGTGTCACGCCGTGCTTGTTCCCTTTTAAACACTTACATACTTTGCTGCATAATTGTCTTTGTGACAACCTGTGTAGCATTTTCTGTTTGTAGGGTGAGGATTTCAACTGTGAGTGATTCAGCAAAAGTTTGTTGTTGCATACTACAGTACTATTATTGAAACATTAAAAAAAAGCTAACATTAGAAATAGCTTCAGAAATTTCTTCAGAGTATTTATACCTCAAAGTATACTGCACTCTTAAATATTTTAGAAGGTAGTGGATATTATAGCATTATGCAAATAATAGTTACAGGGTACTGTAACTGTTTGTGTCTGTGGGTATCTGATGGAGATAGTGACTTGTAGAATTTTATTTACTAAATTAAACATCTTTACTCAGCTGCTTTAGTATCAAGTAGATTTGATTTCTTCCAGAAATGCTGAATAACAGAATAAATGAGAATAACTGCTTTTAAAATAGACTATCAGTAGGAAAGACAAATGGTTGCAGAATAAAAGTGTCCCTTCACACACCTTTTTCTATATTCATGTCTTCCCTTTTTGACTGCAGATCAATAGCTCTTTGCTCTGTTGGTTCAAATAGTATTTCTGTCTTATTCAGATAACTCTGTCCAGCATATTATTTGTAAATTCTGTTTGCAAGCTATTGAAGGGAAATGGGGGAGCTGCATATCATAGGGAAGTGGGAGAGGTGCATATCATAGAGTCCACAAAAACTGAATAGCAATTATTACTTCTTTTAGAGAAAACTACATGCAGAATGAAAGATACTGCTTTTATTAAACAAATAACTGTGGCTGGGAGGTTTTTAGTAGAAGTTCTATACTAAGCTGGTTTATTTACTTAGAATTTATTAGTGAGTATTGTTTAGTACACAAAATTTGCATTAAAACCTGTAATCAGAAAGTTTGTATAAACATAGTATCAAAAGAAGTCAGAGGTTATATGAAGTGTGCACATCCCTGTACCATATTCAGTACCTCAGTGAGGAGTTTATAGCAGAAATTAGGGGTTTATTAGCTGAATTCAGGCTTTGTTGTTCTCTCACTGCATGGTATGGGCTGTTTAGAAAGAGGAAAAAACAACTGGATTAGCAGAAATGTTTGCTTTGATTTTTAGATGCTTCCTTCACTTCTAAAATTTAATTCTGATTAATCAGATACATCTGTCTTTATTTTGTTGTGACATGCATTGATTTGTGATGCTGTCGCTTTCAATAATGCGGAAACAGTTGCCTTTATTATGAGAACCAGCAGAAATCAACATGCAGACTAACTTCATTTTTAATCTTTAATTTTTTTCATTTTATATGGAGCAAGTTGCCTGGCTGATTTTAAAAACAAAACTACAATTAAAACTAGATTAAATTTGAACTAAACCATAGCGCAGAGAACTTTCTAGCCATAATATATGTTTGTGCAGTTCCCAGATGTAGGTTTTACAATATATTTTCAGAACCATTTCTAAATAAGAACCATTGCTGGTATGAGAATTAAATAATTTGTCCAGTATATATCACATTTCTCTGTGCTGTTATTACAATATACATATTCAAACTCCAGCTAGTTCTCTCTCTGTACATTTGCACTGTGTGCACCTCGCTTTATAATTGAAGGTGGTAAAAAAATCATGGTACAATGATGCATTGTTTTCCATAACATTAGTATTTCACATAAGTGAATCTGTATTACAAAATGTATATTTTTGTATGATATTACAGCATAGTAATTTAGATTAAACTAGTTATAATTTATGGTGCCAAGCCAAAAAGCTATTTAAGATGCATTAAAATGCAGAACCATGACATTTGAAATTCTGATGTTCTTAATATGACAAAGGTTATTCTATGGAGTTTTGCTATAATATGAAATATTAATATTTCACAATACAGTTTTGATGAAGTACAATTTGCCTAGCTTGCATACGATAAAGAAATTAAATGCTTACCAAGGGAGTTCAGTGAGAATTAGAGCCCCGCCTGAACATCTGCTTGAAATGTTATTATCCTGTCCTACTGACAGCATCGCTCCCTCATTGTTTTTCAAGATTGACAGCTGAATATTGTACTGATTTCTGCAGCAAATATATCTAGGTGAACTTTGTTTGGTTTTTAGGAATTTAGAACATGCTTTTGATTTCCATCCTATAATTTTTTTTTATACTCTTGACATTTGTAGATGCCAGATTGAGGTCTAGTATGCTGTAGCAAAGATAGACCATTGACTTGCAACGAAATGCCAGTTGATATCTCAGTAAACAGAAATATTACTATTCTTTATTGTGTGGTCTGTATGAAAGCTGTATGGGCTTTCTTTGGGGAGACAAATGATCAGATTGTTAATGTCAAATATAAAAAGGACTGTTTGCCTTTCTACTAAATAGCATCAGACAACTTTTATTAACTACATTTTTGAACAGAAAAATCGGTATTTTACAGGATTCCTTAGCACACAAAACTCATAAGTTATTTTTTGGTTTTATAAATGTTAAAATTATTATTATTGGGTTTAATATTTTTCGGAGTTTGTTATGTGCCTCATTTTATCCCATACTTCTGAAAGAATTTTAATAAGAAATACTAGCTTTATTGTTTTACAATTTTTACATTTTTTAGATCAGTGCATAAAATCAGCAAAATGTAACAGGGGAGATGAAAAACTGTGCTACGGAAATGCTGTAGATTGTAATTATTTCTTAAAATTCTGTAGTTGTGCTATTGTATTTTACTTGAGTATTTTTATACAGAAAATCTGTTATTTGGTTACAAAAAAGGAACAAATAATTCTATGAATCTGATTTAGTAGCAGGAAAACAGACTCGTGCTTTTTTGCCAAGAAAAAGTATTTTTCTGACATGTTCAACTTAAGGACCAGATCTCATCTCTACTTAGTTTTACGTTATCCCTGACCAAGTAAAAAGAAGGATGGAGACTTTTTTAAAAGCAAATAACTTCAGTAGCTTCAAAATTACTGTCTGAGGAACTAGAAAGGACTGCATTTAACCATTCTTTTTCTTCAGTCCATACACCTGGTGATGTAGGGGTTTGGCACATCTTCATCCTGGAGAAATTCCAGTCTAGAAAGATATAGCACAGCTTGAACACAGTGAGATGCCAAGGATCCCAGGACTGAGAGCTTTAACCAAGTCATTATTGATAAGCCAAATCCCTTCCTACCACAGCTAAAATCTGCACCAAGTAGATGTATGCCTTAAATTGTTGCAGGCATGCCTCTTGACACCAGTGAATTTGCAAGTGAGACACTTTGGACCATTTAAAAATCTGTTTTTACCATCAATAAGGCTGATTATTTTGGCCAATGAATACTTTGAATGCTCAAGATAATCAGCTTCATTTTTAAAGCAAGAGTTTAACAACAATCTGTAAAAAAGTTTCTCTCTCTCTTTATGGTTGTATTTACTACTTTAGAAATGAAAAACTTCTTACAGTTTTGTGATAAAAATTAAACCTCTGGGCGAATGTTTAGTCCCACTCTTCCTGTAGCATTAAATATCACATAAATGCTGCACTTCTGCAGTGAGAGTCTCTCTTGCACAGGGACCCTCATGGAGAAGTCTGTTATCTCAAGGCATGAACCACAGTGTGACAATTCATCAGTGGAAGACAAAGAGGGATCTGTTGTGCAGGGGTGTTGAACATTGAGTCGGTAAACCTCATCTGTGCTAAAGGGACAGATTTTTACAAACAGATGATCAGCAATTTTCTTCCCATGTTATCTCTTTTCCTGCCATTCACACGTGTGGAGCAGAGTGAGCTTGGCTGTAACTTTTATGCCTTATGCCTTGAACTTGTGGCAGAAGTTCCATAGGGTCTTTAAGCTGGCAATGACTCATCTTCCTCAAAGCTGCACACAAAACTGGCCATCAAAAGTAAAAGGAGATATATGTGCAAAACTGGTTCTTGGTAGGCTACAGCATTCTCAATTCTATAGCTGTCTAAGGATTCAGTTTTTTTCATCTGGGGATTTTTTACACAGTATTTAGAGATTGTTTCTTTTTCCTGTGTTTTTCTACTAGAGTCAGTAGTTTAAAACAGCATAACAAGAGTACATATACAAATACGAAATGTCAAATTGATCATTAACCTTGAGCTCGAATATTTTAGGCAGTTTATGTATAAAACACTTGCAAATCAGTCTTTAAGGTATTTTTTAATCTGAAAACTGTTGCATATTTTAATGAAACTCATAGTGCACTTAGATTGGCATAATTGAGAAGCAGTTTCACTGTAATTTGGAAGAGTGTAAAGGTTGCAACACTGAGTATTTTGCTACATGTGCCTTTCTATAAAAAAATAGCTGCCAAAATTAGGAGTCTTCATTTCTGCTCAGCATAATATATGCTGTTCTGGTAGTGACCAGTACTTAAGAGAGGATGTAATTTCTATTCATAGTGCAACTATTAGCCAATCAGTCAAACAAAATGGATGCAAATTTTACACTGATTAAAAATCAAAATGGTATCTCTTTTTATATTGAGAAGCTGCCTTGCTCTTTACTAACTTTGCTTTATTTACCTCATTCTTCTGAAAATACCTGCAAATATTTATCAAGAGAGAGACAAGGAGAGCACACATGCATGATTTTCCAAAACTGCTGAGGAACTGCAGCTTCTGTTGGCTGTATCTGAAGTACTCGGCATTTTTGAATATCACATTCTGAATAAACAGGATTTTAAAAAGCAAATATGTAGCATACTTGTGTAAAATATCATTCAGCTATAGTTTTCTGTAGTTGTTTTCTATATCCTTGGAAGTTTGTTGGTAATCTTGGCAATGCCTCACATAATTATGTGTCCAAAAGGAATTCAGCTTAGAAGGCAGTTTGAATGTAAGCTAGGAATTGTCAAGTATAATTCTGAAATTTAGAATTTTCACACTTGTTCCATTCTCAATTCAAATTTGTTGCAAACCTTTTAGTGTTTTGCCAACCGAGTATAACTTTCTTAAGTGGCACTTATGTATTTTATAGTTTATTCGAAAAAGTTGTACTATATTTTTCCTAATAGTTATATTTGAAACACACCTATCACAGATAATCACAGCATAAGGCCATATTTAACATTTTTGAATTTTTTTGGTATAAATGACATAAACTTCCTATTTTTTGGAATTATCATGATTCACTTTAATAGGTAACGACAGATGTTCAATGAAATCTTTATTTAGCCATTATAGAATTCAGAAGTTTCCATTCTGTCAAGTCGTTGACTTTTCGCCTTTCCACATTTGGTTAAGTGCATGTGTCAAGAGTTTGGTTTTTTCCCCTCATTTCCACATTTTAATTGTAAAAAACCCCAGGATGTGAGAGAGTGGTCTTCACGCTTCAGCTGCTCTGATTTACAGTTCAGCATCTTTGCTGAGGTTTGCTTTCATTGCTGTGGTCAAATGTTGGCTTTTGTAGAAGTCTAGGTGACCCTTTGGGACCCCACCTCTACCCACTAACATTATAAGGCTGCAGATGTATTGGGGCAGACCTGCTTCCAGCAGCAAACCAGACCATGCCTGGGTACCACCTGGTTGTTTCTTGGTTCAACTGTGCACGTTACATGGCAGCCCTGCTTCTCTTCTCTGCATCAAGACAAGCTGAAGAGAGCTGAAGCATCTCATGTGGCAGCTATTGCCCCAAGATTCCTGGTTGGACCATGGAATCTTGCAGCATGTTTGCAGAAATGTGGTCCCAAATTGATTCTGCACGGACACTCTTAGACTAATGTCAAGCATGTATGTGATGGTATATAGCTTGTGTTAAGAAGTTTGCAGGCATTAGCTGAAATGATATAACTAGCTCTGAACTGGCATATGTTTCCACACATGAGTTTACAGTATTGTAGCTTAATCACTTCTAAAGGAATTTTTGGTTATACGAGTGTAGCTTCTATGTAAAGACAATATGCTTCTCTTAAGTGCTCGAGTCACCTCAGGTCTTGAGTTCCTACTTGGTAAATGAAACTGGTAAGGCTGTGTTTCACATGTGATTTGCCCACACAAGAAGTTAAGAAAGTAAAGAGCTGATTTTTGAATCTCATGGTGATACAATTGCATTTACTCCTGATTGACATTGCTGCAAAAGCAGAATGAACTCCCATATGTTTATAAAACCTGATGGGTTCTTATGTTGAAATACTGTGATGGTTTAAAGGTAAATCGGCAGGAGAAATGAACCCAACTCAAAAGAGATTATAAGTCAGAGTTACAATTTAGTAAAAATAATACAATAAGTACAATTATATGGACAAACAATTGTTTTTAACCCACAAACCCCAGATCTATAACCCAGCACCCTGGGGCACGAACAGAGCAGTGTTCATTGGCCCCCTGTGCTGAGCCCCATGTGGTCCCCCTGAGTCCAAAGTAAAAGGAGAGGGAAAACCTGTTGGTGAGAGTGGTGGTTGCGGTCCAGTCGAGGTTCTAGTCCTCCTCTGGATTGGACGAGCAGTACCAGAAGTCCCAAGAGCCCAAGATTATATACCCTCAGGTTGAGGCAGGAGTGCCCAGTACCTCCCCCAGAGTGGGGAGTTCCACACGGGGTGATTGTCAGTCATGGGTGTGAAGACAGAAACGTCCTCCTATCTCACAGGCCTCTTAACACCCAGTTTATGCCCTGAGGGGTCAAGTGTGCTCTGGGCAGCTGCTACAAATGGTCTGTTGTTAACAGTTTCTGAGAAATGACATGGAGGGTGTAGAATACACAGTTTGGGTTACACTCACACAGTGATGAACTGGTCCCAGCTGTTCTAACTAGGACAAATACCTATTACTATTCCAAATATGTATGTGAGTGTATTCTAAATAACATTTCTTATCATTATTTGAGATATATAATTAATCAAATTTTTTACTATAATAGAGATCGTGTTTTATGGGATTCTATGCTTCAGTCAGGAATTGTGGGATTTTTGTGAATAAATCTTCTAGAGTTAATTCCAGGACGAGACAAGTGTATCCACCCCATGAACTTTTGGATTATTACTCTTAAGAATTATCCAAAAAGCTCTCATCATTACTAGTTGCAAAATTTTTTCTATAGAAAAGGAAATGGAAACACATATGTTTAATATTGCCTTAGTATCCATATTATGATAATCTTTAATTGTAACTTCTCACATGATGTATTATAAGGGCATACAACTTTAGATTTATGTGGAGGACTCGATACTACTTCAGAAATTAATTATTTCTACTGACTTACTCTAATGCTATTGAATTATTATTGAGTATTGACTTTTTATACTTTAAAGTAATCTATTTTGGCTTTCCTGGTGCATTTTGGACTATGAAGCAGTTAATTACAATGATAGCTATAGGTTTTGAAAGCAGCTACCAGCACCTTTTCACTGTTCTCGGCCATATATTTAAACCTACAATATGTTAGTAAGTTTAAAAATTAATTTTTTTTACCTTCTGCTTGTCTGACTTCTCTGATAATTTAGTGCAATATAAGAGTTTAAAAAAATAGAATTCCTAAACCATATTATAAATGAAAAAGATGTCACCTAATGTTAGAGATGGATATTTCTTTGTTAGCAGCTGACCTTCTCAGAAAAAAAGTAAGTCTTGGCTAGAATACAGTTCAATAAATGAACAGGCTATATATTGATTTTTCTCCCTCTTCCCTTGTTATGTAATATGATTTCCCTTCCCTTGCAAGGGTTGCTGTTGTACAGGATAGGGCTGGGATCATGGTCGTGGAAGCGTATGGGAATGTGTAGACTAAGGAAGGCTGTCACAGCAGTCAATAAGATCTGAGAGGTGTTGACTAATTGCCTGCTAATTACACAGTAAATTGTCTAATTAAGCTGATGGTTAATTAGGGTACGCTCGCACAGCAGTCTTATGGAATTTTTGTCTGATGTCTGGGAAGCAGCTTGTGTAATTGGCAAACTGGTAAGGACTGGCAGAGAACATGACTGGGAAGCACGCTGCCAGTAGATGACAGAATAAGGATGCGTTTGCACAAAGGTTGTCATGTGAACACGGAGGGGTTTGTTAGCCTTCTCCAGCTATGTGGCAGTGAGTGCAACAAGGAATTTAGCTGAAAGCTACTGGAAGCTGTAAATAAAATGAGGTTTAAGCATGGAATATTAGAAAAGCAGTGACGTGTGCTCTTATATTTTAGTCAGTTTGAACTTTAGATAAATACAGAGTATCAAAATTGTCATGTAAAGAACTTCATCAAACTGTGTGATTTGACCATGTCAGTAAATATTGTATTGTGATCTTTTTAGTGGAATCACAAAATGATGCTGTTTCCCGGGTCATGTATGTTGATGTTTAAAAAGTGTAGCTGTTAATAAGGATGCTTGCCGGCCATCATAACTATCATATGTGGTATTCTGAATCCACTTTAGTCATAATTTTGTCCATCCCTAGATATAACAGAGTAAAAGCAGGTCATAATGGTGCTCTGAATAAAATGTATATGCACTATGCATAACTATAATATGATTAATGAAAGTATCTAGATTCCAGATTCTGAACCAAAGCAAATGGAAATGGTCAGGAATATTAAACAGAGAGAACCTGAACAGTACAGGAGTACAGACACCAAATTCAGTAAAGCATCAATTTGCTGTGTTTTAAATTTTCCATTTAATAAAATGATATGATACGTGGTCTTTCTTGAAGTTAATTGCAAATGTAAGTTTCCCACAGATTCAGAATAGCACACCACAGGATTGGGTTTTCATATGATGTCATGATTTAATTTTGAGTTACATATCTGCAAAATCTAAGAAAAAAATAGCTCTTTTCTATATCACAAGCTAAACCAAAGAAAGTGTGTGTGTATCTGTATTTATTTGTTATGAATGCCTTGATGTCACTTGAGCAAAGTGAAACCTAATATCCACTTGGATTCTTGTAAATTACATTTGATTCAGAGGTCCCCATCTTTTTATTTCCAAACATTTGCAGAATGTAGTTCAGGCACAGTGTCTTCCTGAAAAAAAAAAGGAAAATGAAGTGAATTCCAGATCTGGATTGCTGCTGAAAACTGTTGATTTTCCTTTTTTTTTTTATTTTAAAATTAAACCACAAATATAATTCTTTTCCCATAGAAATAGAATGTTTTAAGAAAAAATCAAAATTTGAGAGGGTAAATTATACTTTCTTTGAATTAGTAAAACCATTTTTATGCTCTGATCTTGCTGCTTCTACGTTCCTGCACCTACACAGTTTATAATGTCTTTATGTAGCACCCTCTATATTATAAATTTTTGTTTGTGATTTTTCCTTCAAAAATAATTGAGCAAAATCATGGTGCACTAAGCATTCTCAATGTGCCAGTCATCAGACAGAGGACTCCATACATTCACAAGCTGATCTAGAAGGCCTTAAACCTTCTCTGAGGGGGATTATAATAATACTTGTAATGTTGGTCCTCTGTGTATATTTGCACAGAAGAAAATGCTACAATTCCCCTGCATCAGATCCTGTGAATTGTTGCATAAAATGAAAAAGGTGTAATACATTGATTCAAGTCAAAACAATACAAGGAGGCCCTATGTACGTAATTTTCTTTCAAATAAATTCTATTTTAAATTTACATTTGATATTTACATGTATATTTTTTCCATGTCCATTTGCATTTATGCAAAAACAAACATCTTCAATTAATTTTTCCTTACTGTTTCTAAGGATTATTCCTTAAAAGGATTGGAGAAAGTATTCTTTTTGTCTCTGACAGCACGTTCAGGAACAAAGCTCGCTTCACCAGCCAACTGCAGGAACTGAAAGCATACGGTGCAACCATCACACTTGCTTTCATTTTCTGTCATGGGGCAGCAAATGGATACGTTCTAATGCATTTTATTCTCTGAAGACAAAGAGAGGAGTTCAGAGGATAATTGTTACCTTATTATGTCCTTCAGAAGGAATTTCTGGCACTTGCTATTATGATTTATGTTTTAATAAATCACACAGAGAAAAGCATGTTTCTGGTGATTCACATGGTATAGTAAATGTACGTATGTAAAGCCCTACTGCAACATCACAATCTGTAATAAAAATTGTATGGCAATAATGCTGCTGTTAGATACATCAATGACCAACTCTTTTTAGAAATCATTTTGGTTTTTAAAACATACTGTTTTTTTATATGCAGTTGTAGCTGTATCTTATCATATGTCTGTGCTTTATTGTGTAATCTATCAAAAACGGGAACATTTCCCAAACTTCCCTAATGCATTCTGTCCCAAAGCATCTTCATTGTCCACTTCCAAGCCTCCATGCTTAAACAATGGAGTCAGAGGAGCATGCTGTCAGCACATTGTCAGTGTTACGTTCAGGTTTATTGCCTGTGATGGTTCTCTCCCTGCTCAGTTCATGAGGGTTCCTGTTTGCACCCTTTTATTTATTGTGTATATCAAGCCATAGAGAAGGTTTAGTAAAGTGACATTGATTGAAGTGTTTTCAATATGTCGAAACTCAGCTTTATAACTCTCAGCTGATTTAGCTGGAGCAGTTGATTGCATTGTTCAGTGTTTGTGGGAGACTGGGCATGGTTGAGAGCATGCTGAGCAAAAGTCAATGCAGACAAGATAGGAGTAGTGCTGGGATCGTTAGAGGAAACATCCAGAGGCTACAGAAAGAGAATTATCAGTCCTTCCGGCTCAGGGATGTAGTTCCATTCTAGCTGTAGCTGCAACAGGAGATAAGAACCAGAAGCCTACACCCCTTTTATTTTCTGAATATAAGCTCTGCAATGAGTATCCGTGCTTTATATTTCAAGGTTAACCTACTGCCAGTCCATGGTATATGGTACCGGGTCTTAAATCTATCCAAATATTGTCAGTAGTGACAAACTTCAGGGCTTGAATGCTGCAAAGTGCCTCATTAGGGCATTAAAAATGCACCCAGCCTGTACTGACTGGTTTTTGTACACTGGGATGGAGTGGAAGGAGATGCTGGCAGTTCACCTAACACTGTTGGTGCATATGCTTGGAGCTCTTGCCCCAGGGTGATTGGTAACAGCCTGAATCCCTTAACTGCAGCACAAACTTGAAGAGCTTGTTTTTCCTCCCTAACTTTGCAAGAGTTGAGTAGAGGATGAATATTGGTTTTCTAGTTGCTACTGGATTTTTAATTATTCTGTTTAAGTTTATGTTGCTGCCAAGAACAGTGTTCTCAAAAGGTCAGTTGATTGCTGCTCTCATGTAGGAGTTATATTTTAAATCTATGGCAGTACCTGGTTTTACATGCAGGTAATGCAGATCTCAAACACATAAATAAACAAAATCTTATTTTCCTATATTTTGAATCTGTTTAAACTCAGATGAATTTCTCTGTTTACAGTTATGGAATTTTTTGTTTGATATCCAGAGTCATTTTGTGCCTTTAAGGAGAACAGAATATTGGAGTCCGTGTCCAAATTTTTGGAGTATAGATTAAGTGTCACATTTTTTAAATGCTTATACTTTTGTCATTTCTTATTCTGGGCTAAAAATCTCCATTTATCTTGGGTTAAAAATGAACAGATCTCTCATCCAGCATATTCATAAAAGTATTATAATTTCTTTTTATAGAAAAAGAAAATTTAACCTGGAAATGCAAACTTAATCATCACTTTACAGTAATACTGTATGTATCCAAATACATAGTTTTCTTTACTTGAGCAGCTTTACTTTCATAATACAATTTATATTTTCTCTTCCATTTGAACACTATTGTTGGAGAGGACTCTAAAAATATATGAAAGAGAAAGTAAGAATATATTTGAGAGTAAAGTGTTAAAATGATAAACCATGGACCATCAATCTTAAAACTTCTTTCTTATGACACTGTTGTCAGTACTAAAAGTGACACTTTGCTACTGTAACAAAAATTGTTCACAGTGTGTGTTGGGAGTTGCATACCTGTAGATACATAAGCTCCGTCTTGTGATGTTTATTTCTTTGATTTTGGGGTGGGTTTTTTGTATTTCTTGCATTCCTCCTTAAACACAATTTAAAACATTGGTACCAGAGAGTGCAAGGATTTAATGACGTTTAAATTACCAAAAGTAACAGTTTCTACAGAAAGAGAGTGACAGATTTCAAGCCTGCTAAGAATATGTCTGACAGTTGAATTCATGCAGAGGAGAGATTTGCTTCTGTGTCCAAAATCCTCATGTCTAGCTTGATTCAATTATGTTCAAGGGTTCACATTCCTACCAGGTCTCTTCCTTATGTGTCTTCCTTGTCTTTTAAGAAGTCTTTTGTCAGCCAGCCATTTCTCTGCCTAAATGAGCTTGTGCCCATGGGCAGTGGACCATCCATACTTGTTTGGTTTTTGCAAGATGTGCTGGACTGCTTCCTGTTTCTAATGTAGATGTTGGAACATAACATCACCTATATTCCTGCTTTTCTACCTATAAATCAAGAGTTCACAGTGTGCTAGCTGGTATTCAAACCCACGACATTAGTGCCTGTTTCAAAATAATATGACTTAATAGCATAATCGAGGATGTAGTATTTGCATTCAGCATTCATGTTTACAGTGAAGTGTCTTGATACAGCTAAGCTCTCATGGATAGAAACATCAAGTGCAACAAAGAAAAACATTCCCTTTTCCAAGCAGTGGAAATGAGAGTTGTTTATTTTAAGAGATCTTATGTAAACGTTAACTGGGGGAGGGAAAGTAAACCAGCATTTCTAGCCAATCCATGCCTGCACACATGTATCTCTTCTGGCTGGAGCTTTCCCCTTTGGTGCCGTTAGCATTTTCATTTCAAAAAATGACAGTCTGCAGTGGAAGCAGTAAAAATGTTCAACCTGTGGTTTAAATTATTGATTTTTTTGAATATTGAAGCTGTATTTCAAATGGGTTTTGTTCGAGTTACTTCTGGGTAGAGGGTTCCAGAGGTAATTTGATATCTAAAAGCCTGTGTATTTCAAAGCCATTTCAGCCTTCTGAGTTCCTTCAGCTGATCAGCTGATTGGATAAAATACCTTATTGTCTTCTGAATTGCAGGCAATAGATAAACTGCAACTCAAGGTTAGCACGTAGACTAGCATACAATGCTCTTTTTGATTTATTATGTGTACTCAGTGTCCAATCAACTGACAAAAAATACCTCATTTATTTTTAATGCAGTAACTTATCTTCACTTAAAAAAGAAAAATTCTTTTGAGATGCTAGTGTTCACAATCTAGATGAGGGGAGCTCTGTTTCCTGTATCGCTGGGAAATATTTATGCATAATTAAAATCAGGAGAATTCATGGTATAGAATTCAGTACGTGTAAATAAAAAGTAGGTGCATCTATTTTCACAAATAGATTGTGTTACATTACTGCAGAACAGAATGACTGCAATGAAAGAGAAGTCACTTTTAAAGAACTGCAGTAGAAGCAGCACTCATTTTTATACATGACTTTTTTCAAAAAGAGCTGGGTTGTTGATGGGTGTACATGTATAATGTTTAGGAAGTTAGCCATTCTCAGCATCCTTCTATTCACAGAAAAAAAAAGTAAAAATGGTATTATTTTAATAAGGCTCAGATCTGGCAATGAAGCCATATTGGAATGCATATTGGAGTTGATGGGAACTGTGAACAGGAAATTAATTGCAGGAATGGGCCCAGTTAAGAAGTGTTATTATCACTGATGACACTAAATATCGTAGACTAATGGGATGAGTCAGATTTTAAACAGACAGTTTTTTTCCCATAAGGAGGCTCTGGGTTAAAGAGTAGCAAAATAAAAGAATGTTTCATTGAAGTATGGATAATGCAAATTAAAAATTATGCAACTTATTTTGCAAATATGCATATATATATATTGCATATATGTTTGCATAAAATTCAAATATATGAAGATAAGTCATGAAAAGCTGTGTGGCATAAAGAGCTTATATAATGCCCAATTGGTTTCCCTCCTACAATAACTCTAGTTTCTGTGATTGTAGTTTAAGAACCTGTCAAAACATTTGTCGATACTCTGGATACTCTGGGGATACTGCACTTTAGTGTTTTGCATTGTAGTTTACAAAATACTGGTTAAATACCATGAGTATTAAAGATCTTGCTGTACTAGTGTGTGCACAAAATAGTTTTATCCTTGCTGTTCTTGGATGTACAGCAAAGAAGTCTGTCCTGTTCTGTACTGGCTGCACAAACCAGTATTAACTAGGGAAGGTTGTCTAAAATAAGCAGAGATATAAAAATCCATATCCCTACTGCCTCCAAAACCAGAAATATGCAATCTATACCTACCTATATGCTTAATTGTTTTGTACATTAAGTGAGCATTGACTATGCTGTGTAGATTAATCTCCATACATGGGGATACAACTCTGGGCTGAGAGGAGAATATCAGTACTTCCTGGGTGTGTGGAGTAACACTGGATCTCGGTGCTGTAGAACTCTCCTTGGCTCTGATGCAAACTAGGCTTCATTGCCCTTGGAGTGATACTGCTCATGTGATCTGGCAAGTGGCAGTAATGAGTATATCCTGTTCCTTCGTGGCATTTTGAAGTGAGCTGTGCTTTAAACTCCACAGTTCTCCACAGATAGGGAAAAGGATGGGAAGACAATCCCTATGTCCTATTTATCACTGGTATAATTATCCCTCATCAAGGATTTCTAGTGGGGCTAAAAACCATATTTCTCCTTATACAACTTTGTGCCTGACTTTTTATATTTAGCATCAGAAGGCTTTTGAATCCTTGCCGCAATTTTAAATCAATATTCTACTGGAATAAAGAGAGCCTGCAGGTCAAGCTGCCCTCTCTAGGGCAGAGGACAGATTTACTCTTAGTATTCCAGTTTTGAGCATGCATAAGCCTTTTGTAGTGGGTCTCAGCTGGCTCTGCCATTAATGGTGCCAGAGATCCAGCCACAGCTGTCGTATGCTTTCTTACACCCCTGTGGCAGTAAGAGTGGGAACATTTACCACAGATTCCCAAATGAAACCCTAACTCAATTATAGTGTCTAACAACCACCTTCCTATTGATTTCAAGGGGAATGGACTTCATGTCTACCTTATCTGTGTGTGCCTGCTAGATCCTCTGATGAGCATATTTACTTAACTGACAGACCTGAGCAATGACTCCAGAGAGGGCTGGGCTTTAGGACCTGTTATACATTTAATGAAAAAGGACATGGTCAGCTTAGAATAATTTTTTTTCTCAATGGTAAACAGGAGAATTGTCTTGTTAGGAATGTCCATGTATCATGGTTACTTTCAGTTCTTAAAAGAATATTGTAATGAGCTTTGCTCTTTTTGCTTTATTAAATTTGTGTTTTATGTCCCACAGGCTTGATTTTTAAAAGCCAATAGAATGTGTCATTTTTCACGGGCATTTAAAAAAGTTAATAGGCAATGATTAACCTACTGCTTTGAAAACTTCCGGTGAATGTGAAGGAAAACCAGACTCGAGGTGGGGCCTCTGTGTCTGCCACAAGCAGATGGGAATCAGAGCTCGTCCTTTGGCATAAAAATTCTATGTGCACTTCAGCATTTCTCTGCGTGGATTTGTCTGTTAGAGAAGGTATGACATCTGCAAACACTGAATGTTTATTTATTAAGAGCTCAGTCTGGAAAAGCAGAATCAGCCCAGCAGGCTGGAAATCTCTGCTGTGAAGCTCTCAAGAGGAAAAAGCCATCCCTCTCTAGATTATGGAGCCTGTGTGTGGTGCCTCTTGTGATGACTGATGGAAGATCACACAGTGCTCTCAGAGGTGCTCAGATCTGTAATGGCAGATCTGGACTGCTGGGTCTGCCCTTCCTGAGCTCAGTCCACCCAGGGTTTGTATTTTCAAAGGCACTCCCTGGGATGTATACATGATGCCCCAAGTTCAGTATGAGCTTTTCTGCCATAGCAGTACTGCATCCTTATCAATCAAAATATGCCAGAAGAGTTTGTTCTGTGATTCAGGGGATCAGAAAAAATGCGTTAGTCATTACAAAAATGGTAATTAATTCAGGATGATAGTTCAATTTGCAGTACAAGATTTAAGATTTCTTGAAAGTTGATTCGTAGGAAAGTAATTTCAAAACAATTTTGTCAATTATTTGTTTTATTTTTATTTAATTTAAATCTATTCTGAAAAGTAGTTCAACTACTTTTATGTCTATGAACATAAAATCTAACAGTTTGCATGCAAGACTCTTATGTGTGTCCTCTTTCTGGTAGCCAATACAAAGAGGAAAATTCTAGATTTTTTTCATGGATTTTAAAGTAGACGATATCTCTAGCAAAAATCAAAATCTATTTTAAAGATCCTGTCTAAAATGTAATGCTGAATTAAAATTGGTTTGAATATTTTACAAGATGTTCACATGCTGAGTTAAAATTCATAGGGGTTGATATTTTCAGGGTTTGTTTTTCCCCATCATTATGTTATCCAGATCTCTGTATAATCAGGCTCTGTGAATGGTAGGTGGTTCAGCCTTGCAATCCCTGCTCTTCCAAAAGACCCTTTGACTTCTATAGGACTTATAGATCAAAAAAGATAAAAGGAAGTATGTTCAAACAAAGTTAATGTTTAAGAGCTCAGGTTATCAAAGTAGAAGTGTTAAGGCTAGATTATCATTGGAATGTAAAACAAAATATTCCCTTAGATGCTTCCACCTTCCCTGTACCCCTTTATCTATGACTTGAAATTGTTTAGTGCTACCTGGAGCATTGATATTTTGAAAGTTATAGTACTAGCTATTTAAATAGCTTCCCAAATAGATCTGATATTGTTTCCTTGCATTTCTCACTCCTAAATATACACAAATGTTAATTAATGCTTATAGCATTTAAGTATTCTTAATCCTAATGGAAAAAGAAAATACGCAAGTAGGTACAAGATGCACCTCAGTATTTGCAGTTCATCCCCAGCAGAAAATTTAAATACATGCTTCAAGGAAGTAATGTGATTCTCATCCTAATTACTTAATCCAGTAATAAAAATATTTTGGATTATACATAAATTTAAATACAACTTTGGTGATCCGTAACTCCCTAATGTTGATTCATTGTGTAAGAGTTTTAAAAACTCTTTAAATAGGATCGTAGTTAAAAGATTTTATTCTTGATTATTGAAGAAATCATATTTTTTCCACTTGAAAGGAGGCATCTAGTCTCCCCTCCTCCTAGGAGAATATAATAGTCTTGGTTTACTTATAGAAATCTGAAGAAAAATATTTTAGTGATGGTTCACAATTGACTAATGGAGTTTTACAAAACAGCCTCTAGGAACAGCTAGAAATACATTGATTATATGACTTCCCTATGAGAAAACAGTAATTAAAATTATACCACAGATTCTATCAGGACATGTTAATATTTAATTAGGCAATAAGTGAGCTTGGTACAGGTGTCCAGAGTTGTTGACAGGAGCTTTGTTAATCCATGTAGTATTGTCTCTTAAATAAATAGTTACCTCTTTGCTTTTTTCAAGTGTGAAGTTACATGCTTAATTAGCAGCCATTAGTATTGCTGTGTTAGAGTTTTTGTTTGTTTAATTTCCATGTTTATACATCGAGTGCAAAATCCTAGATGTTGTGGGCTTTAAAGATCCCATTTTCTCATTGTTTGCTCTTTCTGTCAGGGATTTTGTTAGAATTATGAGACCACCTGCAATTCTCTCGCATTTTTCTTCTAAAGAAGCTCATTCTGTGGTATTGTGTGTCTTGACTTTTAGTCATCCTATTAGGAACCTCCTGCTACTGATGGTGCCCTATTGCCTTATTATAGTATTTTCTTTAGCAATTAGAAAACAGTATTAAAGAAAATAACATTGAGTTCTCTCAATGATGATGTTTGAAACAAACTATGTTAATTTGGTCTTTTCTTCAAATGCAAAAAGAGAATTTGTATTCTCCTAAATAAGCATGACTCCTTTAGTGACTCTGAAATTTGCTGCTGCAAACATGTCGTGTAATTCTTCCGTCTCTTTCCAGGGTCTTAACTGGTTTTGATTTTTTACAGGGTTTTACTTATGTTGGTTCTTGCCCAATTTTCTTAGACTCATGCTTTTAAAAGTGCCTTTTCATTCACATTTCATGGGACCATTCAATAATGGTCATCTAGAAAGAAATCTTAAGAATTGCTGCTCCTTTATGTGGTCAGTTAAGTGCATTTCACAAGTTTTGATTACTGATTTGGTGATAATATTCCTTGACAGCTGAAAATGGACTAATATTTTTAGATGTCTGTAAAATATTAATCTCTTAAGGCAAGCTAGGTTGTTGTAATCTAAATCCACTATAGTACCAAGGGTCAGCATTATGGACTGGAGGAGTATATTTCAATTATTATGCATTAGTTTTCCACTTTTGTGAAGGTACACAAGGTCCTTAGGAGCCATGGCACAGAAATTTCAGTTTAGGATACAGATCAAAAGCTGCAATCCATGCAGATATTTTATTTACCCATGTACTGCTATTTTATTCCATTCTGTTCTCCTCAAATCATTAGCATTGCAACATTTGCAATGTGGTTTTCTGTTCTTGTGACCTCTTACTGAAAATTAATTAATGTTTTGAGACACTTACTGAACATTTTTCTCATCAATCGCCTAAAGCAACCATTCATTGATTAGATAGTTTACTATATCAAAACACAGATCTAAGAATCGTAGAATCATTTAGGTTGGAAAAGACCCTTAAGATTATCAAGTCCAACCAATAACCCTGAAATGCAAAAACAGATCCAAAAGTGAATGTCTGCATAGAGATGCAATTTTCTCTCAAGAACTGTAAGTCTATTTCTCCTTCTTTGATGGGTATAGTTTTTGACCACAATGCAGTTAGACAGCAGAAATTTAATCGTGTCCTGCTTAAACCTTTATCAGAAAACTGATAAAATGTGTGAACATTAGCAAGAAATTTTTCAAATGTCCTTCAGGTTTTTTTTTTCTTTCTCTTCTCTCCATTCCTCACTTCCCTGTCTCTTGCAGAGAAACTCATATAAAGCTGATGAGAGTTTGGATTTGTTTTGAAAGCATCTTTTGTTCAAAGACTAATTTTAACCTTGTGATAAAGATTGCTTTTTGTATTCTGTTCAATGCAATATCTAGTAATTGTTTGTCAAGGCAAAGTGCTGTAGGACATACTACATTTTAAAAATCATCTTTTGTAATTACAGTAAAAATGTCCTTATGTTCTAATGTCCAGAAAACAAACAAATATGTCAAAAATACAAAAAAAATTAAATTTAATGTTTTAATTTTAAATCAATATGGCCTTGCATTATAAATAGTGGGGGTTTTTAAACTGCTCAAATGAATGTAATTGTAAACAAAGGTCAGAACTTCATTTTCTTGTGAAATATATAAATCAACTAGAAAATATTTGTAGATTTGACATCAACATTATTGTTACCATTCTAATTTCTAATTTTTTTGTACTTTTACTCATAATTTGTATTGTATTTGAATCTCCTAATTTATTTTAGGGAGCTTTAGTTTGTAGTATTAGGACTTCTAGACAAACCATCATGTATGACAAAGATTGGGGGACAGCTGTTGTTTTGAGCAAGGGCAGCAAGCCATTTCTATTTGGCTTGCAGCAGGGATGGGATTGTTCCACAATTATTCTAAGGTAAAGAGAATAAATTTTTTTTAAATACACTGATCTAGTAAGATTATCTAAAATGCTTGGAATTTTGCTGTCTTCATCACAAGTCATCAGTACTGATGGCCTACTGTCTGAGAATTGCATTAGTAAGACAGGTGGTGTGCTGAGCAAGCAGCAATGATAAAAGCTTGGGTAGAAATTAAGTTTGATGTCTGTAAATTTTGAAGTCTCTCATGCATTCTCATGGTTAAATCTTAAAGCATTAATGAGACAGTATAGAAAAACATCAGATGTATAGTAACTAAACCTCTAACTTGTCATTTCTCTTTCACACAGTATGAGTGGTTTGGCAGTTTTTCTCCAAAGTCCTGACGTATTGCTCTTTCCCTTATGGGGCTGCAGTCTTCTGTGCTAACTTAGTGATTTGGAAAGCCATCTTACTTGCTGAAGCTGTAGTGTTAAATTAGCTTAATAAACACAAATGGGATAGTTTAGTGTTGTAAAAGCATTTTTGAGGTAATGGTCTGTTTTTTAAAAAAATAATTTGCATAACTCAGCTTAGTGAGTCAAGAAGTAGAGTAGAATATTAAGGAAGATTTACAAGCACTGTTTGTACTCCAGACTTCTGGAATACAAGATAAGTAAAGATTTGAGTACTTTCATCTTTGCAAACATAGGACAAACAGACATCAAAAGACAGATAAGAATATTTTTAAGGTATCCTTTCCCCCTCTATAATATACTAGATCTTGTATGTAAAAGCTGAAGAAGCACAATTTGTAAGTTACAGCAAGGTTCCTTTTCAAGATCTGTTCTATACTAGTGGAAAGATCAGAACACTTAGGCTTTAAATCACCAATGCAAACAATGCTGGAAGGCTGAGGAAATAATATATTTTTCAATTCAGTTCTTATTTTAGTGAAGGAACTTAAAAATTATTATTTTACATCATTTAATGCTATCTGACTTCAAGAGAAGGAAAGCAATGAAGAGGAAAGAGAGGGCTAGGTGTAGACTTCATTTACAAAAGCAATGAAAAAAAGGAGGTGTCTTTATGGTACTACATTTCATATCTGGTGGTGGAGAGATTAGAGCAGTTTCTGCATGGTGGGATGTTCTGAGATAAGTTTTTCTGTCAAGGTGGTTTTAATTTTAAAAAAAAGCTTCTGTATGCACTGAGGGGAAGAGGAGAGAGTGAGGAATTGATTTTGATGAGTTTTATACTCATACAGGAAGAATAAAGTCTGGCCTATTCCCTCACTAAAATAAAATACAAAATGCAAGTGTTACAAATTCAACAGGCAGCATTGTGTGCAACATAGTGGTTTGTGCACTGGAAGGTGCCAGTGGCTACATCAAACCTCCTCGGGCAGAAATCACAAGCAAATTTATTTGCCTTGCTCCTTGAGCCGGAGTCTTGGTAAGTCTTGGTATGTGTTGTAAAAATCCTACTCTAGCAAATAAGGTCTTCATGGTTGTACCTGTTAGAATGGTTTTGTCTTTGTAGAGGTCCTTGCTGTGGATGTATCTTCCAGTTCAGCTGGAAAAAATTCTGAGCTTGGAGCAATTCAGGAGAGCAATTCAGTGCTTTGGGCCTCATAAAAGAAACGCTACAGATATGTAGCATGTCTCAGTTCTGATGGAGGAGATGAGGAGGAACAAGTCAGAAGGGATGTATAGGAACAGTGCTGTGTGCAGTGGTATTGTTGCTCCAGGTTTCACTTGCCTTTTGTGGATGGTTAAAACTCCAGAAGGGGTGATACTAGACACAATCTGGCTAGACAGCTGAGTCACAGAAGAGGCAAATCATCACAAGACCTTGAGTGAGAGTTGGCAGGGAATTACAAGGACATAAGTCTGTGATGCCATTCGTATCTATGAGGGTGTGCAAACAGCAGTGAGCCAGATTTCCAGAATGTTTTAACTACAGTGATATTAGGCAGAAAAAGGCAATGTCTCCTTCCCCATTTTTTTTCCTAGGTGAAATTGAAATAAAGTTCTACTATAATTAGTGAAGACTGCAGGGAAAACTGAATCGTGGTGTTGGGGGGTTGATTAAAACATTTAGAAAATAAGCTCTAAAAACATTTCACGAAGAGTAGATTTTGAAATCCATACAGCCTTTTCAATATATTTTTGAAAATTCGTGAAGAAAAGCACATCGTATTTTGCTTAAATAACTGCGTTTTTCAGTTACTGTACTTTGTTACTCAATTAGAGAAGGTGGTGTATTGAATATAGTGAAGTAGAAACTTACATCTGCTTTGGTTTTTTACATTGCAGTTTACTGTCTACTAGCTTTAAATATGCTGTTTTGACATACTAGACTAAAATTACCTTAATGAGGTATTTATTTACATCTATCCTCCACAAAGAGGCCAGTGTGGCTGCTTTGATGTTCACATGGACATTTAGCGAGCAGCAACCCCAGGAATGTGCAGACACATAGTCCACTTGGCAAGTATAATGCCCTCCCTCCCTAGAAGAAAGAAAGGTCAAATAAATTAACTTTGTTAGAAATAGTAATCTGCTCATTGTGTTTAATCTTTTTTTCTCATATTAATGAAAAGAAACGGACAATGGTCACTAATTCCTATCTGCTTTCATAAGTTAAAGATGAGAAAAGCTTAATTTGAAGTATGAAGTGACTTTCATTGACTTTGGGGACCAACGGTGCTAGACAAGTTCTCTGTGTTTCTTGGAAACCTCTCAGAGTGAAGAAAACTCATGTTAAAACTTGCTATAGCATGATTAAATGTATTTTTAAAATCCAAAAATCTCATTTGAAACCTCACTTGTGCTGCAGATATTTATGACTCCAGTCATATATCATGTTTAGTGGGGGTGGTCATACCTTGGAAGTGGGTAACATCAGTATTACATCTTGAGGTCACCCTTGGGATGGAGATGTGCATTAGTGTTACATCTATGATCTTGCCATGGTTGCTGATTCAACAGCAGGACATCTTTTGTTTCCCGTGGCTGACAGGTGCTATGTGGTTTATCAGCTACAAGGTATCACCAAGTTCCCCCTCTTGCAAGGATTTCCACAGAGCCTGGCTGCCGTGTCTCCACTCCGCTCCACCCTTCATTTAGTCCCCCTTAGCATGTATTGTGTGTGGGAAGTTGCTCCATCCAGGGAGCAGCAATTGCATTTTCTCTCTATAATCTTCCATATTGTTAGAACTGTTTCTATAACTTTCCGCTCTGCTCCATGGTCCATTTCATCCTCCTCTTAGCATGTATGCTGACTGAAATTTTTGTAACTTTCCAGTTTCCTTTAATTTTACTCCCAGTCTTTTCCACGCAGCAACCTTATTATTTGAAGTGTTCATTAACATATTGTTAGCAGTAATATTTTTTTAAAAATGGTCAGAAAAAGAATGTTTTGAGCTCTGCAAATCAATAGAAACACATCAGAGCTTTGATACGAAGAATCATACACATTTATCCTTTTGCCTTTTATTATATTTGCCTAATATAACTGCATCAATGGAGTAGGCATGAGGTGGTATACCTCTTAGGAGACTGCTTTTCTACAACTGACCTCTTTACACATTTTACTCCAAATTTTGTGGTTTTTTTTTTAGTTTCTAGGAGATATGATTATGAAATAACAAGCGAACTCAGTTAATGAAGAGCTGTCTTCTTGGTTCCCCTAAAACAATAATTCTAAGAGAGAGGTGAATGGCTTGATTAATTTCTACGTGTCGTTAACTTCCATGCCCTCAGATGACAGACAACTTTAATATTCACAATGTGAATTATTTCTCTGCTGATTAGTTTAGGAGAAACACACAATGATTGTACTTATTGCACTGTGCCCAACAACCCTTCAGATCCCCTAAAGCTTGAAATGTTCCTGCTGCCCAAACAGGTGCTTTCATCGCTCATTTTAGGCAGGATGGTTGTGTTTTTACGACACAAGAATCTGTGGCAATTATTAACTGCAAATGTGGACAGTGTGAAGCAAAACAAATTTCAGAATGACTGGTAAGTTATGGACTGATGAATTGATATATACCTTTATTTAAATTTAGCTGACTAAAAATTGCTGAGAGTCTGAGCTTTATCTTTAAAATGTTTTCTCAAATCTCCCAGCCCATTAGACTTAAGTAGTTTAGAATTCAATGATCTGATTGCAGAGTTCAGAGATTATTAGAGCAAATGGGGCCTGATCAATGCCTTGGGTCGTCTTTTCAGTGTGTTAATTAATTAATCAACAGGAACAGAAATATATGTGTAATGCAAATTAACTCAGTCTCAAGTTACTAGAATACCAGAATTGGTTGCACGCGGAAGAGTGGAATCCAAAAGCAGCACAATATTGGTGCTTTTATCTGTGTAACACCACTTTTCTTGGTGATGTCCTGAGCTAGAGATATTCGAAGGATTAGTGTGATTGTTTCTGGTGTGCTCTCCTGAAGAAATGAATAAGCTTTTGAGGCAAGGCAAGAAATTCAGCAACTGAAACATTCATGATTCACACCCTTGATTCCATTTGTTGTCACTGTTTCTCTTTATTTACATTAACTTCCCCAAACCAGGTTGTTTTGCTATAACCTAGTACTGAATACATTTCCCCTGATCCCCAAGTCTACATTAATTTGCAATATTTCCCCACAAAACAAAGTAATTTGATGTGATCTTTTCTGTTATCTTTGCCAATGATTTTTTTAGTTTGTTTTTTTTCCCATAGCTTTGTCTTTTTGTGTTGAAAGATATAAGCTTTGTTCTCCCCTACTTGCTCTTTATTAAAAGTCTTCTATCCTTGGTCTTCTTCAGAGTACATGAAAGTTTTGTGCTACTTTTCCCAAGGACTGTTCATGGTCTCCATTGCCTGGGGAGGTTATGTACTTGATTTGTTTTGGAGATTGGAGACATTCTTCTATTCCTGTATGTAGACCTCTACTTTCAACTGCATGCAGAGACCAGACCAACTCATTGCTTAGGTCATCTCTTTGTAGCAGTCAGCTTTGCCTAGATTCAATAAAGTTTTTAGGTTCAAACCTTGAAGTACCTCCTGTCGGGTTTCTTGCTCCAGTTCTCTTGTGGCTTTTTATGCAAAGAGTAATTTTTATTAACAATAAAAGAGTTGTGTGCATAGTTGGGATAAAAGTTAAAACTGGGGTTTCAGAAAAGAAAAGGCAGTGCCAGCATTTGGCCTACAGTTCCTACAAACAGGGATAGTCAGTGTTCAATTAAAGCACCAGAAGGTGGTCTGTCACAAACCCTGTGAACTGGAGCACTAGGGCTATTTCAGCTGCTCTGCCCTTACCTGCTGGTTTTGGAGACAGCAGTAGCAATAGGCCAGCCACCAGAATTTCCTGTCTTAGTGAAACAACCTGTGGTATTATGTAAAACTCACTCCCAAGACCAAAGGCCATGAAGTTGGCTAAGCCTGCCAGTAGATCCTTTGCCTAACTCTCTCCCTGTTCAGCTTTCATAGCTGTGGCAGGAGACAGAAGACGATGATGTTGGTAAGGCAAGTAGGTATTTCACACTCATCTCAAAGAGACAATTTTCTATTCTGTCACTTGTGTGATTTTATTCTTGTATGTACATAGACAGATTCCTTGAATCATCACATAAGTTATAAATTCCATTTTGTTTCCATGAACTGTGAGTCTCCCTGTGTCTGGGGCTGTCATGTGCTAACGAGACAGGAGGAGTGCCAGCGTGTCAGTCATTACAGACTCTCTCCATCTAGTTTACTCTTAACTAGGAATGGCAATTGAGGACCGGGATCTTAAATAAGGACAGGCATATCCCTCCTGGGATGAACTAACACAAAGCAGCCAGGTGGTAATGTTTGGATTTCAAAACCAGGAAGGATTTTAGGAAGCAGAAACAGCTTGGTCAGGAAAGATAAAGTGATGCATGGACACACCAGAGGGGTCTTGTGACACAGTGGCAGTAGGGAGGCAGCGGAAGCCGCCATTTGAAGAAGCAGCTGGTGGGGAACGGGAGATGAAGGTCTCACAACAACAACGGGGATCTCACAAAATCTCAAGGAAAATTCAACAGTGAGGAAATGCAGGCAGAGAGATGAACATGTGTTTACTATTTCATATGTCTCTGTGTATCTCCTGTGGTCATTAAAGTGAAAAATAACTGGTTTTGAGATAGTTTGCAAAGTCTGTGCATTACCTGATTCAGCTTTGTGGGATTCTGGAGAGATAAATTGTCGCTCAGATGTTGACTATGACCGAGCTCTTGGAAAGAGTGAGTCAAAGCCATGGGGATTCAGCAGCAGTCACAGGGTCTAAGCAGAGGTCTCTGTTCCTTTGGAGACCCAAAGCAGATAGAAAAATTTCAGTGTTTTTGCATAGAAGTAGACCGAGGCTTTGTGAGTGGCCCACAAGAGGTATAATCTAGGCTATAATATCTCAGTCTTTGAATTCTTACCTGTAGTAAAATGAAAGTCACTGGAAGAACACCAAGACTTGCACATAGTTAGATATCAAACGGTACCATCAGTGGCTCCAAGCATTATCTGGCAAACACATGTCCATAACAAGCCACAAAATGAAAGTCAGACCCATGTGCATAATTCGCACTAAACCCAAAAATAATAATTCCCACCAACTGACAGCCTGTTAGCTCAGGCTTAGTGCCATGCTACTGTAGTTACATTGCTTCTGAATGCTTTGGTGCATGGGAAAAGGCAGCTTGTGGTTGCATGCATGATGGTCAAGGTAATCACATCAGCACATGATTACATGCACCCTGTGTTGGAAGGACTCAGGTGAGATTGCCAGCATTTCAGTTGTTGACTTTGTGTGTTTTCTCATAGTGGGGTGATGGCCAGTGTGCATGAATAGCTTTCTACAATGAAGTCAAACTACAAGCTCCTCAGAGACAATTTAAAAGGAGTGAAATGCTCAAGAGGATAATGTGGAGCAAACTGATGTAAATGGTTCTGCATACGCTGAAATTTATGAGATTTGTTTTGGAAGTGAAGGGAATGTACTTTGCTGTATAGTTTTGGTTTGCATAAATTCAGAAAAAGTTCTGAATTTCTTTTTTTCTGAAAATATAACTTAACCATTGAGAGGGAGGTAAAACTTTTGTGATGAAGGGAAAATATTATAATAGGAAAATTGAGGATTAATGTGATGTCCATGTTTCAGACCTATTAGGTCTGAAAACAGATGAACTCAGGAGATTACTTTGTATGATTTTTACATAAGTAAGTGGACATATAGTTATCTATATAAAATATTAGTGCATATTTACAGTATAATAATTAATTCAACTTTTTAAGGAAATTAAGATTGCCTCAAATTTACATACAATGTGAAGAAAAGTCCTTTTATCCTCTGTAACTGCAGCATTTGGCAGATTCAGGAATAAATAATGTTTTGTGGCAAGGGTATGCCTTATCAAACATATGCAGATCAGTGCTAATTAATGCTAATTAAGGTTTCCTGTCTATCTAGCTGGAAAAACGTCCAAATGTTATGAAATCCAGTTAGTATGCCTATTACCCTAATTGTTTTATATGGGATGGTTCTTAATTAAAATATGTAAATTGACCTTAATTGCTATATACTAATGGAGGTTCATGTTATCTCACTAAAAATGACAAGATGGTGAGGAGGGGTACTTAAACAAATAAGTCTGATACATTTGTAAATAAATGACCTTTACTCAAAATTATTTTTAATTGGAAATTGGCAAAAGGAACATTTTGCCATCTATGTTTCTCTTTAGTTTTAAATAATGTCAGAATTTACAGTTCTTTGTTAATATATATCTGGTGACATTACAGCTTAATTAGGACTGCTAAACAAGTCAACATTTTGTGTGTTTACTGTATGTTTCAAAATTGTTTGCTGACCTACAATGACCTTCAGAAATGTCATGCTTTACAGTATTAATCTTCTTCTTCACTATTTTTTTTTTTATTTTTTGATTTTGATCTCTTTTAATGATACAGTTTTATTTGTGAAGTTTGATGTACTTTTGCTGGTGCCTGGCCTGTGCCTTTGCAGCAGAGAGGCTGGTGAGCAGCACCTGTTTGTGCTTCACCTGTGAGTATAGGAAATGGACTTTGATCATCTTTGGGGAGGATAGTTCACGTGTATGCTGTTACACGACAGAGGCCTAGACAAGTTTCTACACAAAGTCTTACATGCTTTCTGCCCGAGACAGAAGCATTATTTGAATGATAGTTTGTATGGCAGTTTGTAGGTGCCTCATATTGGCATTTTCTTGGTAGTTGTCATACCACTTCACACACACAACAAACATTTTTCTCCTCTGATGTAAAGAATTTAATTAGAGAATCTGGTGTTCTGGAGAAATGCCCTACAGTTGTAGCTTTTACTCATAATAATAGTAGATTTTTAAAACACTTGGTGCATTTAAGTTTATATTATATACGTTATTGATATATGCCTCTCTTTGAAAAATTTGTCTGAAAGTATTCGCTGTTTTGCAGGATATTGTGACCAATGTTTCTCCAAGGATTGTCCGTGGAACTACTTCAGGTCCTATGTATGGCCCAGGCCAAGGCTCTTTTCTAAACATTGAACTGATCAGCGAAAAAACAGCAGCATATTGGTGTAAAAGCATTGCTGAATTGAAGGCTGACTTCCCAAACCATGTAAGTGCCACTTAATCATAAAGATGCAACATACTTATTTAGAATATCCCATTTACAAACTTGTGAAAACTCAGATATTTAGTATTTATTAAATAGAATGCAAATTGATTTATTGACATGCGAGTAAGTTGCTAAAAACCAGAAAAGCCCATCCAAATATATTTATGACAGAAAATTCTGTGAAATGACTGTTATGCAGAGAACAGTCATGATGTTTTAGTGAGGCTGATGTTTACATTCAAAGAGATAATATCAAGGAAAAGAGTTGATCCCAGTGTGGATGCTTGTCAATTCTGTTGTGAATAATTTTGTATTTGAGATTATATTTAAAGATGTAACTTATAATAATAATTGTTTCTGTGAATTGAATTTAATCATAAAAGGAACATGTTTTTTTTTATTCTTAATCCAAATGTGAAAGATACTTATAATATTTTTATAAGCAATTGACTGCTTTAGGTGAAAAAACAATACTTAAAGTTAATTCACTACAAGTTTTGTTAGTTTTGTTAGAGCTTGTTTGGCTCTGGGGAATATCTGTCTGAAAGGTAATAGTCAAAGTTGGGAGCAATGACTCCAGCTAGCTGGCATAAGGGTTTTCAGGTACTGTTCTAGTGGATAAGAACCATGAGGTGGAAAGTAAAATTCTCCTCAATCATTATCTCGAATGGATAAAGCTAGAAATCCCATAGCCTGCATATCTTCTCTCTTGAAGTTATTACCTCCATGGTTCAGCTATGAGCAAAGTAAGTGAATGTTCCTGAATATATTATGACATGAAGATAATATGGGGTTTTTTTCTTATTCCTTGTGTTTCAATGTACACATCAGCAAGTATAAAAGAATTTAAAGACAACGTATTGACAGTAAAAGTTTAAAGTGCTGCATGTTTAATACTCCACTGTGGATGGACTGTGTGTTTCTTTGCTGAGATTCTTGTCACTTTATTTACTGTTTTTTTTTTTTACTTATTTACTATTTTATCATAGTGAAAGTATGAACCAAAAAATAATATCCTGATTTTGATTTATTCCCTGATTTTGATTTTAACATCCTTTGTCAAAATCTTGGATATTCCATGCAGGCAGACTGTTGACCATTTCTGCTGTGGAAATGCTATTCCAGTGCAGTCTTCACCAAAAATCCCTCACAGCACTTTGTACTCAAGATCAAACCATTCTCTTCTGTGAGGAAAAGCACTAGCAACATTTCAAAAGTATATGAGTTATTACTTTGAGAATGTGAATTCAGATCCTACATGTTGGCTGTGGCCGCTACTGTGGCATCTTTGAGGTTGGTAATGCCTGTGTGGGCATGGGGGAAACAGAATCCAGCAGTAGACCTTGGCATTGCTTACATACCTGTGAACTCTTAAGATCTGTCATAATTATAACAGTACATTTGTTGCTAACTGAAAACAAAATTTTGTTCACTAAGTAGAAGTGTCTTGGTGCTTGTTTTGAGATATTCTGTATAATTAAACCTTGCAGAATTTTCTTTCTCCAGTGTCTGTTCACTCCTTCAGAAAGGCTTTTTAAACTTTGTGAGTTTTATTAAAACCAAAACCAATTTCTGAGAACTGTTTGGGTGAACTTAATTAACAAGCAAAGGATGACATATTCTGTTCAAATGAAGGCCAAGCAGATGAGAATACAAGTGATTACAGTAAAAAAATTACTATGGCAAATTTTAAAAGCAAATCGAAACTTACACATAATTGCTTTTTCTGTGTAATACAAGTAATTTAAGGTAAGTTTTATCTTACAGATGAAAGGAATATGAGCAAAATAGCTACTTCACTAGAAGATGATCACACAACAGCCTCCTATCTTGTGCCATTGGGAAGAAGCAAACCAGAAAGGGCAGCCAAATCCCCCCAGTAGAGGCTAGGATGTAAACTAAATTTTGCAATGGGTTGTGCAAAAGAGGACCACCAGTCACAGCTCAGTGGTAATGTCACTTAACTGTGACATGTTGCCTCTATAAATCAGAAACTAGCATCTGCCTTGTGCTGTCTTCACCCCTGTAGTGTGTGGCCCTCATTCTTTGGCTCTTCTGGCTCCTGATTCTTGCTTGTGGCTTTCAGTTGTCTCTGACTGGCAGTCTTTCCCACTCTTCTCTTATACTTTCTTCTCCCTTTAACCCGGAATCCACTCCAAGTGGACTAGGGCAAAAGCTGCCACCACCAGAAACTTGCTTCAGTGCCACCAGCAGGGACTAAATTATTTGTATGAGTCCAAGCAGAGGAGAAAGCAGAAAGAGAAGGTGTCTGGATTTTGTGTGTTTGCTGGTGAAGTATTATCAAAAGCTGTGCTGTTTCAATTTGAGATTTTTTAAATTGAGTTAATTTCATGTCACTGTTACTGTTTTTTCAGAAAACACACACACACACACAAAGAAATTAGATGGTATGCACAGTACAGGTCCAAGATTATTTAAAAAATAGAATTTTTATTATTTTTTTAAATCAGATGCATCTGTTAAAATGATTTCCAGTTGATTGTTTTCATTCTTGTACTTCAGTCATCTCAGTAAGATGTTACTTCAAAAACTTGGCTGAGAACACTTAAAGCTTATATTATCGAACATTGCTTGTTTTAGATTTTCAAAGGATGCTTATTTAAAAATGTTTTGTCAACTGCTTTTGTATATACCAGAAAAACAACCTTTCAGTCAGAGTGCTGCGAAAGTGAGGAAAAAAATGAGTCTGTTTGTATTTGTCATCTTTTTTTTTATTTTTTCAAATACTATAGTTTTACATATTTGTACGGGACTGTCTTTGTCACATCCGAACATCTGCCTTACATTGTCTTTAAGTATATTTTTCTGTGCCATGGCCACACATACCATCTATTACCACAGGACTTTTCATTCTCTGCAATTATTAATCATCAGAAAATTGATTTTATTTTGTTTGTTTTAGTAGGAGAGACTGAGAACTTGACAGTGAGAAAAGATGGAACAATTATTTTTTTAATTTCATAGTCTAAATGTTAAAATACTGTTTAATTAGTATAAAGCTGACACCTTATTGAAAAATTTTGTATCCCCACTTCCCCCTAAAAGTTGTTTATAAAGTAGTATATTAGTCTAAAACTCAAGAAAAAAGTGAAAGAAAAATATCATTCATCAGAATTTTAAGACTCAAGTTTAATTACTCTTGTTTGAGAGGACTGATCACTGAAACCATAATCATAGCCTGGTCATCTATTTTCTTTACTCCCTGCTATAGAGAAACATTTCTGGCCAATAAAAGCTGTTCCCATGTAATACAAGTATTACCTCAACATCATAATGTGAAATAGGAAGACTCTCCCTTTCTAAGGCCTCCTTAGACTGGTTTGGAATGGCAAAGGGGAGACTTGGAAGTGGGACATGAACAAGTAGCTGGGTGGGGGCTTAGCTGCTTACTGAGGTCAACCTACCACAGATGAGAAAGGTATAAAGTTGTCAATTCATGTTAAAAAGGCTAGGCCATAATTGGGACATGCATTATTTAAAGTGCTTTAGATAGAGGGGCAGCAGAACTAACACTAATGTCACAATAAGTCCCACTTTCATACACCAAGGAGATACCTGATTATATGGTATGTTGATGTACTTTCAGCCAAAATGTGGTTGAAAAAGTGGCAGTTTATGGCATATTCAAGAAATTAGTTTACCTAAGAAATATGAATTTAGCCAAGTAGAACTCACGTAGTGATATGATCAGGAATGAAAACTGTGCATAAAAAAGTAATTGCTTTTATATTAGCAAATGTCTACAAAAAAGTAGGAACTGGCTGAGAAAGTTGAAAAGAAAACTATAAAACCTTGGAGGAGAACTTACTGCTAAAATTTTATATTCATGTACTTTACAATAGCTACAGTCTGGCCATTGTCTGTGCTGGGAACTGTGAATACTGGTAATTGGCAGTACACCTTGGTGTGCTGGTAAAGCAAGGAGTGGTAATGTCTTCAGGATTTTCACTGGGGAGAACAAGCTTGAAAAGAGCAAGGTTTAAAAACGGTAAAATACTTCTCTGCAGAAAAACGTGAACTGAGGGTTCAGTAAGAGGGTGATGGAGGCAGTTGCCAAATATTCTTTCTAAACCTTCTTAAAAGGGTAACTGGTGCCCTGTAGATGATCATAAAGTAAACAAATGAATGAAAAACCTCAATATGCAAATTACTTTGGGTCTGAGCACGTACAGGAGGTCACAGCAGTACAAATAAAGGACTTTGACAGGACACTTCATAAAAGACTTTGCAGGGGAAATGTCATTTCCTACCAGGCTAACAGAAGTCCATCACAAACAAGCAAATGTCTGAGAAATTTGTACTACAAGAAAGAACTGAGATCTTGGAAGAAGATGCCAAATTGAATTTTTTTCAACATTGCTATGTTAGTATACTGAAGTCTTAAAAGTAACTTTTTGGCCTCCTAGCTCAACACAAATGAGTTTGCTCTCCTCCATGACTCTGGGGAATGTACATAGGATACCAGATTGTCAGCTGTGACACTGAATCTGTGATTGAGATATCAGTGTCATGATGTGTTGAATTGAGAAACCTCTTCTGCTAGAAACATTAAGTACTCTTGGACCCCAAAACTAAGCTGAAAACTCTTGTCTTAATGTTTGTTCTGCTGCTTGCGGAATGTTGCTGACAGTCTCTCTGACAGTTACTCAGCAGAGAGCAGCTTTTCAAGGCTGAAACTGTTAAAGATATATTTTTATTCAACATTTTGTTCAGAATGTCCCAGGAACACCTGTCGGGAATAGCCATGCTAGAGAGTGTGTGGGAACAGATCGCTGGATCCCAGGCTGGTAACCAACTTCTTTGTAGCATTGTGGGGGTTTTGTTGGTGGGGGATTTTTTTAAATCTCCTGGAATGGTGTAAATAGTGTTTTATATTATGCATTTTTTTTCTACCACAGAAGTATGAAATAAGGATGCCACTTTTGTTTGCTTTGGGTGCTCGTGGGTTCTTGGTTTGAAATTTTTTTTTCTAATTTAGGTAAAAAAAACAAATTTGGTTTAATTCTACTCTGTGAGGATAGGAAAAATAAGGTGTTACTGAGGGAAAAAAATACCACCTTAATAGGCATATGTGAGTGCCTTGCTCCTATAAATAAATTTTTTTGCAGAAACATGCAATGTTCTAAAAGATTTCGTGAAGTTATAAAGTGAATAGAAATAGATTTGCAACAGCAATAATAGTTATTTGGATCGTTTATTTGGAGATGTTTGGTTAGTTTTCCAAAGTAATCCCTGAAGTGAGATCATCAATCTTATGTGTTGGACCAGTTCTGATTTTAATAATAGTTTTCATCCACAGACTATGAACAAAATTTATCTATTTATATAAACTTTTTCCTCACTAAGTCTGCGCTAATGGTAGACCTTGTAATCTAGTTACTAAAAGGAATTGACCAGAATATCTAAAATTGCTGTAGATCTCCTTTGAGACTTAAAATTAAGGGACATTAGGTGGAAAACTTTTTAAGATACAGAGGAATCATAGACTTCACAGCTTTACTGTGAGGAGAAGGTCAAAGTTGGATTTCTCACCAGAGGTATTAGTAATAAGTTGTGTATTTTTTCAGGTATTATTATAGCTTTTGCTTTTAATGGATGTTTAGAGGCCTGTGAGATGTTGTACAGAGTACATAGTATTTGCATTTTAGATACCAGTCACTGACTTGATTAAGATTATAAAAAGTCCTGCTCTTCCTAGGGCTAATATAGATAGCTTTGCATTTCCATCACAAAGAATTATACTTTGTACTCCAAATACCTGCTGAGCTGTGTGTCCGTGTGATAAGTCACAGACATCTTGACAAGCTCAACACCTACAAACTTGGAATAAAACAGTTCTAAACAACCAGGTAGGGCCATGCCCATGTGGACCTCACATGGTGCCAACACCAACCAGTGTATAGTCACCTGAACGGGGACGGTACCTGCTGTGCATTCTCAGGCCTATCAGAGGATCCTTGCTGGAAGTCCAAATGCTTTTCCACATGAACTGAAGAGGGCAGAGCACAAGGGGAGGGAACCACTACCTGGGATGCATACTCCCAGAAGTTCCCAGCAGTGCAGAAAAGCTACCTGTATTCCTTTATCTGAATTTCAGATGTACAAATCACATTAAAAAACTCCAGAAGTTATCTCTGCAGCTTAAACTTTCCAAAGCCAGCTTGGGTATGAGGTGGATGCTTGGTAGGAGGTGAAAAAGCCCACACAGCAGTTGTTAAATTCACCATATGGAAAAGATCCCTTTCACTACAGAAAATTGGCAGTAGGCCTATTCCCTTAACATCAGAGGAAATCCTAGCTGAAAAGGGAAGATGAGGTTGGAATAAGGTACTCATATGGATTACCTTTCCCAGGAACTAAACCACATGACCCTAGCTAGTGTGGAGCACCAGAATGGTCACAACTCCTCAATTTCCAGTGACTTCTCTGGTGGGTAGAAGAGAAGAGACCTCGGAGCATGGAGCATATGACCATGTTCCTTTTTTTTCTTTTCCATTCACCACAAGAAAAAGGGAGGAATAAAAAACAGTAAAGAAAGATGCTTCCTAGAAAAGAGAGGGAAGAGAGCTGATATGAAAGAACAGCAGACACATTAACAACATACCTCTGTATGTTCCAGGGCAGCTTCCACTCTCCCATCCTGAGGGTGTCCTCATTGCTCCTGATCCTGGTTCAGCTGTTTGTGAGCCAGCAGGATGCATTTTCCTATGTACAGTCTAAGGAGGAATTCAGCAAGAACTCTGATTTACACAGTGTATTTACACCAGAAGTGCTCATCCATTTCTGTAGGTACAGCAATTTCTATTTGCAAGGAAGAGTGAACAGAAACAGAGCCTAGTAACAGAAATGTTGATGTATTGGGTCTTTGAGATCACATTTTCTTATAAGGAAGAAAGTTTTCTGGGAAAGACTCTTCCACAAGGCATAAAAAATGTTCAAGCTTCACATGACCTGAATATTAATAGAGATGGGACTGAGCTACAAAATATGGTGCTGTAAATTTTCACTCCTGGAGGCTTAGGTGTTAGTAAAAAAATGAGAAAATACAGGAAAATTCTCATCTATCATCAGCATGTTTTGATAGTCATGTTGGCTATAGCAGATCTGCTTGAGGCTTGAAAAGTAGCAGAGAAGTGACATGGAGTCAGTGTTACACCTCTTTTCTGGGAAAGATCTTGGGAACTACAGACCTAAAATCTTTTATCCTTGTATGCAAGTTGGTAAGAGTTGTTCTGAAAAACAGAACTAGTAAAAAGAAAACAAACAAACAAAAAGTAAAGAACCCCATTTGTAGTATGCTTTGCCTTAAAAAAAAAAAGCAGCTCTTTGAGGACATCAAGAGAGACTCAGATGATAAAGTGAGCTTGGGTTTCCAGAAGCATTTGATAGGGTCCTCCACTGAAGAGTTGGAAAGAAATTAAGTTCCTGTAAGATTAGAGGAAGAAACCTACATGAATAAATAACGAGTTAGACAGAGGAAACAATGTTAAGGAATAAATACTCAATTTTCATGGTGGATAGAGAGAATAAATAACGAGTTAGACATAGAAAACAATGTTAAGGAATAAACACTCAATTTTCACGGTGGATAGAGAGCTCCAGGAAGATTTCTTAGGGATCTGTACTGTGTTCTATGCTATTTAAAATGTTTATTACCAATTTGGAAAAGAGAGAGAATTTTAAGAATGTAAAATTTGCTGATAATAGTATGTATTGTATGGAGATAAAGATGAGAGCTGACTATAAGGGGTTGTGAAGGATCTTGCACTCAGTCACTGAGTGACTGGCCAATGAACTACCGAAAAAGAATTAAAGATAAAATGTAGTATGCACATGGAATTAAGCAGTAATAAATTTATATGTACAGTGAGGGATTGTAAGCTAACTATACTGAGGTTACAGTAGAAAGCACTATGAAAATTTCAGCTTAATGCTGACTAGCATTGCAATAAAGCATATCAAACACAGAATTTCTGGGAAAGGAAGAGAGAACAAAGCAAGACCCATCACTATGCCAGCATGTTGATTTATTTATTTATTTTTTTACATTTTAAATACACTGTGTAGTTCACATTCTTCTGGATTGGAACCAGAAGGGTGATAGGTGGAAGTGAGCAATAGGAGATAATTCATCACATAGCTCTGCAGCTGTGGAGCTCATTCTCGTAGGGCATTGTCAGTCCTAGAGGTACATACGGGTTGAGAAAAACCTACTGGAAAAGCTATTTGAAAGCATCACCTCTGGCTCAGGGAATTCCTGTGCCACAAATTTCTTAAAAGCTGGGAGAATTTTCAAGGGAAATACTGCTCTAAGCTTGACCTAGAGACATGCTGCTGGTGCATGTCAGAGAAGGAGGACTGAGCTCCATAACCCATTCCTATGGATTTCTATTGTCAATGCACAAAGAGCTGCTAGGTTTGCACCCAGGATTAGAAACCCTCTCCTGCCTCCCAGTCCTGTCTCAACCTGTGGACCATTGTTCCTCTACTGTGTTTTGACAACCTGATTAGCATGTAACTACATCTCGTGAACTGAAACTGAGATGAAGGTGTATTTTGAACTAGTTTGAAATGTGTGCTAAGGGATTTGTAAATCAAATGCTGTCTTCAGTTCACCAAGATTTGAAAGGCTGCATTTCCAGAGGGTCACCTCAGACAATCCTACAAATAGAAACACCAGAAAGTCTGCTAAAAATTTAACCAGAGGCAATGTCTGATCATGCATGTTTCAAATGACCATGAAGTACATGTCATGTTTGGTCCCAACTGCCACAACCCAAAGTTTGATCCCAACCCCACATTCGCATTGGAGTTTTTAATTATTTTTTTTTTTTAAATATTGATCTGGTAAAGAGATGGAAACACATACTCTGGTCATCAGTTTGAGGGAATTTTATTTTAAGACAGCACATATCTTATGCTGGAAACTACAATTTGTAACTGAAAATAAGACCACATGGTAAACTCAGTGAGATTTTTACAATCAATTTATGATTCAGAGGTACATGTTTGTGGTGACAAATTAGGACCTTGAGGACAAATGTGAGAAGGTCTTTTTTTATGTTTTGCACTTGGAAACTACTGCTTTGTTGAGAAGCCTGTCAAACTAGTTTAGTGCAGAACTGTACTTTCTATGCATGCTATAAAGCCGTGACTTATTTTGTTTGTTTTACTTTCACAGCTAAGGTTTGAAAAATAGTAAGGCAGAGGACTATTTGTACATATGCTAAGAATATCCTTTTGATTTGAAAAGAGAGTTATTGATCCTTGCAAAAAAAGAACAATTTTCACAGTTCTGTGAGGACTATGAAAACATCTTTAAAACTTTACCCTTAGGGTAAGAACTAGGAGAAAATTAAAGCCGTTTCTGAAATACTTCACCAACCATCTCCTAGAAAATGACCCAATCTGCTTGATTATTGGAAAAGACAAACTCCTTAATGGGTAGCATCAGCTGAAGCTGAAGCAGGATGTGCTTTGGCAGTTGTTGCTAAAATTCCTTTTTTGCAGAGATATGTGAGCGGTCATTAAGCGGGAGTATTGACAAAGGAAATGCCCTAAACATAAAGACAGTGTGATTAAAAAGATATTTCTAGAATGTAATTTTGCTGACAGTGACATGAAGAGTTGCATATTTCTGTTCATCTTATTAAAGTGCGAATATGCAGACTATTATTTAGAGGGACAAGACAATCTCTTAAAAACCCAACGGTTTTCTCAGTTTGATAAGTTACTGTGTGTATAATAGAGTGCTGCAAAATGATCTGTGAAATCTGGTTGGGTATCAGGAAAAGCATTCCCTCTTTCTAGAAATGTCCTCCATAAACTGCAACAAAGGAAATGGCATCATGTGTTAAAGAAACCTGTACACTAAGATGTCCATTTCGCCCCCCTCGATCTGTGCTTAAAATAGCAATAACAACCTTGGTGCAGGGCACTTCCTGGAGATTAATAACCGGCCAGGGTTAATGGCCCTCAGCAGTGCCTCAGGCCATCAACTCCTCCCAGCCAGTCATTACTCCCTGGGAAATGCCCTTTTCTGGGTAGTTATTGTTTTAATATTAAGATGTAGAAGTTATCATTGGGTGGGGATAAAATGACCTTGTGGCAATGTTAAAAAATAAACCCCTCTATAGAAAAATTTAAAAATTATTAATAGTCAACAATCTATCAAAATGAAATTCTTGTTTGTAAGAATGACAAAATTTTGCTAGCCTAACTACCTGTGCAGAACCCCAAATTTATCCTCCAGATACTTTTCCCCAGTTTCCATTTTATGTTTATCGTAGGCAATTGGGTAAATTATAGAAGTTGATCTTCTGAAACACACAATACCTTTGACATTCATTTTACTGTCTGTGATACGATTTTAGTCTTTTGTGAAGCACTGAGCGTATGTGATTTAGATAATTCTGCTATTTCTCTTTTATGTAATGTATATTACAATAATAATAGGAAAGCAAATTTATACCTGATGAAAAGTAGTAAGTATATGCTGTTCCTGTAGCCCATATTCTGCATATTCTGTGATGTGGTTTACATTTTAGGCATTCTGCTAGAGCTCTAATGAAGAAAAATATGAAGGCTAGGTCTATATTTAAAAGTCTTGCTCACATACTTATGTAGGCTAGGAATACTAAAAATAAAATGGCATCTAACTGCTGTCCTGGCAGAACCTAGTGTAGATGCAGTTATACCATCAAACTGTTTATTTTTGTTCAGGAGCAAGTACGGAGTTTGCTGCTATGAACTGTGCTGATAGTAGGAGAGCTGGCTCTATGCAGACATGTTCTAGCTTCGACAAGAAAGGCAGAGGCACATGCTTGAATCTATCACAATTAGAGCCAGCTCTTCAGTCTGATTGACAGCAGCTGGACTATATCCCAGCCTCCTGTGCTTTCTGGGGAGGGGGGCTAGGGAAATATCTCAAATTCTGAGCAAAATGTGGGAATAAAGTGTTCCAAGATGGTTTTTTTTTTCCTTATCCACCGAGAGGAACATGTAGATTAGCAGAATTCTTAGTGGGCTCTGAAATGATCTTAATCTACACCCTCAACACTGCTGATAGTTTCTGAACTTTTTATTCACATTGAGTTTAAGAACTATGACCATAAACTTTTACACTGTTTTCATCACCAGACTTCTCATATTTGCCACATTTTCATATTCTAGATTTCAATTCACCCTGGGGTTTTTGTTGTTTTTTTTGTTTGTTTGGGGTTTTTTTGTTCTAATAAACTGTGCTGGTAATCAAAGTTAAGTAGCAACTGCTAAACATGCAAAATAAGGTGGCCAGCAGGACCCAAAAAGCAAAATTCTTGCTCTCTTCATATAGTCTTAGTCTAATATATGGTTATGGCAACACATACATGCCAACCAATTACTATGGGATAGTAAATTACAGTGTGTAAGAATGGTAACTAACCCTGTGCATGTTTGGAACTTGCAGCAAATACAGACTGATTCAAGGTAATAGGAATTTCTTCACTTTTGGAGGTAGCAAACCAGACTTACCTCCTATTTTATGGGGTTTGAAAGAGCACTGGAGCAGCCGATTGCTGCAGGTGTGCCGATGGGTGGTAACGCATAAATCAGCAGTAACTTGTTTGTGCATTGACACCTTGTATGCATAGCTAGTGGAAATGGTCTATTCTTTTAATTGTTAAGGGGAAAAATGTGACAGCAAGTACTTATTTACTGAACACTTAAACCCACATAAATATTTTAAAGGCTTCTTTAAAGGAGACCTAAATACATTCTTTGTTATGAGCCACGTATGTTAAATGTAAACTCTAAGAAACCAACAGAGTGCTGTGAGAAACCACTGTACTTCCCAGTCTCACAAATCCCAAGAAGAATGCTTTTTCACTGGTTTATTTTTACATCTTTCTCATGTTTTTAAGTGCAGATTTCCTAATCTATTTCAAGTTCAATTTTCTTTTAATTATTTTTACTTTTAATTTTTTTTTTAATGAAATTGTAGTTGTGTTGACTTTTCTGTCTATACATAATAGCTAATTAAGGTCTTAGGTTTGCAAAAAATATATTGAAGCTCTATTTCTACATTTCAGGGTAGCATTTATAAATCTGTATCACTTTTCCTTCAGTGTAAGAACATGATAGACTTATTCTTAGCCACACCATTCTTGGCCACCTAGCCATTTATGCTCTCTCTACATAACCATATTAAAATCTGAATATGCTTGCAAATTGTTTTATTTAACAAATTAAATTCTCTCTTAGATAAGAGAATCTAGAGATCGTGTGAATTTTATAGATACCCCAAATTCTTACCTGTGAGCAGTGTGTGCATCTCAAGGTAAAGGATAGGCATTAAAAATGCATGTGAATTACATTTGCATTCTCTTATTGTTGTACTGTCAGAACCCCTCTGGTTCCTAGAAGGACTTCTGCCTTTGATTCTGCCAGAGGCATCCACATTTCACGTGATTTATTTTCAGTTTATCTTTTTGGGAACACGCATACTCACAGCTGGGTCATTGATAAAAGCCTCACCAACACTAGATCTTACAGTGCTTTCATTTGAATGAGGCTATAATACTGCAGACTATTCAATGCATTTTAATTATGAAATGTCCAATCACATAGCAATATGCTGAACTAGTTAGGTAACAATTTTATTAAACATCCAAATATACAGTGAAAATAGTAAGACCTCTTTCAGTTTCTCAGCATCTTCTGATGAGCTTCCCTAAAATATGAAGAGGTGGGTGGAGCTGGCAGTTGAGGAGGAAAGATTAGTCAGAAGGTAGCTGCCAACTGGATCCAGCCCTTTATTTTGTATCTTCTTTGCTGCTGGAGTGTAGCCAAAAAACTACTTGGGTCATCAGACATAACAGCTAGCTACTTAAGTAAATTATAATGTCTGCATAGAAAAAAAAATTTAAAGCTACCCACTCATGAGATTTTCTGATCATATCTCAGATGGGAGCACTGCAGACGTGCCATTGCGACGTTCAGTGCATAGTGGCACTGTTGTTCACTGAATTTTTGGCCCAGCTGGGAAATACCAGAGAATGATAAGAAGGATATATGAAGAGATCAAGTTTGACAGAAAACATGGATTTTCTTCTTCACTTTTTGAAAAGTTCTGTACCTGACAGAAAGTAGTTTCTTTCTTTACTAATGGACTATTTTTAATATAATTTTCACTACAAAAATATTTATATATGAAACGTTTTCCAGATGAAAGGTTCTGGTGGGGATTCACTGGTCCTGCTCTGACCATTGAAATGATCCCATGTTTTTAGCCCTGTGAACATTTGCAGATTGTCTCCGGTCGTGAGGTGAAACTGCCCAATTAATCAGGCAGGTTTGGGACTGTGAAGAAGCTCTCCTTCTTGTGAGGTCCGATAGCCAGACTGATACCTAGACCAGACAGCAACGAATAGTGTTAAGGAACTGAGAGGTCTCCTCCATGCAGCTGGTATTTAAAGACATCAGACAATTTCCTGAAGTTGAGACAAGCCTTATAGCCTGTTCCTGCACACCTTCTTAATTACCATGCCCTCACCTGTCAGAACAGCCTAACTGAAGAGTTTGTGCAAAATCAGGTGAATTATTAGTGCTTTTTAGTATATCACTATGAGGATAATGGTGCACAGAGAGAGAGTGGGTGAATTGTGGAGGATGCAACCAGGCTGACAAAATCATTTACTCCTTCGAAGCATTGCTTTGGCACCGGCAATGTCACATGATGAAGGGGATCACAGGGCTCCAAAGTATAAAAGGGAGGGGTTTTTCTCCCTCCTCTCTGAGCTACAGTTTTCTCCTCTACTACCACCAATACTGCTGGTTTTCTTGACCCTTCAAATCCAAGGAAGTGAATTAAAAGAAGCCCTGGTGGTGATGGAACAAGGAAAGAGATAGGATGGACTTCTCAGAGATGCAAAGAGACAGATTTGACCTGGGGAATTGCTAGCTGACTGACTTCAGGAGTTAGGGAACTGTGATGAAGCTGTTCAGTCCATATTTTGCCTCTTTATATTTTCTGATGAATTTGTTTTCTAATAAGCAGCTTTGCTGCTAAGTAATAGGGGAAATATATCTGCATAGATGTAGAAGCAGTCATGGTCTGGAAGGGATATTAGGGTTCCTTTCAGTCAACAGCTGCTCATTCCCTCCATGGGAGCAGCGTACATGCCTCGAACATATTTGTCTCCAGTTGGCTTCCCCTCTCAGAGGGGCACCCTGCAGAGAGTTGCCTGTGCTATTGTGAGAATAAAGAGCAACGATTAGCGAGGTGCTCAAAGAACGGTATTAAAAAGGACTGTGTGCATCTGGGTAGAGAATTTGATAAGAGAAAAATTTCTAAAGGTGGAGGAAAAAATGCACAGATTTGTGTTGCCTTTTGCCAGCCTTGTTTTCCTTATGTGGTCTTGAGAATCAATAAGGTGTCAGCACCCTGGTGTAAAGCTTTTGCTACAGGTCATAGCATGTGTCTGAAATACTGTAGAATTAGATATATCCTTTTTCTGTTAGCTTCTCCAATATTGTGTTGGCCTCCTCTGCTTTCTCTTTATATTAAATCAGTGTGGAAATACAGAAATACAGCAGGGGCATGCCAGTTCCAAAAGGGCTTGCAGGTATTGTTAGTGAGAAGTACTGCCAAAAAATTAGTATCTGTCTTCACTCTTCTCTTGGATTCGGCCTTTATTAACTTGTGTCTTTTCCATTCAGTAATGCTAATTTCCATTCATCCATGTATTCGTTTTCACTCATTACCAAAGAGACTAAAGGTTGAACTAGAATAGGTTTCCTATGCAAAATAAAATCCTAAAGATTCTATCAAATTTCCAGAGAAGTCTTCAGCCAAATAGATAATTTTCAATATAATTTAAAGGGTTTACCTGAAGCACTGAAAGTTGCAAGTCTGTCATAAAGCAGACATACTTCTTCTAATCATGTAAAATATTTGAGCTTTCCTGAAGTGTTTGATACAGGTGCTGTATTTTCTTTCATTATACATATGTTTTGGGGAACTCATATTCCATAGTCTCTTTTTCACTCTTCATAAGTTACCACATTTTAGTTAAGCAGTGCCCTGAGTCATGGGAGATGCATCAGAAGGTCTCTTTTTTCTCTTGTCCATTCACTTCACTTTCAGTGATATTTCAAGTTAGCTGGTCTCTCATTAAGTTAGCTTTTCATTTATCCACATTTTCCACGTGCATGATCTGTGCCTATATGTTCATGTGTACATGCAGGGCCAAGGGCATGGTAGCTCAACTCCTGCCTGATAGTGGCTGATACGGTGCTGTCTGACATGGTAGAGGAGCAGTTACAAAACCAAGTAGTTCTCTTGTTTTTCTACAGGTGCAGCACGATCTAAAGAACAGTCTATTTAGCTTTGTGCTCCCATCAAAACCACAGCATTCTGTTATTTTACAAAGAAATGGATTTCTTCATAACCTTTGGGTTTTGTTTGTCTGAGGGTGTTACATCCTAACAACTCTAGACCTTAATTTGAAGCTTTAGCCCAGTGTACTCAAATAATCTCATTAAATAGATGGATCTCATTGATAGTAGCAGAATCATCATATGAAAATAACTGCCTTTGAAAATAAGTGTCTCCATTTAGCCTGGAATAGAATCTTTGCTGTTTTCTGCTCATGCTGATTTTTTTTGTGTGTGATACAGTTAGCAAATCATAGTATTTTCAGACTCTTATCATCATCTTCTCTAGACTTATTTGTGTGCTGGTAATGTTTGGCCTATTTGTGTCTTGATCTGTTGTATCTCACTTCCGCTTCACTTTAAGAAACAAACTGGAGATCGCAGTATAAAGTAACAAGGCAAAGAAAGGGCCTTATTTGGAAGGTTTGCTACAACTGCATAATAAATATACTAATATCCCCTACTTGTCTTATTTTCCTTTACTTAAATTTTCTTATCTTATTTTGTTAAATTATTTATTGGAGAGTAAATTGCCTGAAAAAAGAAAAAAGAAGAGAAGCAGAATTGCGGGTCAGCAATGTCGAGACAGTCTGCATTGCTTGTCTTTATCATCATGCAGAATCTTTTTATTAAGGCAGCATAGGATGAGTAGATTTATGGACTGAAGGTACAATGTTTCATATGTCCATATCCATCTAGATTGACAGTTCCTACCAACATGAATTTCCCAGGAGAGACAGTGTTACTGGTGTCAGTGGATGGCATCATTTACTTCAATGTTCCATTATTAAATTGATAACAAGATAATTCCTCTGCTTCTCAGGGACATGACAGGTTTTACAATTGTTAACTTTCTTATTGCATGGGATTTGATGTTCTAGGTATTTTTTAATAAGAAGCTTATTTTTATTTCAGTTCTGCAATAAATCAAAATTTGCAACAAGAACGTACAGAAAAAGAGAAACCAGGTTGGGTGTACAAGGCATCAAAATCAGGCTGGTTTCTGGAGGGTTATTTTTGCAAGAGCAAATGTTTGTGCTTCTGTTGTTTTTCACTGCTGTACATGTAAGCGTATTTGTGCAATACAGAATATTTACTGCAGTTGTACTCTTATCTTGTACAGTGGGTACTTACAAGTGTTTTATACATAGTTAATTCTGGCTGGATGATTTTGAGGATGATCTTTTTGCCAGCCAGTGGCCATTTTGAAAAGCAGAGGACGGCCACAAGTGGCACCAAGCAGGAGTAAGTCTCCAAAAACTTTTCTGCTGGCACGATGGGGCATAGCTGGGACTTGTCCTGGACCTGATGCTGTGCAAGAGGCAGGGTTACAAAGGAAGGCTAGTGGTGTGAGTTGTTAAGGTGTAACATCTGTACCAACCCAAAAAATCCTGTGGTGCTGTTGGTATTGCCTTGCACTCTTTGCTGTTGAGACTGCATCTAAGAGCTATTGTGAGGGCAGAATTTGGCCTCTGGTCAGATTGTTTGACTTGCATGTGTGAAGAACTGTGAGAAATCCATATGCAGCAGATGTATTTTCCATGTAGATATTTACAAGATTATTTATCGTGTCATTGAAATAGCTAAGAAGTGCCCTGTAAACCGTTCTTTATTAACTTTTCAACAAGCGTGTGGTGGACCACATGTTGTTGTAGCTACACATGTTCAAGACCTTCAGGAAATCCTGTGAGTGAGTGAGTTCAGAGTGAGTTGGCCTGTTACAACGTATGGGTGACAGAAGGTGTGGTCAAAACTGAGTGTGTGTACCCCTCATTCAGACAGATGGGGATTTTAATGCTGTGAAACAGTGATTCAGCTGCCAAGAAGTTCTCCTGTCTTTGTGTGTTGGTATGGATGTAGGTGTCTTTTCCACTGGTGAGTGAGAATGTTATTTTGGCCATTGTTTTAGAAATATTATATCTTCAGTGCTAAATTCCTTCTTAGTAAATGCTTCCTGAGGAATTTTGTTTAAAAATGTTTGCATTTGTTCAGGGTAAGCAGGTCATGTGGGAAGGCTGTACTGTATTGTTTTGAAAGAAGAAACATGGCTTGAAAGGAGGATTGAGGTCTTTCCATCTGGCCCAGATAAAAAAAAAATTTTGAAGTTTAGATTGATCAACAATAATTTTGTGGGTATTGAAATATGGTTCTTAATGTCATCTTCAATCTCCGCACCCCCTCTTTACACAGTAATTATCCTATTCCATATCTCTGCTTCCCAAACAAGTAGCTGTTAAAAAAGCAGTTCTTCAGTCTTCTTGAAAGCTCCTCTTGATTTTACAGCTTTCAGGGGAACAGTCTCTTAAAGATGATAGCAAGACTAGGTTTTTTCAAGGACTGTGCACATAAAAAATAAAATACTGGGGTTTTTTGCAACTGTGTGAGAAATCAGAAGGGGGTGCATGTTGTGGCCAGCAGCAGTGTCTAAATGGAGCATCTATGGACACTTGATGCAGAAGTGCCCTCAAGTCTAATACAGCAGTGAGAAAGGACGAGTAGGGAAGAGAAAGCAGAAATTATATCGGTGGCTGAATTTCCTGAAGTACAGGTAGATTACATAGAGACCTGGAAGAGTAAATTAGGAACAGATACAGGCTCTGGCCTGTGTGAGATGACCAAAATAAATTTGGTTCTTACAGGCATGAGGGTAGGGGATAGTGATTGCATTCTGTCTCTTGGGAAGTTTTCCTAAATTTACAGGAATTGACAGTGTTCACATTTAAATCCAGCCCTCTGAGATTTTTTTCAGACTGAGTGTACTGAAACTCCTTTACTCCCTGCAGAGCAGTCAGTACAGGACAAATGGTAATTGTCGACCTAGAGTTTTACTGCTGTCTGGCTTTAAATAGATTTTCTCAGGATTGTCTGACCCAAAGTAGGCCCAGTTTTTTTTTTTCTCTCCTTCCTTTTGTTTTGCAACCTTTTGCAGTGAATTCTGTGTGCTAGGAAAGAAAGATCACTTGAAAACATTCACAGTGACAAACCTCATCCTTTTTATTTTTTTAATGCTATTGCGTTCATGAGACATCCACATAACGATAATGGAAGAGAAAAAAAACAACGTACACAAGGGAGATAGATTCTAGTTTAAGCTTCCAGGGGATTATTATAAACAGGGAGAAAAATATTTTAAGGATTAAGAGAAGTACCTTGTCAGTGTTCTTTTAAGTAGAACAACTACTAATGCATTAGTTACAGAATTGTGTGAAATGTAGCTTTTTGCGAGGTGCTTTAGCTACAGTATACTCGTCTTATAATTCTGTCCTAACTGGTGCATTACATACCCTCCCTTTTCCATCTCCCTTCCTTCCAACAAAAAAAAAGTTTTATTGTGGACCTTTTTCTTCCATGAATGATCAAGAAAATTCTGAACACAGAACAGTGTCCGATGTTACAAATGTGTTTGTCCCTTTATGGGCATTCAGGGAAATTGTGGATCACCCTGTGTAGTGTCAGGGCATAAGGACCTTGTCTGTGACATCTGTCACAGTGATCGTCAGGGAGGAGCAGTGTCTGCAGGGCTGCTGCGCTCCTCGGCGCGGGGTAGAGCAGGCGGGATCTCTCGGCAACAGGCAAAATAGCAGTTTGGATGAAGAAGAGGAGGGCGCAGCACATACCAACTATGATTTTGATCTGGAAAAAAGAGAGGGCCAGGGGTCCCACTGTGCTTCAATCATGCATGGTACGCAGGCAGCCCACACTCAAGCTATGACAAAGCTGCAATTTAGTCAACCTTCATTTACCACTTACTACGCTTTAGCAGCAGCTTCATTGTAAGACCTGTCAGCAGCCCACTTTTGTAAGCCGGGAAGCATGGTGAGGCCTCGCACTTGTGGCTCAAACCACTGTAATTAAGCTTATGTCAGGTTGCCACTGCAAATTTCAGGAATCAGGAGGAAGGATGTGCTCTCCATGGATGCACCTGGGCTGGACCATATGCTGGACTTTCGAGAGATACCGTTTGGGGCCATTAAAGTTGCAGGAGTGGTAATGTGGTACATGGCATTGTAGGCACCAAAGATGTAAAAAAAAAAAAAAATTAGTGAGAAGAGGCTAAGAAGCTGAAATGTGATACAATTTCTGTTTATTGCTTCCCAATAAAACCTCTGATTTTTATCACTTATTATTCTATTTTCTTGCTATTCTCTTTCTAGGTAGTAGGAGATAATAGTCTGTGATTTCTTTATAAATTCCCGTGTGTGATTTTAGGAGTTGATTCAAACCTCAGCCATCACAGATAGTTCCCCTAAATGTTCACCCATGATAATTATTATTTTTTTTTTGTCATGGGTACTGATTCCAAATGAAAAGTTTGTAGAGGCATTTTGGGGAAGAATAATCACTCGAGGAAGGACAGTTTTGTTAGCAGAGTGCTGGAAGATATGTTTCCACCTGGGAATTAAGTTTCATTTCAAGTTATAAGAGAACAGTGGGGGGAAAAAGGAGAATAAAATCCCGACTATTTTAAAATTTTCATTATTCCCTTTGAGATCATGGTTTTCCTGTGAAGAGTCATGGCAGAAATGTAATTTTTCCTTTCAGTTATTTTTGTTATTGTAAACCACTGCTTCTGTCAAAAGTATGTACTTAATTTTAAATGTGAATGCTAAAACTAATCAGTATTAAATAAACATGTTGTCTTAATTAACAGCTCTTTGAAACATCACAGATCTTGTTCCTCCTCTTTTGTACACTCCCAGCAGAATTTTCAAATTTCATTAATAACACTTGATGTAATGTAACTCAACTCCTTATGAATATAGTCAGCCACCCTTGTTGTCTTACAACTTTCCCTGATGAAAACATTTGATTTGTTTTAAAGCTCAATTGTGCGAATTTCTGATATACTTTGGATTTTGACTGCAAGTGTGAAAATCTTTATCAAGTTGTCAGTGTCTGAGCTGCTGGGTTGTTTTGTTTTGTTTGTTTGGGGGTTTTTTTTGCTTTAGTTAAGTTAAAAAAAGCATAAATTTGACAAGATACAGTTTCTAGCTAAATTCCAGTTGCTTTATATTTTTCTCATATATAATTTCTTGAACTGATTTTTCGCAATTTTTGCTTTTAAAAATATTAGAGTCCTTTAAAAGAGATTTCTGTTTATTTCCAGAGTACTCAATTTGTCTTGAATATTCAAATAGGACATAGAGCAGATTTTGTCATAACATATAAAGCTATATAAGATTTTTCACAATTAAAAAAACTATGGTATAGGAGAGAGATTTTTTTTCTCTGTCAGAGGGAAATAAAAGCATGGCCAGTAATAATTGTGTGTGCTTAATGAAAAGCTTGGTGTTATATTTATGCCAGAGGTGGACACAAATGGGCACCTGCGGGCAAGGCAGGTGCTTTATCAAATGCTTTCCTTCTCAAAAGACTCCCATCCTGCAAACATCAACCAGGAGAGTGGATGGGTAGATAGTCTGCAAGTAGGTGGGTGGTAGATTGATTGTGGAGATTCATCAGAGCAAAACAATGGAAATAGTGGAAATAATGATGATGATAAGTGGTATTGTCCTTTTAAATGAATAGAATGTTACCTCACCATGTCCAATTTTCTCCATAGCTGCCTTACTTTTTAAAGTGCCTTTCCCTGCCTTCTAAAGATACTAAATATCTCATCTTTCTTATGGAGATAATTTGAGAGTTTGCAGTTTCCAACAATTGTGTGTGTTGAACAATTTTTCTACACTGTGCTTTTCAGTATTTACCTGAAATGAATGAGTCATTAACCCTCAGCATTATGGGAAGGTTTGAGAGAAGTGTTATGATGAGGGGGTGACAGATTAAGCCTATCCCAGATATCTTAAAAAACAGGGATACAATACATGAGTTTATATACTGTGTCTCACCCCCAGTGAAATCTGCAGCTGTATTTCACTGTATAGCTGGTGGCATGCAGCTGGTAGTTCCCATGTGCAGGTTGTGGCAGTTAAAGGCTGGAGTCACAGTAACGGGCTGTATTACAGAATATGGTAACATAGCTTAAAATGATTGCATGTGTATTCTTTACAGGTTCTGATTGCCAGTATCATGTGCAGCTATAGCAGGGAGGACTGGACTGAACTTTCAAAAATGGCTGAGGTAATGGTTTCCTAATTGTGTTTCTGCATATTTTTTTTAATTCTCCTTAAAAACAAGAGCTGCAGTAAGAAAGAAATAGATTCAAAGAGAAAAATGAAAATTTAAAACATGTCCATTGTAATTTGTTTATTCTGTGTTTTCATTAAAGTGATGGAAATGTAAATTTAAAGGAAATCTGTTCCATAAAAATGGTCCCTTGGATTTTTAAGCAGTACCTGCAAAGCCTTTAGTCTTTGAATCTATATACTTTTTATTTGCATTTTAAGCAAACTGTATATTATGACGGATGCCCTGATAAAATTTAATTCTACCTTTGAGAGCCTAACTTGATCTTACCTTGCCTACAGGCACACTAGTTTGACAGCACTAGAAGAAATTTTGAATATAAAACTCTTGAATATTTAAAGTATAAAAGGCTCATTTAATGCTATTCTAGTTTTAATACAGACTTTCAAAAATGATAGCTGAGAAAGCCAGCATATATAATAGCAGTCAGCAGGCTTTCTATGGTGTAAGTCCAGTCTTACAGAAATGCAAACAGACTATGCACCTGAAATTTCTATTCAATTTGAAGGGAAAAACTATTTAATAACGTGTACCTGTGTCCATAGGGAGTAGTATAAGAAATACTTGATTAAGACTGCAATAATTTCATTCAGAAAGGTGTCTATATCAGAATGGAATGCAAAGTTGTTATATTTAAATGAAAGTGTGTTTTCCACATAAATTATCTAGAGGAAATAAATAGCATAGTATTAACACATTTAAGCAAAGAAAAAAATTAGCTTGTCATTATTGCTAGCATTAGCTCAGATTTAAATGTTTTGTAAGTAATATTTTTTAAAATGTGTTTATATATGTGTGGATAGAGGTGTGTATATTTTGAATTTGTGTTTTCATATGGCAGAATGTTTGGACATTGTTGTTTATTTAGTGTCCTAAGCCCTCCTATGATGATGTGGGACGACACTTCTCTATTTTCTCTGAGCATTTTAAACCTGTGAGGAAAAAAGTCACTTTGGGGACTTAGGGAAGTGAAATTAAACATTATCAGTAGTTAGCTTGGTGATCTTCGACACTATTTCAATTTATACCTGTATTTACCTAATTGACCATGAAATCATTTTTTGGAATCTGTGCTTGACAGGAGCAGTGCCACTTTTAAACTGACTGAGATGAATGGCTTTATTGTGCCATTTGCTCCCGTTTTTTTAATTCGATGATACTGCTATCCACATTAAGACAGATAGTTCCAATCCGTGCTTGTATTTGTGTTACCCCTTTAGAAAAAAGTGGTTCCTTAAATGCAGTCAGTGATGTGTAACGTGTGTGGTACAACATTGTTCTGAAAAGTAGTTGTTGGTGTCTGCTCTGTGGAGAGCAGCACACTAGTTTGGGATGCTCTGGAGCTCACAGCTGAAGAGCAGTGATATTTAATCGCATGCGTAGGATCCTACCTAGGAGGTAATAGATGTGGCTTTCCAGAGAGCAGAAGCCCCAGAAGGTACTGCAGTGCCTCTCAGCAGGAGGGCGACCTATTCATACAAAAGGTCAGCTTGTCAGGGAGGCCGGCAGCAGCGCGGCATGGCCAGACTCGTGGAGCTGGCTGGAATGTGGAGGATTCCTGAAAGTGATGGATGGCTTCTCCCCTGCTCACGCACTTGGGGAGTTGCTGAACCATGGCCACACAGCAGGCAAAGTTACTCCAGTTCAATAAGCAAAAACAAAATGCAAATGCAAAACAACATCCTAGTTAGAGCCACGTGGAAGGCAACAGGAGAGATGTTTGTCTCGGGCGGAGCAGTTCAGCAGAAAGGAAGAGAAGCATGTCTTTGTGCCGCCGTTGTACAACTTGGCTCCTTTGCCTTTTTAATTGTAACTAATAGAGGGTGATGAAGAGAAATTAGCGTGAATAATATGTTTGTATAGACTTTTTTAATTACTCTCTTGTTCTTCAGAAAGAAAAATATTTAATGTCAAAAGCTATGACACAGTACAGATGCCTGCAGAAAATTTGGAGACTAAATTCATTAAAGCAGAAAGGAAAAATTTACTCCTGAGTTACAGTTCTTCAGAGCACAGCAACACCTGTGTAACACTGCCTGCCAAACCTCTCTTTCAGTGCTGCTCTAAGGCCCTGCAATTACATTGCATTTTTTAGCATTTTCCAGAACGAACTCTTTATTGTCCTTGTCTCTTTTTAATATATTTTTTACTTTAATTTCCTTAATAATTTTTGAAAACCACATAAATTTTTGAAATTTTTGTCTGTAATGATCAACACGTTCTTTTTCAGGGTATCATAACCATAGCTTTCTCTCTTTAAAAAATAAAAATAAAATGTCTAAAGAAATCTATATAGCATGAACAGTAAATGCTACAGGAGAGAGTGCATTACTTGAAGTTAATTCTGCATTTTTTTTCCTTCTACATGTTTCACAGGTTGCTGGTGCTGATGCACTGGAGTTAAATTTATCATGTCCTCATGGTATGGGGGAGCGAGGCATGGGACTGGCCTGTGGGCAGGTAGGACTGTAACTGCAATCTCTTTAATGTCCCTTCAGCAACATTGATAGTTACTCCTCAGGGGGGAAGACACAAGCAGCAGATTACTAGCTTGAGATTTTTAGGTTGAATGTGTTTAAATATTTAGTGCTAAAAGAAAAAAAATATACAAAAGCTGAGAATGTACAAAATGCTTAGTTTTGCTAGAACAAAAGTGCACTATGTATTTGGCAAGGAACATGATGAAAACAAATAATTTCTGAAAAGCACTTGGACAGAATTTGTAGGTTTCCATTTCAGTACCCTGTAAGTATCTTTAGATCACAGTCTAGTAACTACTGTGTATATCAATAATGATTTTGAAGGACGTGAGATATGCACCCGATTCGTTTCACAATCTTTGGCATATAAATCTAACTGACTTATAGAGTCACAGAAGAGAGCATACATTCTGGTAGTACCATGTACAGCTAAGATCTTCTCTTATAAGATCCTGTGTTCTGTAACCTATAGATTTGTTGTTTTATATGATTTAGGTTGGAATTACCTGTGCCTGATATCTGTGCCATGTAGAAATCTGTTGCAGTTTATCAATACATCCCATGATTTCAGTTAGGAGAATGTGCGGTGTTGTGCTCATGAGAAGAAAATAGACATGTACAAACCCCAATTCCTGTACTAATATCCCTTTGAAGTTTTCAGATTTTTGCATGTTTTGGTCATGGTTTGAAATTTGTTTTGACTCTGAAACATGCCCAAATATGGTGAATTGTAAGTCTCTGAAAAATCTTGGTTCACGGTCTACCAGGAGAGATTTTCTAAACTTTGACCATCACAATTTCAGAAATATGAAACCTGTTTGATTTCCCATCTTACTACATTTTAGGGAGAGGGGAAGAAGAGGAAGGAGATCCAGAGTGGGAGTGATGATTATATACCCTAAAATCAACATATTATTATTCACTTGACCTCTTTGTAGAGGGCATCTTAATTCATCCTCACTTCCTCAGTTAAACACAACACTTTTAAGAACTGAGGTGTGGTTGGATAATTAAACCATTAACTTTCCTAAGCTAGGAAAGCAGTAGGAGTTGTAATCACTGCAACTACGGACACACTACAGGTATACTTTTATCATAGCAACACTGTCAGGAACAGTGAACTGGACATTTTATTGTTTTCTGTGAACAAAATTATGTCAGTCTGGTCCATGCGATAGATTATTGTTTTTAATGAAAGTCATTTGGATGCTTTTCATGGCCAGTGGTCATTTACTGGAGTTATGATTAGAAATGGGAGAGAATCAAAAAAACTCTCCAGGATAACACTAGGAAAACAGTAGTAGTTATTATTAACTTTTTTCCCTGAATTGCATTCAACAATAAAGTGCTATTGTAGTCATCTTTGTAAGTTTTTGAAGAAATTCCCACCCTTCACTCAGCAGAGTATAACTCAGCAATTTGGCTTGTCCCTACTTGAGGTGGCAGTGCTCTGTAGAAGGGTGTAGTTTGGTCAGGAAGAGCTCTGAGGGTTTTGCATAGAAACCAAAACAGGCTCCTTTCAAGCATGGGGTTTTTTATTTTTTTAAGGCATATGTTATTTCCAGCTTTCAGTGGTTGGAATAATGTATGCATGTGAAGTTGCTTAGATGTGTAGTCAGTAGGGAGCTGTCTGGCTACATGAGTTTTTACATATCTTTCAGCTATTGTAAAATCAGAGAAGCAAATGCAAAATCTGAGCACTCAGGGCTATCGTGTGGATTTGTGACTCTCCATGGAGGAGATCAGATCCATGAAGCAAGAAGAAGATTATATATACATATATATTTGTATAATAATAAAATTTCTGTCTTTCCCATGCAATATAGGTATTCTTTGGAATGTTTAATATATACTACTCTTGCTTAAATACGTTCTTTTGTTTTCCTAACTGTCTTACCAAAATGAGAGCTCAGAAAAGAATTGACTTCTTTAAATGAATGTATGAATAAAATAAGCCATGTTTAAAGGGCTAGATCCTAGTGTTCTTCCTCAGAGTTGGCTAAAAATAAATTATAGTGACTTTAAACGTAGATTATTGAAGCAAAGGGTGGGGATAAACTGGATAAAGGAGAGACATGTGCAACAAGATTTATCAGTAGCCCTTCAGGGGGCTTAAATGTGTGGTGGCCCCTGGAGGCCCCATCATAAAATAGAAAAGTACTGGAAAGTATTTTGGCTTTACTCCTAATTTATTAATTTTTTTCCCCAGAGCTGAAGTCAAATAGGTCATACATGGGTGGTGTGGGCAAGAGAGGGCTCATATATGCTCTGGAAAAAAAACCACTACTTGATATCTGGAAGTCAGGGCATGAGGCTTTGAGAGGCAGAGCAGCTTTCCTGGTTGTACAGTGAAGCAGGTTTTCTTAAATCTTTTTGATAACATAATCCATATCTTCATAGGAAATTTTTTTAAGGATTAGGTGCCTTTCATGCCTAAGCACATTAAATCCTCAGGAAACTACAGAAATTGCTGAGATGAAAAATAAGGGCAGAAAAATGTGTACTTTTACTATGTATATTGTCTAAAATGTTCTGCCTTTTTGTTGTTGTTTAAAAAAAAAAGGCAAGGAAAGGTTAATTACACTCTCTACTTTTTCTCCTCATTCCAATTCCTATGGTGTGCCTAAGGGTAAGTGTACAAATCTGGGAACATCAGATTCGTGTTCTCTATCCTATTTTGTTATCTAGTCTCAAACACTTCCACTGTTCTATACCAACTGCAAATTTAAAAAGTTCCGGATATATCCAAATTATATATATAAAGATTGGTACTAGGCATAGTTGTTTGTTTTATACTGAATTACAGTTCTCAGCTTTTATTTGATTTTAATTCCAAGTCATTAGTGCAGACACTCTGGCGCCCAAACAGCATAGCTAGCCAGAGGGTAATATTAAGAGGCATCTGTATTGCTGCCAATAAGTTACTTAAAGCTGGTTCTGTATAAAATGTCAATTATATTTACTAATGCTGATTAATGATAATAAAGTTAAGGTTTGTATTCTTTTGTAGCAATCTGCAACTGAAAAGTGGATATCATGAAAAATTGTAATAGAATTTCCATTATTATCTGTAACAGCGCTAACGCACAAGATTTCTTTGAATCAGATAACCTGTGTGTACAAAACATTTAATAGTAAACATAAAGACAATGTGATGAACAGCAGATTTTTGAAAATGACAGCTTTCCCATTATAGTTCATTACTGTAGTAATTTTAGCATAAAATTATGAAAATAATAAATCAAACCTATAAGATGGTAGCACTTGCTTTTCAGTGTTTAACTTCTGGAGTTGTATTTGTGGTGTACTTTCGTCTTTCACTGGAAACCAGGCAAAGATGTTTTAATTTTTTTTTTACTTATCAACAAATTTAGGGGTTTTGCCTTTTTGGTCCAAAAGTCAGCCAGTCTCTCCAGCTGCTCTGCCAAGAATGAATAAATAGTTAAATTGAGTCGGTAATCTGGGTTTTCCTTTGCATTTCTGCTACATTTTGTGTCATTCTTTGTTGTCCAGATGAAACCCTAGGTCTAGTAATTGTGATGTGTATACCCCTAGAAACATTAAAATAAGATCAATTAGGATGATTGATACCCAAAGCCTTCAAAAATATCAGTGTTATTGTCACTATTAATATCAGTAATATTATCACCAATATCCTTGGCCTAGTGGGGAGTAAAAAACAATGGAGGGAATAAAAGAGCAGCCTACAGCTGCAGTGACAAAAGGTAGTGACAAAAATGCTGCAAGAGTAGCAGCAAAGAGGGAAAGGTAATTCTCTGTCATGTCAGATGATATAGCAAGAGGCAAATTCCAGCCTGAGTATTTCAAATTGTGTCTTATGAAAAAATTCTGCAGGAAAGTGATGGAGTTCAGGAACACGTTGTCTGGTGGCCTGTGTACTTTCCATCTCTGGAGCTTTTAGGGCTCAAACAGGCAAAGCCATGGTCAACCTCACTGGTGTTGGTGCTAGTCCCACTCAGAGTGGGAGCTTGGCCAAACTGCCCTCCTGCAGTTCATTTCTGTGGTTCTGTGGGTTCACCCTGTTGAATTCCTACCCAAAGGCACTGCATTGTTTGTATCAGGAATAGGAAATGAGCAGTGGATAACAGGAAGCACAAGGACTTACCTATTCACTTGGGGTGAGATAATCAGTATGAACAAGGAGATCTGAAGTCAAAAGCAACAAATCTCATATTCAAAGATCTCAACCTAAGTTCAAGAACAGAGATTCTTTGTGCTGTAAGCAAATATTTTAAAAGTTAAAAACATCCTGGCATATAAGTATTTCATATTGATTAGTCATACCTTCTAACCTCCAAAATATAAAAAATCTTTGCCTATCTCAGCATTTAAGTTTTAGGTTTGGGGTTTTTTAATTGATATTGAAAGTGAAATGTGTATGTCTCTTGTGAGCACTGAAATCCAGATCCTGGTGGTTTAACTATTCATATCATATGTAAAATGAATTTGTTTTGTGGTTCTTTTCTTACCTTTATTTTCATTTTACTTCAGCTGTAGTTGCTACAGCCTCTGCTGCTGGCTGTGTTTATGTTTATTGCCTGCAATTAGGAGGCAAGTTTCATAAAAGCCTACATTGCCTCATTCAGAAGATGACAAATCTGTCAAAAACAAAAAGCAAAAAAACCCCAAAACCCTGGTTACTCTGCAAAGATGAGAGCTGGCTGCATGGCACAATTAGATTTGCTCTGCTGTACCTTGGAAATAGGAAAGATGAGGCTGCTTTTTAATTGAAGTGCACAGTATAGCATGCTAATTCGTTGTTGCTCTGCCAGCAAGGGGCTTGAAGTATTTTAAATAAATGGTGCCCCAAACAGAATTTGATTATATCTGTGTTCATGTGACATTCTACTATCAGCCTACAATAATATGCTGGTTAAGTATAATTCATTGAGTCCTGCAGGCAGTATTAGTTCTCGCTCTTCTCTTCTTTATCAGTTATTGTAATGAATTAATGCCAAGTACAGCTACACTGGGCTATGGAACATGGAACATTAGCACCCAAAATCCAGTGTAAACCGGTATACTCAAAGTGACGTTTGTGTTGGTGTTTGCAGTAGAGTTTCAGGATTTAGTCTTGTTGTTCTCTTACATTGGCCACTTTCATCCATTTTGGCTGGATTGTAAGAATTTAAGTGCTAGCTGATCTCGGTGTCTTTTGTCTGGCACTGCCCTCTGTTGCTTTGGGGCATGTTTCAACCCAATGACCTGTTTCAGTCATGTTTCTCAGAGTCAAAACTCTTTCAAAGATGCTGTATGCAAGTTTCATAAAACTAGGCAGCTAGGTAGGGGAAAGAAACTGTCAGCTGCCCAAGCTAATGGATATGGATATGAATAGCAACCTTGGTAGTTCAGCTGAGGGAAAAGCTCAGGCAGAGGCAAGAAATTCAATCGCAAGGTGCAGGCTCCTCAGGAACAAGGATTCCTTGGTTCAGGCAGTGATGCTGTTACTCTGTGTGTGCAGTGATGTGCTGTGCTGGGTGTTGTTTTGCTGGGAGGGAATCTGGGGTGTTCAAAGATGCTGCTGATTGCCTCCTCCAACTCCTGCAAATGTAGATCTAAGCACACTCTTTTGCAGGCCAGGAGATGTATTTTGTGGACTGACATTCCTGGTCCCACACTGATCATGGTCAAACATGATACTTTATGATAATTCAGTTTTGTTGTTTAACCTCTTTGGATTATTTTTTTCACCTTCCCTACTTTCAGATGTGTCTGTTTCTTTTCTTTTTCCATTCATTCCTTCTTTAAAACTTTCCTCATAAACTAAACCCTTTGCTGAGTTGCTTCCAAAGTAACAGTTGACTCATGAGCTATTTCACTGGAAATCTGAGCTGGAAAAGCTTGATGACTTTATGGTCATTCCTGCGTAGGTGACATCGCTCTTCTTCCTCTGCTACCTGAGGATTCATTTTCTTTTCTGTTGCCCTTGCAAGATTCAGGTATGATTAAATGTTGTGATTTAAATGGATTTCTTCCATGTGTCCTTTATGTCCTCATATATTCAATTTTTTGTAGTATGTAAAAGAAGACAATACTTAATAATGAATCATGACAGTTAATTGGTGTTTTGTCTTAAGAATTCCACTTTCATACACTGAAGAAGAAATGAATTAAGATCCAAAGTTTAATAAATTCATCCTCAGAACACTATTCTGTAATTTTATATTGTGGTTTGACAACATTTAATCCCCTTTTATTGCTTTGAAGGATTTTTAATTGAATTACTCAAAAGACAAAATGGAAAATAAAAAGGGATTATAAATAGGACAGTAATGTTAACAGCACTACCAACTTGCTGAAATTTTTTGACATGCTATGGCTGTTAATAAGGTTTTAAATACTGTTTATGTGTGGTGACTTATATTTATGTATGGAAAGCATTCTCTGTGGAATATATTTAGAAAATATAATACATTAGAAAATGTAAAAGTGATTCTCTTTCCTTGGAAATCATGAAGATGTGAAAGCAATTTGAGGATACCCTTATTTTCAATCTCACTGTGATGGAAGCATTTCTGCTGAAATTCACATTATGTTTGACAGGTGTCACAATGAAGATTAGTTTGGCCAAAATATCACTGACCTGCCACTGTTTAAAAAGGAGACAAAAAGATCTTGGCTATTTTAATGACACTTCAGTAGTCTAACTACAATGAAGCATATAGTGAGTGGTTCCTGTAAAGAAACAAAACCATTATTTTTTTTAAACCAAGTGGCAACCTGTACTTGTTTTTGAAATTGTATTTAATGCCCTGAGAACTTTTCAGAAAAGGGAAATTTAGAAAACTCTGGCAAGCATATTTCTGTGGTTAAATGTCCAGACCCTGTGGATTGCCTTTGGATATGTGGTTGCAGCATAAAGTTATTGCAGTTTTTCATAACGATGGTATCTGATAAACAGGATTTATTGGAAAGGAAATGATCACCAACAAGTAACTGTTGAGGTAAAATAAAATATTTTAAGATTGTTTATCTTGGTGCACAATAAAAGTTATTCACACAGTGCACATTTATAGCTTTTTCTTTCTGTGGTTTCAGTTTTATCCCACTGTTTGATGAAGTTAATTAACAGTGTGTTAACTAGTCTCTTCACTGCCTACTCAAGAATTTTCAGGACTAGTGTCATACTTCTTTACATTTTGCCTCAGCTCCTGGTAAAGTTAGACAGTTTGCTGGGAATCTTGCTCTTTACAGTAGGACAAATCTCAATACAAGACCATTTGATGATCATTTAGAAGCTGAATGGCAAATTCTTCTCAGAGCATAGATTTTAAATTCCCTAATTTGGTTGTTTCAAAGGTTTAGGATTTCCTCAACTATTTAGTATCTTCTGCCTCATTACTATAGGAAAGGACAGGGCTTGCCTACCCTGACCACAAAAGAAAGCTATTTGTAGCTGTAGCACTCATATGTTTGGGTTCTGTGCTTCCCTTTAGAATATTTCATGTATGACGTAAACCTAATCAAATCTTTATGCCTTCTAGCAGGTGACCTCTGCATGAACTAAAGAGCTGAAATATTGTTTAATCATGCTATATACCACTTTTTCACAGTGCTACAAGAAACATTAGTTTGGTTGGTTAGAAACAACCAAGATAAAATATTTTTGTCTGTCAGGGGTAAAAAGGCATTTTTATTAGTCAACACTTCACATATACCAATGCTGTTGATAAATAAATCTTTCCAGTTAGGATGTCTAAGAAAGTTTATAATAGGTAAATGTGCAGTTTCGCATTTTTCACTTAGAATGTTTAAGCCCAATTGGTATTGGAACAAATAATTTGTTAATTTGAACTGCCAATCTGTGCATCATGCTTTCAGGCAACTATTATTAATGTTTATTCTGACAACCAAAAAAAATCATCTGACTCCCTTATATTACATTAAAACCAATAGCTATAAATTGTGTGATTGCTGCAGTTTTAACTGACATATCTCAATGAAACAAAAAGAGAATTTTTCCTATCATGCAAGATAACTATAGACATATATTAAAAGCCTTAAAGTTAATTTTAAAAGTAGAAAGTTTTCTAACAGTGATGTTTCTTCTGGGTGCTTAGAATAACATTTTTAAATTAAAAGTAAGTGAAACAAAACCCAAACATTCTGAACAAGGAAAAATATTGTGGTTTGACCACCTACACAGAGAATCAGTTTTCAAAATAAATTCAATTGTTTCCTTGTAGTACTGGGAAGAAAACAAAAAATGTTTCTGTGATGTGAAAAGGGAGTAATTACAAAGCTGACTAAAGGCAACCACCAACCTTTTAAGTTGTGCTTGATCTTGACATGACTCTAATTGTTGTTCTAACTCCCAACGCAAATATATGTTTTTTACTTTTGTTTACTGGTCAATCAAAAATCTACAGCTCATTTTTGACCTTGTCTGCACATTGGTTTTCAGTCATGAGGTGTGACATTATTGAAGAAGGGATATAGGAGTGCCATGCTGCTAATAAGGTATCCAAAGCGGATCATCAACACAGCACTTTGATAAATGTGTTCTTGAGATTGGATACTGACCTGTATTAAAATTGACAGCTTTTAGATGTGATATGTTGAAACCTGTTGGAGCGGGTTCTTTTTGTTTGGGGGTGGTTTTTTGTCTGTGTTTTGACATACTGTTAAGCATCGTTCATTTGTGCAGCTCCAGTAGTGTAGTACAACAAAGAAACACTGCAACAACTTATTGTTCCCTTTTCCTTATTTGGAATAGAGTGAGGTGATCAAAGACTATTTTTCTTGTGCTTTTAACATCTTTTAAAGGTTCTAATTGTAGAGCTGAAGTAGGGAGAAATGGTTATTTTGATACCAAAGGAGAGTAAGACAGAAGAGGGAAATGGGGATCTGCTAAAATTGAAATTCTGATTCTGTAAAAACCTTTTATGTGTCTTTTCAGGATTATTTGGTTAAACACATTTAAATTTATAGTTCTGTTATTTGCACCAATTTGTTCTTCCAGTTTTTCAAAGTAGCGTGAGAAGAGCCTGTGACTCCTTTGAGAAGTAGCAGCCACAGTAGTGGCACAATCTCATGCTGGCTTTTCTCAATACCCACTGTTATCTCTCTCAGTATAGACAGGGTCTCAGAGCTTTGACTTCTCAGCTCAGCCATGACCAAAGCCTGGACCTAATCCAGAGTGACTTGATTTTGTCCAGTGACACATTGGTATCACTGGAAGAAAAGGAGAATCTCAATTAGGCTCCCCCAAGTGGAACTTTCAGTGACTGATCGGAAGAGCAGCTGATGAAATCGTGACAACATGCTTGCAGCTTTACTATAAATTCATGAAGTCCAAGTATCTAAGAATGGAGCTAGGTGGCAGGAGTTTTTTAGGTCTTACAACTTACCATGGGGGGGAGGGGGGGAAATTGAATCAAGTCTCTCGACTCTTGCTTAGATTTTTACTTTGGTGAAAACATCTATGAATTGGAAGTCATTACTCTCTATAAATATTTTTTTAAATTAAATTAAAATACAAGATAAAAATACAGTCTTTACGTGGTCTCAAGTGGTAATGATTTTGTCTGAGTGAAAAGACTATAAGCAAAAGAAAGAATATAAAAACTGTATTTTTGAAGCTATACTTCTGCATCTTAATCTGCAGTATTTTGTAAGCAAAAATGTGCTTGTTTCACTAGTAGGACTTGTTTAGTTAAATAAGATATCTTTTCAGTTTAAAAATATTACAGGTTTTGTTCAAATTATAAAGAGAACATTTTACTATGTAGAAACAACATAAATGTCTTAATTTACCCAGTAGACTTGTTTTAAAAGACTTTTTTAAGTAAAGGAGCATTTTAGAGTATGTAAGAGAGTAAAAAATAAATATGTCCTTGAATTAAACCAGTGAGCAGTAGTCTCAGTGCATATTGTTGCTATGGTAGTTTAGTTAAATGGTAACTATGTGAAATTTGCTTCATTTTTCTCATCTGAATCTCTGATCTTTTAGCAATTCTTCCCTCAGAAAAACCCTCTACAACCTCCCTTCATATTAAAAAGACCTCTTGTTTCAAAGTACAAGTTAATCAAAAAAAGCTGAAGGCCTAAACTGGAATGAAACATTTTTATCCTACTGGAACAAAATATGAAATTATCCATTTTGGGGTGGTTTTGAATTTTTATCCTGAATAGGATTTTCCTGTACCATTTTATTGAAGATATTTAATGAGCTTTTGAAATTTGGGGTTTTTTTGGTTTTTTTTTGGCTAAACTACTATACCTAGGATCTCATGCAAAAAAGCAATACAACTGCAAAAGGGTCGTAAATTCCCATACTGCCGTTATCTCTAAAAGTTTATTTTGTGACATTGGTTTCACATCACATCATATCATAGATTCTTACCAGAAGGATATAAACTACATTTTTGTGAGGCTGACCAGGCTAACCCAAAGCCTCTGAAGTAATTTGGGCATTTTTTTTAATTTTTCCTAATATATATGGATAGCTTCACATACAACTGTGAAAACTGTTATTCCTGCCTTAGGTTAAACTGCCTCATTTCTTTCTTCTTGACAGCTGCGGTCAATAGATGTTGACCAAAAGCTGTCAAATTTCCTGAGAAATGAGGAAGAATTTTTTACTCCAGATGAGAAGTGGAGAGTTATTCATCTTCCATCCTGGGAAATCCTTCCGTTATTTTGACAGGCTTTAAAAGAATTGTTAGCTTTAATTAAGTTTGAAATGGGACAAATGCACAACCTAAGAAGACAGTTAGAAGACAGTAAAATTAACCATGAGATTCTGCAATGGTGACTCTTTTGCTATAGTGATTGACTGCAATTCTGTATTTAGATACTGTGGAAATTTTGTGTAGGTTTAGAGAGAGACAGTTTTATGAAGACAGTGTTGGGACTCTCATAGGAGGAGGGAGAAAATACCTGTGGAGAAGATCAATAGTTATATATATATATATATAAAAAAAAGTGGTGGAAGCTAAAGATACTGATTTGCGATGTTTTAAGCTGGAATTCCCCTACTTTTACTTTTTCTTCATATTTTAAGGAACTCTTTCCATTTCCCATAGCTATCAATGCTATTTTGGAAAATGTATCTACTGTTTGGAATGAGGAAGTTAACCGTAGAACATTTTTTCATATGAAAAATTCCTCCAATGATAATAGATATAAGGGGATACAAAATCTTTCTGAAGAGCCAGTTCAGAAAGAAAATCTGCCATGAGAAGAATGCAACAATGAGGGACGCTCGATGCCGCTTGTCTACTAACTGTATATAAGGGATCTCATGTCTGTTAATAAAAAGACAAAATAAGACCTCTGTAACTTACTGTCAGTATTTAAAATTGCAAATATGCTGAAATAATGCATGATTTAACTATAAAACTCATTGGCAAGAGATATATATGAGAATAGGTATGTGGCCATCAAAGACTTTTATGTATGAGGCAGATGAGACTTATGCTTGCATTAAATACAATAAAGTATTTTAATTTCTGAAACTTTTTGTTTAGTTCATTTTAATCAGTGATAGATGAGGTTCAAGGGGTTTACATGCAAAGTCTTAATGCATCTTGCAACACTCTTTGTGCCATCTAGAACTTCCTAGCACAGTCAGGATAATGGATTTGCACAAATCATCAGTGTGACCTGTGGTGATAAATCCGGTAGTCCTATGTAAGGAATCCTTCATACATATGTAAAGTCAGGATTTTGTCTGAGAAAAGTTATGTTTTCATACTTTCCACAACTGCACAAGTCATCCTGTTCTTAGTGAGACAGAACTGCTACCATTATTTATGGTCCATTTTATGTGGCACTATGCTTGTAACAAATGTGGATAGAGCCTTTCCCAAATCTTCATTTGCGAAGCCTAGCCATGATGAATTAGACAAGATCAGCTAATGTGGTCTACTTAGTGGTAACCTTTCTTATTAAGTTCTTGGGGGAAATTCTGTAACAAGTTTATTTTTATGACATCTTTCAGACTGACATTTGTATTCTTTATATGTGCACACACACATATGTACACGCACTCACACACATGTGCTTCCTGAGGACTATTTGCATAGTTAGGAAACACATGTTTGTTACCCTAAAGTAGTTATATTTCTGTCTTTTGCATTACTCAAATAGTCTGAAAAACTATTTAAATTCAATTATGAAAAATATTTCTGTTGTTACTGTGGAAAGTATCTCATGGTTATTCCAAATTATTCCAATTATCTATGGTATTCCAAGGAATGAAGTGCAGTTTCTGCCAGACAAACCTTTTTGGGTCCTTATGCAAATGATGTAGTAAAAACTGGGCTCCAAAGCAAGGTGAGTTGTAGGAGATGCACCTCAGGCTATCTGACTCTCCTCTCTCCATTTATTGAACAGGTGTAATAGTAATTCCCTACCTCAGAGAGGTGTTCTGGATACGGTGTAAATATTGTGCAGTAACAGGATAGTGTAAAAATGAGAACCCTGCAAGAACATTGAAAATAGGTCACAATAAAAATTTCCAAAAATCTGCAGCCAGATATTTATGTGGTAATCTCATCATGGTTTTGTTTCTTTCCATGAAACACAAGGAGAGGTGACCTACTCTATGCACAGCATTTTCATGCTCCTTTTTAAACATGCAGGATGTATCTGCCTTGGGGGTGATAGGCCAGGGGATTCATCTCATTACTGATGCCAAATGCAATCAGTAGACAACTTGCTGCTTTAATTTCTGAGGTCTCATAGTTATGGTTGTAGTTAAGCTTATCATGTGATCATTTAGAAAAAAAGGTGAATGGTTGTTTTTCCTCTAGTATATCTACCCATTGGCAATGAGTAGTTAGGATTAAAAGCTCCATCTAGCCCAAGGCTATAATGAATATTCAGGAAAAATGATTCTGTACTGCTGCTTAGGGAAGTAAAAAGACAACCCCTGTAACATTCAAATCTCCTGTGCCTTTGGAATAAACAAGCAATATTTGATTAAGAACAGGAAGACAGAAGACACACTGATGTACAGCTCATACCAAAAGAGACTTTATATGGTATTAAATTGCCAACAGATTCCTGTAGGTACACTGCATGAAACAATATTATCTTTTAGCTGATGTTAATTTTACCAAGCTTTTATTTAGATAGGGTTTGTTTAAAAAAAAATAAAAATACAGCAGATTAATGAAGTGTGGTTGCAATGGATGTCACAGTCCATTGAAGCATTTGTTCATTCTTCTGGATTGACACACAGTGCAAAATTATGCTACACATTCTGTAACAATTTCACTGTATCATTGTTAATAAGAGAACCAACAAACCTAGTTATGTGTAATGAAAGAAGATAATTTATAGCAGCATGGTAGACTCTGAACCAAAAGCATTACTAAATGTACTAAATTAAGCAGAATAGTATTTTATTTAGTTCATATTGTTGATTTTGCGAATACAAATGCCCATCTGTTTTTACAGCTTATGTTATTACGTTTTACTTGTCAAACCATTTAGAAAATATTTCTTAACTGTGCAGGCTTCATCAACCACTTTATCAATGATAAAAGCTGCAGGCACTTTCGTAAAGTTGGATTGGGATAAAAAAAGATATTTATGTTGTATTAGCAGTGACAGGTATTTTTTATAATGTGATTTACAGACCTCAAGATTCGTTCTTTCACAAGTTATATGCTCATCCCTTAAAGTTTTATAAGTCCAGTCTCTGCTTAGAATCAGTAAAACCAATTTGTAAATTGGGGTCAGTCTTTCACAAATCCAGGTAGGTGGGAGGCCCTCAATCAGCTGAATTAATTAGGCAAAATAAAGCCCGTACATAACCTCTTCAGAACTAGTTTTTGGTATCATGCTACTCATGTTGTTAAATTTGAACCCAAGTTTAAAACTTTGCTAAATATGACAAATTATATTCTCAGAAATCTGAAGTTTTGAACTGCATTTCTTTAGTCAATGATTGCATTTAGAAGTAAATTCTCTGTTTCTAATCACTTTAATGTTTCTCAACATTTGTGTTCTTGTGTGACCTCTGCAAATTGTTCTTAGTCTAAAGGCAAACTTCTGTGAAGATGTTGTGCACCATTCAGTGAAATTCTCATGGTTTATATAAATGTAGTTTATTCATTTCCTATGAAAATTAGCTGTCCATTGACATGAGTATCTTTTGTTTTCAACCATCTGAATGCTTATGATGCATTTTTCCAAGTCCTCAGTGCAAATATAGTAGAGAATTATGAAATATATAAATTAACAAATAACTTTTCTGAATGATCTAAAGAAAATGTGAGTTAAAAAATAAAAAGAGGCATGGATATTATTACTTTTTGAGAATATGTTAGTTGCCTATAGAGCACTGGTATTCTCAATGGAGTGACTTCATGGCATAGAAGTCCCCCTGGCAGCAGGGAAGCTTAGTCTGTGACCACTGGACACTTGCAATGTCACTGCTGTGAGGGGAGAAAGGATGCGCTGAGGTGTCTCACTGGTGTTGGCCACTGCACTGGGAGGAATCTGAGCCAGAGGGTCTGGAGGCAGAGCAGAGCAAGGAGGTGGAGGAGGAGGGTGGAAAATGGATCATCTGGATGCTGCATCAGGACTCGCACTGAAAAGGGAAGCAGCGAGATACATTATGCTTGTGTGTGTGTGTGTGTGTTTTCGGTGTGGTGCAAGGGTAAACAGTAGTTTTTTAAAGTTAGCCAGTATTATCTTCATGTGATATTTATTTCAAGAGCAAATGAATTAGATAAAATATTACGGGAGAAAAAAAAATCACCTCTAGAAATACCTTTTTCAGTCCAAAATTGTCAACTTTAATGGAAATTCTAATTTTTTGCATAAAATTTATCACCTTTCCACTGACTGTCTCACTATACAGCAAAGCACTGTGTTCACTTTTGTTTCATTTTTTTGTATATTTCCTCACTAAACATTCCTATTTTTTCCTTCAGTTGAATTTTCAAATAATTTTCCTATTAATTTACTTGTGGTTTTATTGCTACCAAAAATGGGCAGTTTTCCAAGGCCGATACAAGCGAGCCTTTTAAGGGCTTTGTCTAATCATGTGCCGTGCAATCAGATATTTGAACTGTTTATTAGCTTGAGAAATAGAAGACTGTTCCATTGCATTCATTACATTCATCTTGGTGTGTGAGAAACAGAATGATTGAAAATAAAGATCTTTACTTACTTTTGGAGAAAAAAAATTAGTCAATTATTATTTATTAAGAAAGACAAACTAGAGTGAAAATTGGTTTTGTATGAAAGACATCTCTGAACAAGTTATTCAGTGTAGATTAAAATAATTGTATTTTTTAAAGCATTAGTGTGTGTAGGAGTAAGAATTTTTATGGCAGCACTATAAGCACAATGAAGTCAGCATAATGAGTTATGTGGTGCCAACATCCTGAACGTTATTACAAGGATTTCTAAGGAGAAGAATTAACATAAAGGATATACAATTCATGTCTTCTAGACGGGCTATCATTTCTGCATTGGGCCTCAAGGAAATTCAAAACAGAAATGAAAGTCAAAGATGCAACTACTTTCATACTGCCGGTGCAGCGTTCATACATATTTCATGGAAGCTGCATGGGCGGGGAGATCACCATTTTTATAGGAATGGCACAGCTAAGTCTTAGGGCTTTACTGTTCATGTCAAGCACTGTGTACTTTCTAGGAACACAGCCTGTGGGGTTTTTTGTTTGTATTTAACCACTGGTGTAAAAAGAAAAAACAAAAGGGGGGTATTTCCTGTGTGTTCACTAGGCTGGCAACCTTGCTGTCCACCGGATTGTTTTAAACTAAACTTCATTTAGTCCCATCCCTTTCTCAGTTACTACACAGCAATGCAGGTTTCTGAGATTTTACAATATCCAAATGGGAGGAAATAATTCATATATGACATTTCATTATCTGAGTGATAAAGACTTAGTAAATGTAAATAATTGCTGCAGTACCAAATAGCTGACTCACAGGTAATACTTGTAGTAAATCCTAAATCTTGTGATAGCACCATTCAATTTTTAATCAGAACGTGCACCACATTCTACATGGATCAGTATTGCAAACTTTAAGGTATTTGTTGAAGAGCATTATCAATTGGCAACAAAAAAAAAAAGAACCCATACTAGGAGTTATATTGAACAATAACCATTACATGCACCAGATGCAGATGTTAGTTCCACTGAGCTATTCTCAATGGAAAGGATAGTTGATTACTGTCTACGTTAGAACCTATTCCTTAAGGGAAGTAAATGCCAGGAAATCAGGAAAAGCCAACACTTGAAGATTTCGATTTCTGGCTTTAACAGAGAAGTTTTTGATCTTTCATTTACATTGTGGCCATCCTGAGCTATTCTCAGAGTTCAGAAATGCTGAATTGTGTTCTGATAGCCCTAGAACGTCGATTCATCCCTGTTGTTCTGATCAAGGCATAATCATCCAATGCTTCAGGTTCACATTATTCCATAGGATACTGCTTAGTTTTAGTATACCTTACATAGAGTGAGTCATTAAAACTGAAAAGCAAATTTTGAAATAAATAGGTAAAGAAAATCTCTGTCATCCAAAATGGTGTTTTTCTCTCTCTGGGAAGGGAACATTTTGTGATATTTTTGTCTTTTTGAAAAAAAATTGATTTTTTTTTCATACACTAACCTTTCCGTATTGGATTTGCAGTTATTCGATGTGTCTGAAATAAGTTATCTAATGAGATAAGGTTCAGTTCTGATATACAATTTCACAAAATTGCAGTATAGCCACTTATAGCAAAGTTTTCTATTTCCTTGATATACCTTTTGTTCATATTACTTTTAATTATGTTCTGTGTTTATATGACCTATTTGAACAGGATCCAGAGCTGGTACGGAACATCTGTCGCTGGGTTAGACAAGCTGTTCAAATTCCTTTCTTTGCCAAGCTGACCCCAAATGTCACTGATATTGTGAATATTGCAATGGCTGCACAGGAAGGTGAGTGACTCCAGTGCACAAGCTGTGCAGATTTACTAATTTACTGGATGGGAGATGATAGAAGTGTTACTGGAATAACATATCACAACAGAAACTAATATGAAAATAGTTTGTTTGATCTATTTAGAATAAGCACAATGATCAAAGGTCCATGCATCTAGAATACAGCAATATATGAAGAGAACCATGTTAGACTGTTAATAATAAATTGTATATGTTTGTATGTGTTTGCCTGCACGCTCTTACTTCTGTCTTATGTTTACCATACCACTGTTAATTCCCCTATTCCTGTATTTTAGTAGTGAAAATTACATGTGTGTCCTGAGAAAACAAAAATACACCATTTGAAACTGTATTTTTTTTTCCTTAGAGGTTAAAGTACAACATGAGAGGAAGTAAGTTTGCAAGTAGGTGCATTAATCTGTCACTTAGAACTGTGGTCATTGTTTTTTTGTCACACTGTCTTCCTGCTCAGAAGCTTGCAGGAGGTGGCCCCTGTCCTGAGGTACCCTCAGGTGATGAACAACCACTTTAACAGGTTCTGGCCCACACAGCTGAAGGGCAGAGATGTGCCTGTCAGCCCCAGTGTTTTGCACATGCTGTCTTACAGCCTTTACAGCTCTTTTAACTAATACGGCCTGCTTTGAAGCTGATGCTAAATTTATCAGCCCAGGATTGGTCTTAAGGACCTTTTTGCGCATCCGCTTGCAGTTTGTTGCTTTTGCCCTTCAGCTCTTTATTTGAATTCCTAGTTATTTCGGAGTTTCACAGGTTTTCTCTTGTATTTTTTCCTCTCTTGTTCTTATACACATGATTTAACAAAAAGTGACTGACCTTTTCTTTCACAGGTGGCGCAGATGGTGTTACAGCCACCAACACTGTGTCAGGACTGATGGGACTGAAAGCAGACAGCACACCTTGGCCAGCAGTTGGTAGAGGACTGAGGACCACATATGGTGGGATGTCAGGTAGGTGTTGCCCTTTTTGATGCGTGGTGCTTCCTTGGAGGCTTTCAAAACATCAGGAGGTCCTTGTAGTGGGCTAGAATATCATGTCTGCAGTCGCACCGAGTCCTTAAAGCTCACTGCTGGTCAATGTTTCTAAGTCATGACAGATGGAACAGATTAAGTGTGAAGGCTCTTGGGTTGCCCTTTCCTTAATGGTAAAGCACTGCATCAGAATACTGTGATAGGGTCACTGGAGAGGGAAGGAAATCTCTTCCCTCGTGACCCTCGCTTTTCCTCAAATTTTTCATCCTGTCACAATTGTCAGGCCCCACGTTAGACAGAGGCTAATGAAAGGGCATCGCAGGGGGAAATATCAACAATCCAAATGCAGTATATGTTTCATAGCCCGATCTCCAGCCTTTCTCCCTCCTTCCCACTGAGTGCACCTCTTCCAGGGATGTTATTTCCTCCTCTTCACACTGTGGTAAAAATGATAGAAAGTATTACGCAAATATATGCATATTTTTGTAGCCTGTTCCTCAAGATATACAATAATATCTTGTGTAGGCCATGCTTTCAAGTCCTGCTTCACAGTTAAATTTTCAAACCAGCAGCAAAACTTTTACACTCCAGTTCAGTGCCTGTGCACACTAATGTATTAATCTATTGACCCTGTGCGCTCTGTTGCTGTGACAACACGAACTTGGCCCTGCAAAGACAATACTGTGAGCTTCTTGACTTTACTGGTATGGAGATTAGTCTCCTTGGTGATAGAGGTAGCAGTAAATATACATAACAGAAGTAATAGCGTCCTCCTGATTGAGTCAAATGCTATTCTAGCAGACCCATTTCCTACCTCACCCCAAAAACGTAATTGGAGGAGACTGGACAGGCAAAAAGATTCTTTATTTTAGGTGACTGGTGTTACCCTTAGAGAACCATAAGAAATGTAGCAAAAGATAACTTTTAAACAAACTTTAATTCAGATGAGTGTATTCCGTGGCAGATTGTGTTATTGCCTTAGATAACTACATGGAATTTGAAATTTTTTAGAGAATGCTGAAAAGTAAGAAAGAGATAACGATCAGAAAAAATCATTATGCCTATCGCATAATGATTATTTCACAGTGACAGTCCAATAAGATGTTATATTTTAATATTATGCAAAATGGGAGGAAGAGGGGAACAAGAAGAGAACAGCTACAGCCCATTTCAATTTCTCTAGCCTGCCATGTTGACAGGAAAAGAATAAAGGAGGTCACAGTGGGTGCTGTGCATTAAAAATTAATAAAAGAACTATTGCAGTAGTATTTTATATAAGTAACACCATTCACATTTTCTCATTTAAGTTGCAATTTCTGAATATTCCTTCCTACCATAAGTCTGCCTAATAAAATCTATAAAATGACTGCATTATGAAAAGTGTGTCTCTTATGTCACAAATTTGAAACATATATGCAGTGTAAATTACAGTGGCACCTGCATACTCGGCTGTGAGGATGTACCAGCATTTCTCTGGTTTATAATACTAAGTGGACCTGAAGAAAAGTTCTTTCTTTATTTTGTTTATATATATGTGTATGTATAAATTTATTTTTTCCTGAAGTTTTACATGTATGAGAGGAGAGAGAAAATGACATTTTTAGAATGCACCACTGCCTATAACGCAAATCTGGTTATTTAAAAAATATGAAAAATGCTGCAAGTGCTGTCAATTTACTATGTTTTGAAAGAGCATAATGTAACAGACAAATATATAAATGTTTCTTGCTTAGTTGTCATCACTAGGTCCCAATCACACAACCCCTTGCACAAAAGAAAACCACAGAGCCAATAAAGTCAATTGACTTGGCAGCGCCTTGTAGTACGTTCTGCTCTGTGGCCAGCTATAGCAGTATACAAATCTACAAAAGTAGGAAAGCAATTTTAAATCAAGAGAGCTAGCATGCTTACAAAACGTGGGAGAGCATGTCATCTCATCAGAGCAAGGGGCAGAGTGGCCATACTTCTGTTCCCAGCTGTGCTATGCCTGAGACGTGTGGCCTGCAGCCAGACACTTGACCTTTCCGTGCTTTATTTCTCCTGTCTGTGGAATGGCAGTAACATCACTTACATGCCTACAGGCTTGTTGGGAAGTGCTCTGTGGTCTTGGCATGAAAGACGCTTCATAGCGTGAAGTATTGGGTTTCTATTTTGATGTGCGTAAACTTCTTGTTTTATTTTATTATCTGATAGAGTCAGTAAGTTTTTGTTGTTTTTTTCAAATAATGCCTCTCAAGAGAGAATTCATTTTTAAGTGAAAGTCAGCGCTGTTATAGAAACAATGTCTAGTTCATTTTCAGTGTGTTTTACCAAAGCACAGCTGTTTTATTGTGTTCTGTGATGCACAAACCTAGAGCAGATACAGTGCATTGCCAAGCTGGGTTGGGCTTTCTGGATTTTTCCATGTGCACAGATTCTGGACTAGCGGTGATGCTCACATGGCACAGAGGTACAGTGAGTGAGGCAGGACCCCCTGACACCACACTTACGGTGCTGTGTGACCATGGGTGGGTGAGGTGGGAGCTGGCCCCAGCCCTGTGGAGGTCTCAGCACAAGGTCCCCTTAGTCAGGTGTGCTGGTGAGGTGTGAAATGTACCTTGGCTCAGTGCTGGTGACCCAACATTGTCTAGCTGGAATGGAATTGCTTGCAATGGACTATTTCTGGAGTGCTGGTTTAAACTGGATTTTAGATCAGTCTGAGCTTGCTTATCTTTTTCCCTTCCTTTTTGCACATAAATCATAGGAAACTCTCTCTGCCCCCAGCAGCATTACCTGCCAGTTATAAGGGTGTTGTGTCTGGAGGGGTGCTTGTGCTTCAGAGAGCAAAAATCCAAAACTGCAGCAGGGACGCTTTCCTTCCTTGGTGTCACATAGAGAAACGTGCCCTGTCCCGGCCCTCTGTCTTTCCCTTTGCTCCCAAGAGCCTGGGTGGAGGTGTGGTGTGCGTGAGGAGGTGGCCCCCAGACGCTGGAGATGAGCCACCACAGCCCAGAACAGCAGCCCCTCACACCCCGAGATGAGGCCACAGGCCAGCAGACAGAGGCAGGGGCTAGCCTGTGGCAATGACAGGGTCGTGTAGAAGGAAGTTGGTCTCTTAAAGGACCAACATTCTTCAGGAGTTTATAAATTCACTGTGTCCTCATGTTTCATAGTACAGTGCAAGTTTTCTTCTCCAGGTGAGTGCAAACTCCTCCAAGTTCGATGAAGGTTTCTGACAAAGCAGATAATGAAGATGTGTTAATGCCCTGGCCTAACAGCAACCTGACATTTTGACTTACAGGCTTTGCTGTCCTCCAGGGTTTAAAATTGTGCTCCTACCTGGCCATGTACTGAAAAAATATGTTCCATATAAAATTTCCCCTCAGCCTCCTCTTCCCTCCTCTTCTCTGCCTCATGCAGAAGTAACTATATGCAGGAAGTTCATCCTTCATTTTTCTAGATAAGAGAGACATTGAAGCAGAATTTTTTTTTATAATTCCTTTTGAATTACTAAATTACAGGTAGTTTCCTATGGTTTGTCTAGTATACATAAAAATAATAATAATAAAAAAGTTTATTAACGTCATTGCCAAATCCTGAGATGTTTTAAAAATAGACTTGTGCCTCTGGTTTTTTAAAACGTTTTTTAAAAAATCTTTCAAAGAAGGAGAGACTTAATGAGATTACTTTGAAACCCCCATTTAGTTTCAAGTTGTCACAGTTGGTGTTTTCTTGCCAGCCAGTGCTCAGGCAGTGACCTTCCTGTTTTGATCTAATTTGATCAGCTGACAGTTGCTAAGCTGCAAGAGGCATCACTCTATCCTCCGTCCTACCCTCCTGTTTCTTGGGTGGTTTTGACAAGGGAGGATCCCAGTATCCCAGGTGGATGTTTGACCACTAGACTGTAGGATTAGTCTCTCTCTCTTCTCCACTTCCTTGCAAATATTGAATTATTAATACAAAGGGAAACAGCTCTCACAGGATACACACTCATACTAGCACAGCCTGCTGACCTGCACATGAGCCTGACCTGTGAGGGCCAGGTTTAAATCCCAGGTGTGAGCCCAGGTCCCCCCTCAGTCCCCTGGATTCAAAGTTTACCCTCTAACTATTTAGCATGGTAAAATATTTCAGGTTTTTCTTCTCATTTTACCTCTATCTCGGTGCCAAAAATTATTTGCAAGAAAAATTTCACTTTAATTTTGACAAATTGTTGTTTTCTAAAGAAAAGTGATTTCCAATTGGCACTATGAAGCCCCAGATGAGCCCAAGGGCTATGGTAGCCCTGTGGACTCCTGTGGCCTCGTTACCTGAGAGGACATTGTGCTTACAGGATCCCAGTCTTCATCTCTTTTTTAAATGAATTTACAGGAACTGCCCATTACTCAAAAAGTGGAAACGTCCTAATGAAGTCTACAAAATATGGTTAAGGAAATAAGCCCTTATGATGAAAGAAAAATACTAAAATTGAGATATGTTTTCCAAACTGTATAACTATCATATGTGTTTGCAGGATTAGAGACACAGTTTGATTTCCATTAAGAAGCTTTTACAATGGATCTAGCAATTTTTCAAGTCTGAGAATGTGGAACACATGAGATTTTATCCTGAGTTCTACCTATACATGTGTAATGAAGAGCATTTGTTTCTTAATAAGAAGCTAATGCTGTAGTTTTTTTCCTCACAGGGAATAGTGACCTCTGGCTCTAAAATATATATTTTAGTTTGTATAAATTATTGTGAAAATGCGTATTCTATAGATACCAGAATAAGATGCCAGGCTTCCCAGAGAAATATTAATATACTGTCAGCAGCTGCATGCTTCCCTAAGATTTCTTTCCTTTAAATGTATTTTAAAATTTAAAAAAAAAGGGTTTTTTGTGAGCTTTCATACTGTGCTTCCATATTCCCGATGTGTTTTATAAAACACATCACATTGCAGCACAATAAGATATTTATTGCAGGCAAAATAGAGCAGAGCTTCTGTTTGAATTTCCATGGTTTTTTGTTCTTTGTCATCTGTTTGTTTCTTTGTTTTTGTCTGGAAGCCAAATCCTTAGGGGATAAATTTGTAAAAATATACACTGGACTTAGCAAAAAACTTAGGTTAAAAGCAAATCTCTCTACGGTGCACTCACTGTGTATTCTTTTAATGCTTTGTTGTGAAAATATTGCAGTATTTTACAGTAGCAGTTCAAATACCTCATGTCTGCGTGCTGTTATTGCTTTGTCCAATTATTACATTCTGTAGTATTTTGGCATTATTTGCACAAATATATCGTACAACATGATTGAGAACGTGTATGTTTTCTAGAAAAAGAGAGACTCAGAAATCTGTGTGTTATAACTTCATAGCTGCTCACAAGGGATGTCAGAAGGAATATATCTAAATAGCTGATTTAGTCATTAAATGCAGGAATGTAGAATTGCTGGAAACCAGCCGAGGCAGATAATTTTAGTTACTTTTGAAGTAAGTTGGTGGAGCTGTGTGTTTTTACTGAAAATACCGCTGTCCGACAGTAATCGTGATGGTTGAGGGAATGTTTTTCAGGAGTAAATTCATTAAATTAAAACGTATATTGACATTATTAATAGAGGCATATATTCTAATCTAAAATGCATGAACTATATTGAAAAAGAAAAAGTTTCAGTTGTAATAATAAGGGCTGCCTTTTAATTTTAATTCTGTGACACATCATTAAAAGTGAAAAAAACAACCAAGAGCATTCACTTTCCTAATCACAGTTCTATCAGTGACAGTGCAGTGTGGATTTTGGTCAATAGAAATGAATGAAAAGCAGCCCATCACTGGAAACAAAACAAAATGTATGTATGCATAGGCACTTCTGTTTAGTATAAATATTTACTGAGAGTTAAAGACTATTTACATTAACATATATTTATAAAACAGTGTGGAAAGGGGTGAAAAACAAATATATGCCATAGTACAATTTTAATTTTGTTTTATTATTCCTGTTCAATGTAGCTCAGCCATTAAAAGCCCTTATTTGCATATATTATGTCAGGATTCACAAAGAGTCCTCTGTTTTCCGTCGTGTCCTTGCAGCAGTCTGATTTCTCTTAGTGTACTGCCGTCACTGGTCTGTGCAGGAGAGATCAGAGCCCTAATAATAGATTTTTGACAGGGAGCTCGCCTGCTACCTGCCCTACACAAATCCTCACTGTTCATGTTTGCTTCATGGCAACAAAGCAGACAGAAGGAAAATGCCAAGTGCTGAGTTTGAGGTACAGCCCTGCCATAGCTTGACATTTCAGCAGAATAGCAGTTTATGAGATGCATAATTTTTCATCTGGGACTCAGCTGCCATTTTCATAGAAGCTTGCAGCTCATCGACTGACTGGAAGTAGGGCAAAGGTTTACAGCATAGATCAAGGTCTATGTCCTTCCCATAGCTATTTAAAAATAAGTATTATTCTCCAGATAAGGTCAGGGAACTAAGCATATTTTTTCCACTTTTAATATTTTTTAGCCAATTTCATTCCCACAAAGAAAACACTTCACACTTTTAGCACCGGTGCCATTTGTAGTCGATTAAAAATGATCATAATTGATTTCATTCATCAAAAGATTAAATGAGTCCTGGTAAAAGAATGAAGGAGGAGTCTCGACACAGAGCATTTGAACAAAGCTGTGTTTTCACCTCCTCTTACTTTGAAAAAGATCATTCCAAGCTTGAAATGAATGAAAAGTCTTTACTCCTTAAGTGTAATTGGTTTGTGGTTTATTATTGTTACAGATTGGATTTAAATTTTCACATTCATGCACGTGTACTTGGGAAACAAATGCAGTGTAGGTACATGTAAGTGAGTGTTTAATTTAGAATTACACATCTCTGTGAGCTTCAGTAACAGTTCACCATGTCAGAGCCTCATATAGAACAATGGTACAGTACATTGGATTAATTAAAGAAGCCTTGCAGAGAACTGAATTCTCAGTATGTCAAGATTTCAATTTTATGTTAAATATTTTCTAAAGGCCAGGCCCTTAAATCTCAGGGGCTGTACCAAGCAGTGAGCTGTGAATTTAACCATAGGCTAACTGCTAATGATAAGGAAAAGAGTCCAAGTTGAGGCAGCTGTAATACAGTCATTGGATTAGGCTATCAATCACTCGGTTCCCTGAGGAACAGGCAAAGACGACAAAACAGTGAAAAGGGAAATTAGGAAGGGAGGGCATGACTAGAATGAGATTCTTCACCAAATGTATCTGTTAGTTGGCTGAATCCCCCAAGCATCAGACAGAAATGTCCAGCATTGCTCTCAGACTAAAAGCCAAGTATTTGTTCCAAAGTCGTAGAAAACCATCAAATCATCATTAACTGTTGCTGGTCTGTGCAGGGTTTTAGAAATGCAATTAGCTATATTCTCCTGTTTTAGTAGCCTGTAATTGCTTTAATCTCTAAACTTCTGCTGTTGAACACTCTGGATTTACTGTTTACATCAAAGCTCATATAGAATATGTACAGTTGAAATAATTAATTTCACAGATGAGTGGAGTTTTTTTAATACATAGATAACTGTTAATCTATCGAGTCTAAGTCATGGCAACCAAAGGCGCGTGTCAGACGGTGATTCAGATAAAATCATAAATTCTTCTCAGACATGATATGGTAAAAATAAGAGAGAATGATTGTGGCCTAGGTTGCCCAAGCATGAGTGAAAGAATGTGCAGTTTTATTCTGGGTGCAGGTAGGTAAAATGGGAAATCTCTTCATATGGTATGGCTTAACACGATTAAGTAATGAGTGCTCTCATAGTTAGCATCTTAGAGCCATGATCTGATTAACGAAAAATGAAAATGAATCTAGAAGGTAAAATATATTACAGAGCATTTTAAAGCAGTTTGGTGGAGCAGGGGCTCCTATTTAAGCCTGCTTACAGTAATGGGTGTAGCTCGATGTACCACAGGCAAAGTATGACCTGATAAGGAGATGTAAGTCAGTCAAGAACGGAAAATTTTTCCTTCTGGTAATATCGGCAAGATTGAACCCATTGGTGTGTTCTTTGTCAGCATGAGTTGATTGTCTTCCTGTGTCTGCCAGGTCTGCAGGAAAAGGTATCTCTTTCTCTTATGGTCACCTCTTCTAATTTTAAGCAAATGCTCACAAAAAAAATCTCAGAATATTTTTGTGTCATGTCTTTTGGAGATTATTGTGTTGAAAACTGATATATTTTGTCATAAGAAAATTACTACAATTAATTTTGGAGGATATTTAAATATAACTACTTCAATTATCTTATAAATTATTTATTTATGAAGTACTTGGCATTTAAGTACTTTTCAGTTTATTCTAACACAGGAATGAAAATACTATCAAGAATTTCAAATAGACATTAATTAAAATAATAAAAATCGAGAAAAGCTGTGGTGAAGTTTACTGCTAGGTTTGTTTTCCATTAAGTCTCAGCAGCTCTCACAATCTGATTTTGCTCACCTTTCTCCCTGGATAATCACGGTGAAGTGAAATGTCTTTTGACTTGGAAATGCAGCTGTAATGGGGTCTAGAGACTGTGGTGACATGCAGTATAACTCTCCAGCCTTTCATACAACTGAAAAGCTGTTACTCACTACAAAAGTGTTTCTGAACTGTGAGAACTGTGTACCTTATTGTATCCCAGCAGCTGCTCAGTGACTGGTTAGAAGGGTCACTCTGTCACTGACCAGTCTCTGGCGATCACTCAAGTTAGAGTTGGGCCAAGTGGATAAGCTCAGAGGAAAGGCCTGACAAAGGAAATGGTCCCAATTCTTGTGAATACATGTCAGTGTTACAAGCTCCCCGTTGTTGATCGTTCATGGCCCATAATTATCCTTTCTGCTGACTTGCTATTCCGTACCCGAATCAACAGCAGGGCTTGTGGTACAAGTGGTACTTGAGAGTGATCAATGAGGCAACTGTCTTCTGTGGAAATGATGAACTGTACTTGTCACTCAGAACAGAAGTTCTAAATATAATTCTCCCCCCCAAAAAAAGGAATCTGGCATAGATTGTAAACAATTCTGGTTAACAATTGTATCAGCAGAGGTTAAAACCCCTGAGTTTGACCTGGTAAGTCTTAAGCATGTTTATTCTTTTCTATATCTTACTTTGCATATTGATTTGCTCTGGTCACCAAGTGGTATATATTGTCTGTAGAGCCCACTATATTCAGTGGAGGGCATAATCTCATTTTACCTGAAGAAACATGTTTTTACATTTTTGAAAAAAAATTGCAACACATTTACACATCAAAATACAAGCTAACAAATAAATACAAAAATTACTTCTTATGTAACATTTACTAGCCTGGAGCTTCCTCCTGTTCTTCCTTCTCTCTGTGGGACAGCTGTGCTTGCAGGGTAGGCCGACTAACTACTGTTTTCTGTCATCACTGTGGGAATATTACCACTGCTGACAAAACACCCCGACTTCTGTATTGCGTGCTAGCTCCTCCATCTGGTTCAGTAGCTTTGGTATCTGTAATAGTTTAGGCATCTTTCTGAGGATGTTGGGGCTCTTATCATTCTCACTACCTATAAAACACTAGATTGATGTGTTCTAGAAATGAGTCAAAAAGTGGCTTGAAGAGAGTTCAAATTACATGAAAGTGTGCTTGCTGTGATTAATCCTGTTGCAGGATATTTTGACAATCAGATATGAGGGTTTAGGAAAAAAAATTCTTGGAACAACTTTAAACCCAAGGCATTGGTTTACACCTTGCAGCACCAAAAGGATGTACTTACACCATTACTGCTGCTGTCCCACTTCCATATAGGAATAGCCTTTGAAAATTCTACCACTGGTTAGCTATGATTTATTATGAACCCACAGGGAATACATCTTTTTTCACCTAAATCCTGCTAACATTCTGTATTTTTTAGTATCCTGCTCAAATAAGGAATAAATCCTAATGCCAACTTCACACATAAAATACAGAAGACAAAACAGAGCAGATTTGTTTAACTGGGTAGATCCTGGGTTTGTATTTCACTGGGCATCACATCATCCCTGGTGAATTATTGCCAAAGGCATTTATAAAAGTACTTCACAACCATCAGAATATTTTTTTATCTTTCAAAAGAATGCATCTAATATATAGTAGTCAGCTAAGGGATCTGCAGTTTAGCGTGCCTTTTCATGCAAGCACACCATTGTATAGAATGAGCTATACAAATGTCCTGCTCACACTCAGGATGTACAAACATATCCTACAAAATCTTTTAGGGAACCTGCTGTAGGAATTGAGTTTTCCAATTTATAATCAATTTGCAGTTTGTGCATTGTTGGGTAATTGAAATTGTCTGCCCTATTAACATGCACTGTATAACCCCCTTTACTAAGTTCTATTTAAATCCCAAATGACACTCGTAGTCAGGGATTGAACCACTGTTATTTGGGTTAAGTGAGAGCCAAGGAAGAACTGTTGAGCACAGTGTCCCACTGTTTCAGAATGAGAAATATATTGCAAATATATAGAGAGGATGTTTTTGATGACATGAGGTCTGTCCATAGAATATGTGGTACCACACTTGACTCAGCACTGAGGCAATACTGATACTGTGAAGAACTTTGTTACTGGCAGCTCAAAATAAGGAGAAAGCCGAGGGGGTTTGTGCAAGCAGGCATGTCAATGATGATGCAGTTAATTGTGCTACGGTTGCGTCTGTCCATTCATAAATGTTTCATAGCCCTATTGAGTGACCTGTTGGTTTTCAAAGGAATATATGGTTACTCCGGTCCATATTTTGGCTGGGCAGCGCTCATCTGCCATGTCAGCAGCCCATCTATTTGTATACCCCAAACTTGGCAATATTTTCACCAATTTTTGCATATATGCCCACTCAAGAGCTGCTTAGCTTTTAATAATGAATACTCAGAGAAATCTTCTCGTTCTAGGCCCTGATAAACTGTGTACATCGGGAGAACTTGCAGAGAAGGTATTGCCAAATAATGCTTTTAACAGTCTGGGTTATTTTGGTATAAATTGAGCAGCTTCTTCCGAACTTACTGAAGGTGGGATTTGAAGAATTCAGACCTCCAAAGAGGATCTGGTGGCAACTTGTTTTCCTCAAGAGATATTTTGGAGAAATCTGCTGTGTGGTACATTCTGGTTTATTGGTATAATGAAGAGATTGCTTGCATCTTTGTTGTTTATAAAAACACTAGAGGATCAGTTCTTAGTAGGTATCCAGAGAGGAGGTAAATCCTGACAAAAGTAGGGAAGTTATCCAAAGACTTGATCCATCTTGTTGATGGGAATTTTAGGATGAAGTTCTTTCCTACATGGGGCAGGCACACAGATTTCTTTCTGATGTGTTTCTTTTTTTTCAGCTTACTATTTACAGCTCTGAGGACATCCTTAGCTTACTGTTAAAAGTCAGATAGTGTGGAGTGGTAAAAGGGTCTTAAAAAAAAAAAAATTGTCACTCTTACACTCTCTTTTCCAAACTTGGGCTTTTTCCAGTGCTATTTCCAAGGTCCTTTTCTATTTCTTTCTGTTTCTTACAAATGAGACTCACTGATCTGAAGGCTTGCTGGGCACAGAAGGTGGACAGCAGTGGTGCTCTCTTCTGCTAATGCTACCTGCATTGCCTTCCTGAGCTGCCATTACTACCACAGTACGTCTGTGTCCGAGATCCCTCTGGGGCTGTCCCCAGAGAGGCCAAGGACATGCTAAGATACATACAACAGATGTGCTAACCAAGTACAGCTGAGGGTCAGGCACTTCACTGGGAGACTCTAAGCTTCTACCTCATCACTGTAAGAAGTCAGGCATTCTCAGAGGTGACTTCCTCTCTCGCTCCATTGACTGCATCAGAAATTGGAGGTTAGTGTATTCATTACATAGGTACTAGTGTTAAATGCCTAAGACAGTGTGTGCCTACATTTTGTGCTGAAATTCCAGTGGTTAGGCAAGTAAACGATGCAGGCTTTAGTGGTGCAGCCGAGATTTCTCTTTTTGAAAGCACGGGTGTATATTATTTTATCCCAGTCCATTTTGTAATCTGATGACACAGGAGAAAGTGATATTTTTAAACTTGACATTAAAATAACTTCCAATCAGTTGATGTAAAGCATCTGGTGTTTTCCTGTGTTTTAATAAGCCCTAATAACAGCATTGCAATACCTTAATGCCGTTTCTCATATTCTTGTTACAGTAGGTATATGACACACATCTTCTGGTGTAAAAAGCTCAAAACAAATTTCAGCAATTTAATCTCAGTGTTAGAAAAAGGATCATAGCAGCTGCTATAATATTTTGTATTTATGCTAGTTTTTGTAAAGATTCATGACATGCTCCCTGGAAGCTAAATATTGACAAGCATGCTTTGGCAAGCAAGATCAAGCTTGGTGAGTTAGCACAGCTCAAGTCTCTGCATTGACACAGTAACCCAAGTCTGAAAACTATTATCCTACACCATTTATTTTGGCTTTATAGGTGATACTGTCCACTTGAATTAGGGATTTCTGCTGTATTTTTAATACTGTAACTGTGGATTCATATTTGATTTAGGACTCAATACATACAAGGTTGGTTGTACATCTATGTTTGATGACATCTTCAGTAGTGTATTGTGTATAGAATTACACATGACAGCATAAAACCTTCATGATTTGAAACCTACAAGCCAGAAGTAAACATTGAGTATAAAATAATTTTAAAATCACATTTGTCTTTTAAACTGTAAAACATATCATGTCCTAAAACTGTGAGTCTATGAAAGCTATTGATCAAAAGTGAAGTTTGGGCATGTATTCATTACGGGAAGTAATTTAGGAGATTAATTTTTATTTGTGTTCTGCAGGTAAAAAGAAAAATCCACTTCTTTACTAATTGTAGGTGCACTGTGTTTATAATGCTTGCAGTTTACTTTTTGAAGTTCTGAGTCAAGAACTTAAGCCTATTTGGGCTTCTAGTAAATTTGGCGTATACACTAAATTGATTACCAGATGCATTGTGCAACATATGGCATTGTACAGCCTTTGTGTGCTTCATAGTATTTTCTTAAATTACCAGCATTTGTTTTGATTCCAAAAATGCACTTGTCTCGGCTCTCTAGCGCTTTGGACTTAAATGCTGGCTTTTCAGTGCTGAACAGATGTGTTAGAGTTTCACATGGAACATTTATGCTTTTGTGAGTCTTCCTCTTTGAGTTTTCCATACGCAGTATTATGTCAGTGATGGCTCATGCAAATTGGGTATCTTCATTTTCATATGTACATTGACTGAGTAAAATAACCTTCAGAATTTCTAATAATTCTGCGTGACCAAGAAAAACAAGGAAGCAAATCACTTTTCCCAAAGATACTGCCCCCAGTGTGAATCAATTCTTTCAGTATGTTTTATTTTAGATTAGAGAGAAGCAGGAAGGAAGGAGAACATAATTCCTTTGTGGATGATAGTAACAGTCAACAACAGTCCTGTATGCTTCTGTGAACACCCATATTCCCGTGCATGAGACTGTGGTGTGAATGGGCATAACAATTCATCCATGGAAACACACCAAATAAGGTGCTTGGGACATTAGTATGTAATTTACTTCTAAGAGGAGACTGCTTGAGTTGTTTTACAAAGCATACTTCTAAAGGTATCCTTTAAATTACAAACAGTTTTAGAGAAATGGGTAATAGGACATTCTGGGACAAGGGACGAGGGATTTGTGTCCAGGAGGGCCAACTCTTGCCTCTTCTGCTCAGGTGGAATTACTCTCTTGACACAGATTTCCAGGCCTCCCCTTGCACTCTTTTTTCTTCTGGGAGAGAAGAATATTATACCTTTGTAGAGCATTTGGTTATCCTCTCCCAGGAAGGCACTGTGTAAGTGCCAAATACTGCTGATGTGTGTTTAGCAGCAGCAGTGTGTGTTCTGATCAGTATTTTAAAATCAACAAATACTTTGTGAGCCCCTGGCTTTCTGTTAATTGGCCTTTACTTTGATCACTGAAGACCAACAAATGCAGTTTAGGAGTTGTGCTGCTACCATTTTTCTTCAGTGGAAGCTGAGGGGATGAGTAAGTACATAAATTAAGTCCCTTACTCACCCTCTGCGCTGCCCTCATTGGATAACAATTAAAGTGATCTGACAGAGCAATGCACTAAATTCCCTTGCATCCCCTTATGTTGCTCTGAATACATCAAACAAATTATTATTTAGGCCTATTAATGCTGTTATTTTTATTAATGCAGAAAACAGAATTATGATATGGGTGTATAATTTCTTCTTGAAATCAGCACCGAGTTGTGTGACTGGTCACAAGCAGGACTGATATAACCATGTCTTAATTAGCAACTCTCAATTATATCTCCAGTGCTAGTAAAGGCCTCCACAAATAAGGTTTGTATTTCCTCTATGCCACAAATAGTTTACACAGCATGGAAAAGCTATTGTTTTGCCTTCCATTAAGGCACCAACTCTTCAGCTTTCTGTACATTCTCAGCTAAATAAATGGCATGAAATTTCCTGTAATGGTGAAGGTTATTAAAAAGAAGGAAAAGAAGAAAAAGCTTTTCTTCAAAATTGTCATCTGTGCGCAGTTAAGGCCTCAGCTAAAGCCAAGGTATCACCTCTCTGGTGGAGTGGGGGGCCCCTTTTCATTTGTGGAAACCTAAGGATTATCTTGGAAATTTCATTACAAAAATCACAGAATATGCTGAGCTGTACAGGATCCACAAGGATCATCAAATCCAATCCTTAGCCCTGCAAAGGACTATCTGCAAGAGTCACACCATGTGCCTGAGAGTATCATCCAAATGCTTCTTGAACTCTGTCAGGCTTGGTGCTGTGACCACTGCCCTGGGGAGCCTGTTCCAGTGCCCAGCCACTCGCTGGGTGAAGAACCTTTTTCTAATATCTATCCTAAAAAATACAAAGTGTAGAGAACTAAATATTTAGAAACTTATATACCTATGAAACCATAATTATAAGAAAGTGTTCTTGTGTAATGTGCACTGCATGTCTGTGATACAGTGTTTTAATGTCTACAGTAGTTATTAGCCCAATATTTCCATTATTACCACTCTGTGAGCAGCTGTTATTCTTGAAACTGGTTGATATTTAGGAATAAAAGCAGTTTTATTACCTGTTGCCAACTTCTGAGGACCAATCTTATAACCTACTGTGCCTTCAAAGGAGTGATGATACCTCCTCTTTCTGGAACTAATCACATCTGAAGAAAGTGAAATGGTGAAAACGTGGTTTTCTCTGGAAAACTTTCATTGCATTGTAGGCTATTCTGCTACAAAATGATTTTAGTGTTTTATCTGCCAAAGGTGACAAGAGGAGAAGATAATTTTACAGGAAGAGAAATGTTTGAATATGGGCAACTAGCACTGCACAGTGGCTTGGCTCGAGGCAGTGAATTTATTTGTGAGTTGATGAAACTGTGGTCTCAATTTTTCATTGTCTGGGTGCAAAACAGTCTTGTGATAGGTTATGCTGGTTGCAAAGTCTTCACTAACCTTTCATTAGTTTATTTTGTGGGTTTATGCTCTGTCCAGACCAGCAAACAGATCTGCAATTTCAGGGAAGAAAAAGTACAAGAAAAAGAAAAGAGAACTCCCACCAAGTGTTTATCTTCTTAAGGCCACACTGTCTTGTTAGGGCCTAGACAATCTCTAATCATGCTTTTAAAGTTTTTCAAAGCAGGAAAGCTGTAAGAAAACATTACAGGGAAGTTGGCAGTAAATATTGCTCAGAGAGAACTCAAGATCTGTGGAGGTTTTGTGCTTATTTTGTGCTTATTTTGTGCCTTATTTAAATTTCTTCATCTTCATCCTGCTTCTCTCCTTTAGAGACTGATCTATAAAGGCATAGTGCCCTCTGGCTCCAGTGGGAACTACCGGAAAATGGGAGCTTCTTGTGCTTTCCTCCCAAAATAAAGCAGAGAAACTGATGCTGGCTTAACACTGGCATATAATGTAATGTCTGAGCTTGGCTTGTAGGAGCAAGTTCAGATGCTGACACTAATCTAAATGCACCAACATAAAGCTCCCAATGACTATATTTTTACTTTAGAGACCACCTTAAAGTTGGAAAACTGCTTCTCCAAAACCCTTCAGATTCTCTATTAAAATCAATAAGGCAGGTCTTGGGAGCTGAAGAATCCTCCCAAGAAACTGTTTCAGCAGGATAAAGTGAGAACCCAGATGTTCTCTAACTCATAATTTGATCACCAGATTATAACTGGCCCTGCAAAAATCACATCCCATCCAACCTTCAGTATGAACAGCTCTAGTTTTTGCTCTTGTTCACATGAATATTTGTCTGCCCAGATGCTTTTGTGTCAAACTCCAAAATAGCAAAGTGAAATTGTCAAAAGCCACCGTGCTTTGCTTCTTTTCCCAACCCTACTCTGGTAGCAGCAGCTTGCTTTCCGAATATCTCAACAGACTCTGGTATGGCCCTTCTTTCCAAATGATGATACAGCCCACCAACTTACAGACACATGCAGATCCCCATGAACAGTCAAGATAGGTAGTTTCTATTTATTGCTGAGAGGAAAAAAAGTGTCAAATAACTTCCTACTCATCCTATGGCAAGCAGAGTAGGGCTGTGTGCTTCAGCTACCTTAGGTATAGCTATCAGTTCTCCTACTCTTGGTTGTGTGAGTCTTGAGAAATGGGAAGTGTTGAAATAAATGGCTATGATACACATAGTGTTGAAATAAACATTTATTTTAACACATTGTATGTGATGAGCCATTTATTTTAACACTTTTCACTTGAAGTGTTGAAATAACAGGTTTTATCAGAGGACGTGTCATCCACTGTTTTATGTATATGTGAATATGGAAATACGTCTACTGAGTGTGCATGTATATATATACTCACACAGATTATATGGATATGTAATAATAAGATGGTAGATGTGTATGTAGACATTATTGCACAGGCAAATACAGTGTTTTCTACTCAAGTGGAGTCATTCATTTCACAAAAATTTGTATTTGTGACATTGTATCTTTAATATGTTTATATATCTATAAATAGATCTAAATATATAGATAGATAAAATAGATAAGCAAAATAAAATAGATAAATAGGACAAGGATGAACTTGAGTTGTGTAAAGGGAGAAAGAAATACTTTATCTGAGCTTTCTAGTTATCTAGACCTGGTTACTATAGTTTGCTATACTTCAAGAAGTTCTGCTTCCCTTTCTGTAATGGACTTCTTAGGCAAGTGGTTATTAAACAACATAAGGTATGCATCAGGTTTTGTAAATAATGTGAAAAGTTGTTGTACTGCATTTTTCAGTCTCTTTTTCTTTTTAATACAGTATAGGACCCTCTATTCCCTGCTCAGCAGCCGCTCACTAGTCTTCCAGTGTGTCCTTAGATGTACTAAATTGCCTTTTTGTGGTTAGAATTATCTATGTGCTAAAGTACTGGGACAGACACGTAGACATACACACACATTCTGGTAGCAGGGTCATGTTGATCATGGTAGTTGTTGTTATGGAAGTTAGGACCAGCTCAAACAAAGGCAGCGCTGCTGAGGCTGACAGGGGCATGGCTACCTTTAAACAAATCTGTAAGCTTCTGTGTAAATAGCCAGAAACATTTCCACTAACCCATTTGGGTTAAACACCTCTGTCTCTGCATTGAAATAAATGGGCCGCGAGACCTACTGTGTCATAAAGTGAAGCACTCACATCTTTTGAGGGGAAGAATTGCCCAGCAGAATTTGGCAGGAACTCATTTGTCCCTCTGTGATGGCTGCAGTGGTCTTGTCTGGTAACTGGGCCATATTTTTTAGATGGGCTGTCGCTTGGCTGTTATACTGGACCTATTCGTGTGTCTTTTCCCTTGTGTTATGTTGGGAGCATCCCTTGGGTATTAGCATTACCTTTTCACTACTGTTGTATTGTTATTTGTTTTATTAGATTAGCAGTAGCACTCTCTCAGTAAAAGGCAAGGTTTGTGGTGGCCAGGGGAGGAGTGCAGTGCCAACGGTGCCAGACCTCCTTCGACAGCACAGGGTGCACAGCTCCGCCGCTCCAGAGCAGCTGACTCAGGCTCTGAGTCACAGTGGGGAGCAAGACCGAAGCAGTCAAGGGAAAGAAAGGGCACACTGAGCCAACCCAAGAACATGTAAAGCGTGCTCTCAGACAATTTCCAGCTTCAAGTCAAACCAAAGTAGAAAGCATGAGTGAAATTAAATAATGAACGTTTGATAAATTGCAACAGAAAATGCTTTGCTTGGTTTCATGCTGATGACCAGAAGTATTGATTTTTGGTGAATCTGTAGTTTTCAGTGAGAGAATGGCTTTGTTAGGAAACATTTAACTACTTCTTGCAGCACCCACAAAACAATTTGTAATCTGTCCTCTTGATTTTTCCTACTGAAGTTTGATATGAGTGACAATTCCCCCAGGTCTTCCTGGATAAATAATATTTACTGATAAGAAAAGTTTAATTTTTCCCTCTCTCTTACTCTGATTCTAGCCTTTTTTAATTGAGAGAAGTCTCTGATGACTACTAAACATTTATTGAATGAGAACTCTGGTGATTTTATGAACTTTCAGCTGAAAGAACATAAATAATCATTCATATTAATTCAAAATGGTAAAAATAAATCCAAAAAAATACACTGATTTTTCTCTGTGATTATGGAAGTTCCACCTCTTTTTTTCTATTTGGGTACTAAATTTTTTTTAAGGAAATATGAAGCAAAATTATTGCCTCTTTTCCAGTCACAGGGTGGGACTCAAATCCGTAGGTATCCCAGACAGAATCACATGAGAAGTAAGCTTTGAAATTAAAAGGAAGTGGGCAGTACTTATGAGAGAAACTATTAACACACTATCAGTTTGTCAAGATAGCCATGATATGCTAAGAAAAATGCAGTCAGTTGATATGGTTTCAAGAGCCTGCTATAGCCGACTTAGGTAGAAATTGTTTCGAATCTGCAGAATCATTAACTTTATTCTAAAGTCTTGTGGCAGAGTCCTGACTTCTCCGTAGTCAGCAGAACCTTTGCCATTTATTTGGTAGCGTTGATGTCCCTTCACAACTTATGAATGAAACATTAGGTAGCCATTGCTTTGAAGATGTAGGTTAACTGATGCAGAGACATCCCATAAAAGGAATATTCTCTCAAATGCTCCATTTGGTAGATGAATAACTACAGGTTTTGGTTGGAAATAGCCAGAGCCCGCGTAACTAGTACATTATTGCTAGTGATTTTGGCAAATGGTTATTAATGAATAATAATGGACTGAAGGACTGACTAGACAGGGCAATTGATAAGGAACAGTGAAAAGAGTCATCTTTGGATCCTGAGAAGTGTTGAGCTGTCACCATTTAGCTGTGTCAAGGTCCATCTTGCACTTGTTTTTTGGGAATTTCCTGTATTTTTTAGTGCTCTAAACATTGTGTGTCCCATTTGCAGACCTCGTAACAGCTGTGGATAGTCTTTCTCTCTAAACACGTCTGTTCATTGAGTTTTCTTCTGCATATTAATGTGTTCTCTGGTCATTTTGAAGGATGTGTCTGCTACACTGTTTCATTAAACTGCCGCGTTATCGGGTAATTGTTTAAACATAATGCCATAGCACTATCAAAAGGAAAGGTGAACTAATGGCATTTGCAAATGTCAGGGATTATCTTAACACTTTTATTATAGTTTATAAAAAGTAGGTTCAGGGCATTCCATGGCAATTATTTCCACAGAAATTGGTTATTTAAATAAATTGCTAATTATCTGGATATGACAGTATTGAAAACCCTGCTAATGAGTTATTTGATAAGTGTAGCTTATGGTGGCCACCTACAGGTGGGAGAGAGAAAGAACGTGTGGACTAATTGCAATCGGAAGGAATGTGATGCAAGTGGATTGTGTATAACCTACATGTTTCCCTGGACTGTTTGCAAATACCAGTTATATAAAGTACTTTGATCACCAGTATTAGGCAGCATATACATTATGCAGAAAATGTCTTAACAAAGAATTATGTTTTCTGGGTTTTTTTTCCAAATCCCCAAATTTTCTTACTAGTTACTTCCTGAAGCATTGAATTGATCATCTACAATGCCTGAACTTTCCCAGACCATTTTCTTTCTGTAATGCTTTTTACCCAAGTTTGATGTTTGCTGTCATTGGCTTCTTTTGTCATTAGCTTTATTAATTGTAACAGTCAGGGCGATAACCATGTCAGTTTTCTTCCAGGAGGGGATCTACAGAGGGAGGAAAGGTGATGTTGTTCGGATTTTGGATGTTTATATTTTTTTAGCAGCACAGATTTTAGCAGTGATTTATTAATCAAAAATAATGTATCAGATTTTTTTTTTAATATTTAGACTCATTGGTTCAAATCTCATATTAATTTTGTAAAGAACTGCAGTGTAATATTATATAATGTGAATTAAAAATAATTTTACTTTACAATGCACAGAATGGGGAGAATTATGACCCAAATTCATTTTTATTCCATCTAGTAACCATAGATACAAAAATGTGGGTTTAGGTGATCTACTATCCAAATGTATGAGAGTTTGCTTTCCTTTAAAATCTGTTTCTCTTCTTGATGGAGAGTTTGATAAAGACCATTCAGACTGTTTGGATTGTTTGAAGATTCAGGCTCCATATTATCAGTCTGAAGTGATTCACTTCAGTTCTGTTAGCTGTTTTTTAATGGACCCGGATCATCTTTACTCAAAGGCCCCATTTAGAGAGCTGCTGCATATATGTGTTGAAAACTTTAAACTATCACACTAGTCCAATATATTGCAAGTGAGAATGTAGCCCAGTATTCAAGATTTCTGAGACAATTATTTTCTCCCATTGGTGGATCACTGGGATCAAGATGATCTGAATTGTTTCTGCTGGGAACTTCTAAAGCTACTGGGTTGCCTGAAGCTTAAAACCAGGCTTCTTGAAGAAGGCATCAAGTTTGGCTCTCAAGCCTCAACATAGTGAACATTTTTGGTGTTTAACAAGACTGAGTCCTCTGGGGACTCCAAGGACATATGAAGTCATAATAAAACGTGTCTTCTGGCATTGGTAAAGGGTTTCTTACTTCCTAAGGAAAAATAAACAGTCAAACAAGTAAGCAGGTAAAATATCTCTCATGAGTTTATCACAAGGGCAGCTCTGCCTACCTGTGCTGATCTGGGAGAGGCGTTTGATTGATGTATGTTCTGCTTCTCCTTCATGTTGTGTTTTGCCTATTGGATTGCTTTGACTGCAGTCTCTGATATTCTGAAAAATCTGACTTTTTATTAAAAAGAAAAGAAAATAAAGCAAAAACTCTTTGTTTTAAGGCAAGAAAAAGGTAAGGCACTTTCACATCATGTAGTATTTCACTATTTATAGCTTTGTATAGTAGCAAATATTTTTCCATGATTCATGAGATTTGAAAGAGTAGTTTTCAACGCAGAGTAGCATGTCATCTTCATGAGGTATTTTTCTTTCATTTTTGTATTTCACTCCTGTGCCTGAGATCTGGGTAAATGGACTTGGTTTATTAAATCTCATTATTTTACGGCAAGGTAAATGATAGCCATATCTAGCATCTGGTAGCAGCTGTAATGCCTCTATTAAGAGAGTACCATATCAGCAGTTTCCTCAGCTACGGGTGCTTAACTAGTGGAATTACAGGTCCCAACATGTCAAAGTATGTGGTAGATGCTTATCTTTTAGTATGTGAGCTGTCTTTCAAATGCATGCTGGATTTGGACCTCAGCTTCTTAAATACCATAGGATTTATCAGACAACATTCTGCAAATTCCCAGTACTACTTACAGGTCCTTTAAAATTTGGGATTAAATCTCCTTTATTTCAGCCTTTTAAAAACTCCTTCTCCACAGATCTCTATAATGGAATTTATTACCTTCCTATGGTACTCATACAAAAATGCAAGAAAATAGAGACTGTAGGTCAAATCAAGTGTTCATTTGCTTTCTTTTTTTTTAATTGCCTATTTTAATAGCTTGGCATCACTATTGTTTGTTTTCTTTTTTTTTTGCTTTAATCTGAAAGGTTGTTTCACCATTTCACTAGACAGTAGGATCTCTATTACAAGCAAATCACATTGTATTCTAGACCAGCTGCTTTTGTTACAGAGGGGGAAGCTTCTGAACTGTTGATCAAAAAATGTATGGGAGAATGGCTACACCTTATGTTGTGCTTGTTTTGTATGCTGTAGACTAATTAAAAAAAAAAAAAGCTAGGATGAATGGTGACACCTTAGTCAACTCTCTGATTGTCATTACAGCCATTTATTTACTCTCATCAAAAGCACTCCTGAAATGTTTTTAAATTCATTTGAGTGAATTATAAATGAATGGAATACTTTTGCAATCATACCAATTTATCACTAATTTACTAATCACCAAATGTAAGTAATAACTCATATTATGAATATCAAGTTCAGCTAGTACGAAAAAGTACCTATGTTCCATAATAAATTCTAAGTCTCATTGCCATCTCTGCTAGACTTCATGAAATCACACGCTTGATTTCTTTGGGCTGAATGAAGACCTTTCTGATTACCTGTTGTGCTGAAACCTTAAATAAACTGACATTTGCTCCTTTTCCTCTATTGGCCATTGTACAGAGACAGTCATTTAAGTGAGAAGGTGGCTAATTTAATAATACTGAAGAAAGCAACAATTATATTATGAAAATATCTTCTTGTGTAGGTATTTACTACAAGATATTATTAAGGTCAAGGGTCTATAAGGCTTTAAAACTGATTGAATGCAAATTCTAAAAGTTACATGGGGGTTAAAAGAGTATAAACATTCATGCCTCAAGGCAGATGTCAGGTTTTAACTCAAGCAGATTGGGAAGAAATTTCCCTCTAGCAGCATGATTTCAGAGTTATTAGTACCTGTATTGTTTCACCTTTCTAAAAAACAACTGCCTCATTACAGTGAGATTCTGGAGCAGCTGTGTCATTGGCTGAAAGCAATGCAGCAAGACTGATGCTTACTTCAAACCTCAATTTCAAGCACTGAATATTTGAAGAATTTCATGAACTACTGTTTTTTTATGAGATTATTTTCAGTGGTTTTGGCTGTGTAGGGTATGTTTTGGCCTGTATGCCTTCCAAAAAGCTTTATAAATAAACCCAACAGACCAAACAGCATGGTTTCCATTTTTCTTTTTTTTTTTTTCTCAAGTGTTTTTCTAAGACTGGACTATTAATTCTGTCAAAATATTTGCTCTTTGGACACTTAACAATCATCCTCTTTCACAGAATCATTCTGTTCTTTTCGAACATGTTACAACCAATCTAGCTCAAATGATGGCAAACAGTCATTAGTATCCTATGGAAAGTTCCTGCTCAACTCCAGCTCCTTTTTTGTGATATTTTCTGTTGTGGTCTTAGATTCTTTAAAGCAGTTTTAGTGAGATTTCAGATTTTTATTACTCAGGCTCTAGTTTTCATGAAAACACACCAATGGTGCATCTTGAGTTTGGCTGTCCATTTATGCACGTGAAAGTTTAGTTGCTGTTGCCTAATATAGTATCAAGGGAGGGGGGGAAAGACCTGACAGCCACAGCCAGACAGTTCCTCTGGGGGTGATATGTCTTGCCCTTCCAGTACTGTATTGTTGTTCAATGATGACATCAAATTATCCTAAAGGTTCATTAAATTAAGTAGGAATTTTAATATTCTCTACAGAAATCCCAACTAGCCAAAAAAAAAAGTAACTGAAAGTGTCAGCTATCTATGCTATCCATCATTTCATAAGCAGCATCCGTATTTTAAATACTTGCATACCATCAATAGGACGTAGCCAAGAAGACACATTGCAGACACAGTGTATTGGAGCTTTAATCATAATTCCTGTAAATATAGCAGGGAGTTTTCTGACTCAACCTCTATAAACCATTTGAAATGCAAGCCCCAGTCTTGGAGATACTACCATAAATGCATATAGTTTATTCTTTTGACTTATTATGTTGATTGTTAAAGGGGGCTTACATAAAGGATTATCTGAATTTACAAACATCCAGAGGGGAAACAAATAAAATATGAAATTTCAAGTGCAGTGAAATGGTGCTTTTAAACAACTTTTAGTTGGACATAAATAAATGAGGTTTTTACTCTTACTTGGACAACATGTTTATCTATGTTCAAAAAATCAACCTGATTCTTCATGTAGAAACATAGATCTCTTTGTCTAGTGTACTGTGTGGTAAAGTATTGCTTTCTGTCTCAGACATGTTAGTCTTTGTTTTGAGCATCAGCTAAAATGTTTGAGCTAGCTTTGCAGTGTTCATCCAAATGTTTCTGCTATTTTCTGTATTTCAGCAGAATACATAGTGCTTTACAAGTATTGATACCACTTGTAACCCACTTGGTTTCAGTTTATAAATGAATATAGCCTCTGCACCTCAGATGTTAGATCCTCGTGTTCCTACCGTGAGGGATGTGCAAGTTGCATCAGTGTCTGTTCTGACATTGCTAACAAAATGTTCTGGTTTTCTGTAGGAAATGCTATCAGGCCCATCGCCCTCCGCGCAGTGTCTGCCATAGCCCGTGCTCTCCCAGGATTTCCCATCTTAGCAACTGGAGGCATTGATTCTGCTGAAGCTGGGCTTCAGTTTCTACACAGTGGGGCTTCTGTTTTACAGGTACCTCTTCTTTCTTCGAAACGTTAAAGTTGGAATAACTGTTATTAAGATCACAATATATCTTCCTTTCAAACATTCAAATAGGGGGGGTTTTCTACCATCGAAAGGAATTTTCATGTTTTTAACTTCATGCTTCTTGCTAAGAGACATTCATTTCATATAGAGGAGGAGGAGGAGGAGGAGTTGCCAAAAGAAAACTTTGGGTGTTGCAATACCAATCTGGGAAAAGGCTGGCCATGAGTTTGTTACCACTTTTTATCTCTGGCTTCCAGGATTTAAAATTTAAACATCTCTCCCATGTCATACAAACAAGGCTGACACAAAGTTATGCTAGAGCTACCTGTTCTTTCTTTATTCTCAGGGTTTTTTTCTACAGAGCCTTCTCAAGGGGAGAGAGCTTTCAAATAGTACTACTCTGGTCTCACAGGGAGCCCATTTAAAGTAACTCCAGGCATCTGTGTCCCTTAAGCTTGTTTATTGAAACAGGAAGTGTAGAGCTGTATCTCTTGCATATGGTGCTGGCATTGCATTGAAGTGAGGTGTCAGACTGCATACAATAGTGGAGGCTGATGGGTTGTTTTGAGGTCCTGGCCAGACTGGCATGGTTAGTTAGTCCCTGTCATGGAAGGAAGCCTTGGTGGCATGGTATTATGAGCACCAGAAAATTGGCTGGAAATCAGCCCCTTACCTGCTCTGCTAGGCATGTCAGGGCACCATTGCAGCATGTATGTTAGAATGGCTGAGGAGCAGGTGGTCTTTTTTATATTATTCCATTATATATTGTTACATTCTGGTAGATGTTAAGCCTCTTTATATGTAGGTCCCACCCTAGATGACAGCAACTGTGGATCCTGTGAATATCGGCTTTGTGTCACTCCCTGGGATGACTGGAGTGTTTTCATTCCCAAAATTCACTTTGACATTGAAATTAGATTCAGTGTGACCATCCTTTTTACACAGCTACAGTGACTGCTGAGATTAGTCATTTGTTTGCTATGTTTCACAAAAAAAAAAAGCCAACTCAGTGTTTGGTTTGGTTGGGTTTTTTAATGCACATCAAAATTAGCATCTCTGGGAGCTGAAGTAGAAGACTGCTGCTTTTTTGTAGACTTGCTATGTTCTTTGGATTTATGAATACTGTTTCCTTTTTTTGTTTTTAAGTTTGTATTAAAATGCTTCAAACTCTATTTTTGCATGGACAGACAAAAGATCTACTTTTCTTACACAATGATCTGAGAGTTTCTTGTGTATAAATACTAAGTAATGGTGCAAAGTACAGAGCAGCATTTGTCTACAAAAAAATATAGGATTGGCAAGGAAATGTTTTTAGTGATCTAGATACATTTGGTTTGTTATTGGTAATAGAGCTGCAGTTTCGATGGCTTTGTCTGTAACAATGTTACATGATGTGAACTACAGAGTGGAATGCTTCTCTGTTTTACATCTGTTGTATCTTTTTCTGAATGGCTAAAACTCAAGGTTTTTAATGTCATGCACTTTTTCTTTAAATAGACTGCGTAGCTGTTTATTTTTTATTATGTCTTTTCGATTTGCACCAATGGTAATGGGAAATACTGAAATATAATTTAATGCAGACGTGCCAGTCAGTGCCCAAGAGAAAGAAGATTCGATTTACAAAGCATTAATTCTTGTTTTCTTTTTAAAATTAATCAAATTCTCTGAAACTGGCTTACAGAAATTACTTGGATCTATACTGATCTTTTAGTCTTTACAGAACAATTTCTCTTTTCAACAGATTTTTCCCCAAGATGGTGAAAAAACTCTTTTTTTGTCCCTAGGTTTCACCATTTTAACGTAAATCATCTCTAGAACTGATTTTAAAATCCTTGGGATCAGAAGTATCCTCACTTTGAGTGGCTTCTTTCTGTTTCACTAAAGTAGAGAAGTCATTTAAACTAATCTCAGATAAATGGATTCTAAAGTGGCTGTGTAGGTAAGGGTCTGAACTAGTTCAATTGCATTTATTTTAGAATAAGCCTTTAGTAAACTTCGTGCAAGACTGTGAGTACAGGCCCTAAGTCTTTCCCTTATGTTGGGAAGGACAAATGGAAGGGAGAAGGAAATGTGTAATCTCTATAGCCAATCTTAGAAGAAATACACTTGACTGCGATTAGACTGAAACTTTTATTTGCTTCTCAGACAAGATAATAATGGCCCATCTTCGCGAACGAAGATTTGGGGAAAGGTCTTTTACCTTTCCAGCCTGCGCAATGGATTTTTTAGGTGAGACACAGCCTGTGCTGGACTGAGCCCACCCTTTAATCCTAAGGTTCATCTGCCGGGGCCAAGCAAGCTTGGACAATGGCAGTGAGGTCCTCAGGACGTAGGTTTGTTTAGAGTGACCTTCTCATAGATGGATGGCCACACAGGGCTAACGACCTCCATCAGGCCAGGAGACTGGGGATTCGAACCCGTGGTCGCAGCAGTGAAAGTCCTGCACGCTAACCACTAGGCCACCAGGGGTCTCTCAGACAAGATACATTGTGATAGACAGAAGAAGACAGCCTCATCCTCACAGGTCATCTTTGTAACCTCTTTAGGATTATGAGAATCATTACCATTGTTTTTCTTCTTAAGAAAGTCATACGAATAGCCAGCTAATATATCCTTTCCTGAATTCCAATCTCTCTCATGTATCCTTGGTATCAAATGCTCAGGTTGTTTCTTCAGCAGTCACAATCTCTGCTGCCTACAGCTTTGACAGTTCACTTCTGCTTTCTCAGTACCAAAATACAGAGCAAGTACAGAATTTGTAGATAGCATCAAATAAAAGGATCTACAGAATGATTCACTAATAAAGATTCAATGCATAGCATGTCCCTGAGTTAGGTAGTTAGAAGCTGGGACTCTATTGGAGGAATTATGTATGTGTCCCATAACTTGATCCCAGGTATCTGCTTTGGACACTGTTGCTGTCACTGTTTGGTTCTGATTAGACACTTGGACTGACATAATACTGCACATTTTGTGATCTGACTTCATGTTTCCAAAACCGCAAGGACACCTTATGATGAATCCAGAGGCAGAAAGCAAACAGCCTGGGCTTTTGTGGTGCTGGAGCAAGCTCTGTGCTCAGCTGTGCCAAATAAGCAGTGGGCTTAAAACTTGGGAATGCATACTGCCACTGTTATCAGCGCCCTGTTACACAGAATTCCTCATTAGCAGCATTTTAAAAGGGTAAGGAATGTCAGATAATCCAGTATTAAACACAGTCTCATACTAACTGCTAAGTAACACAGACCATATTGATCCATCCATGGAGCCCAGCTAGAGAGCCTGGGAGAGCAGAACTTGCTTGGCCACTGGGCTTCCCTTCACTGTGGCTCAACAAGAGACCTGTGTCTTCTCTGCCATGGGAGGGTGACATTCATGGGCTAGGATAATAAGAAGGCTTTGTGTGAGTTGATTTAATTGCAGTATGGCATATCTGTTAGAGGAAAGGTTTATGAATAATAAATGTTCTTCCATTAAAAGCAAGATCAGATTTTCCTCTGCAGCTATTTGACCTACAATCAGTTCTCCATTATTTTTTCCAATTCCAATTGCTTTTATTTTTAAAACATGGGGATTTATTTTCCATTTACAAAATCATTGTACATAGGAACGCAAGTCAGGAGACAGGTGGTAAGCCATATTTTGCTATATGCCATAACCACCTCAAGTGCTATTAAGCAGGTATATTAGAAAATGGTTTGGGGAGAGAGTTTCAGTATTCAAAATATGTTCTATCCACTCCTTTAGAAGATGGAGAGCAACATCTTAGCATTGTTATTCGCGAAAGGCTTGTGTGTAAGGAAGTTTGCAGCAGGTATAGAAAAAAACCTGAATCGTTGTAATCAGAAGTAGCTGGGATTAAAATTTCATACAGCAATTTTAAGAGCATTCTTCCCCTGTATGGACTTCTGAGATATTGCAAAAAGAGCCCGCTTGTTTTTTAAATTCTCATTAAAAATGCTGAAACATTTCAATCCTTCTTCAGCTGATTCCATAGCACTATACTTTTTTTAACATACCTGAATCCACCAATCCTTTTTCAGTACAGATATGAAATTAAAAAATAATCACAGTTTTATTTATGGAGATAATCCTGCACTCACTCCATACCAAAAGCTCCAGAAATGTCTAGCTGCATCTTTCTAATGACCTGAGGTACAGGTCATTACTACAGGCTTACAATGAGGCTGAAGTATTTTATTTTTAATTTAAGTAAACTTTTTTTAAAGCCTAAATGTATCAAAATAAGATGTATATTGGAATTTTTTTTTAACCTTTTTCATCATGTCTGTGATTTACCATGGCACATTGATGGTTTGTTAGATTTTTGCAAGGCTTTGGAAGAGACATACATTTTTAAAAGTCATCTTGCTGCAGGAAATTAAAATGGGAAACAATTATAAAAAATTCCAGCAGAAAGAGAAAATGTGTTATGGAAAAAGCAATAAAAGCGTAAAAATATTAAAGTAAAAATCACTTCACAGAAGCCTGTATGATTCAATTGTAGATCAATATTGTGTAGTTAATGCATTAGCAGTAGAGCATTAATTTGCAATTACAGCAGGTGATCTGATCCTCTGTGTTCTGTCCGTTGACATAAATGACCTTTTGTTGAAAGAGATTCTGTAGTCATTATTTCTAGCAGATGTAACAAAAAAAAAGGTAGAACAAAGGGGTACTTTCTGAAGTATAGTTGTTTCATGATGGAGCCTTTTAGCATTATATTGTGGTATGGAATACTTTTGTTAGTCTGGAACATTGGTCATTGTCATGTAAAGAATCTGGGTACCTTTTCAAAGAAATTTCTTTTCTCATGAAGTATGGAGGTCACACCTCCTGTTGTAGACATGAGTGTCTGTAAGGTCTGTAAGGCTTTCTACACAGCAGCAATTTAAAATCCACCTATATAATGCTGCTTCCCAGCAGGGCAGCCTGTAGCTTTGCCCTGGTCCGTGTTTCAGACCCACCTTCATCCATCTTAATCTCCCACTTATCCTGGATGGGACGTAGTGCCTTGCAGTTCTGCTCCTATGGGTGCTGTGCTCTTGTCCTCACCATGTTGTATTCAGCCCACATGCACCTGCTGCCTCTGGGCCTTGCACCATGACCCTCCTCATCTCTCAGGCAAGGAAAGAAGGTGGAAATGTACCCCACCTCAGCGGCAGAGCTGCCATGAAGCTGGATCTGTCCCATGCCCTTCTCTCCTGCCCAACACCAGTTGTGTGTGAGACCTCAGAGAGAAGAGGGAGACCTGAGGAAGAACAAAACCATTCTGGAAGTATGGCAGCCCATGATAGCAAAGCAACAGCACTGGCTTTTTGCCTCTGTAAGATGAACTCTCTCTCCAACACAGAACACAGTTGTTTTTATGAGACAGCTTGTGGGTTTTTTAACATTTTCAAGGAGCCCTCTTGTTGGTACCTCTTTGGAGCCAGAGTCTCAAGGGATTCAGTACAGTTTGATTATTATTTTTTCTTCAGCAATCTTTTTACTGAAGCATTTAGGAGAGAGATTTTTATAGCAGCAGGATGGCCCTTTGTGTGTGAATAAACAGGCTTTTCTATCACAAAATAGTGGGACTTGATCTATGAGAGAGCATTGTTATTGTATTTGTGCAAATGTGAAACCCTGTAAGGAACTCTTCTACATGGTATAAAATGCCCTGGCTATCAGGAAATAAAAGTAAGGCTCTGAAAATATAGTCAGTGTGAAACATCGGGGGGAAAAAAGATACCTTTTCATGAGCACTATGTCTTATCTTAATGTTTAGATGCTACCACTTTCTCCCTCCCTCTTAAAAAAAAAAAAAAACAAAAAAAACCCAAAAAAACCCCACCCAAACAAAACCCGCAAAAATCCATGTAGTAAATGTTTGCTGTAATCGTTTATCATGTTTTCCCCCCCTTTATTTTTAATTTTCATTAGGACCCTGATGCATTTTGTCTATACTTTTTTTATGGCTACAGAACTGCAAAGTAGAGAGCTGGTTCTCCGTGCACTTCATTACTGTTCTTTTAAGCCTGTCTCAGTGTCTGTTGAAGTCAGTGAAGACTCTGATATCTGAATTAAGTGAGAAATAGATCAGGCAAAAAAATTCTGATCCAGGAATTGGTTTTTATGCCATTTAGTGGTATGAACAGTGAAGAACTAAAAGAGATTCTAATGATGGGAGTACAGAGCAGGTCAGTGATGGAACTGGCCCTATGTTTTAAAATTCCAGGTTTGGTTTATACTGATAACAATTGGGAAAAAAATATTTTGTGTTGCAATGAATAGCTGTGATTTTGAATGCAGAGGGAGAACTCAGTCTTTCCTTGTGTCCCATCTCAGCTCTGTATGAGGAGAACGAGGTCAGGTGGATTGCTGCAAGTCTTAAACAACCACAGGGTGCCATTGGTGTGGCAGAGCAAGGCTATGCTTCTCCTGCCTGGACTTTCAGAGAGGTGGAAGACTTTTCTCTGTGCCAGGCAGAGAGGGCTCCAAGGGCCCAAGAACAGGGACACTTCGGCACCAGATGGACACTGTGAAGTTTCTGACACAGGCTGTGGCTCAAGAGGTAGAAGAACAAAACCTTTCTGTACAAAGCTGTCCATGGCACAGAGAAGTTAAGGTGCTGGAGCTAATTCTTCTATCACCATTTAAAATGATGAGTGAAGAATAAGTTGCTAGATGCAGTAACAGGCCACCAAAATGATATCAGACAAGATTCAAGGGATGACTCTTTACACTCACCAACAGTTTTAAGGAAAAAAAGAGGCCACTTAAGGCAAACCCACTTTTCAGATATAAGTCCTTTGATTGAGATAAGTGTAGTTTCCTGTAGAAATAGTAGTTTTTAGACCGTATTCCCAAAGAAACTCGATGTCTGTTTGTACATCCATTTGAGTGCCTTGGTCACATTTGAGCTTTGTGGCCATTTTCACTGAAATTTGCCAGAAGATAGAAAGTATTTTGCTCTAACAAGTTTTGAGAAAACAAAAAAGTCAGGCAGAGGAGAGAGCGTAACTGCATTCCTTCACTGTAAGCACAAGCACACTATGAGCTCACCTTTATTAGACCTCTGAGAATCCACATGGGACAGCGCTGTTAGGACTGTGTCAGCCACAGGAAAGGCTTTAATTGGCAGTCACACCTTATTAGACGTCAGAGAACCCAACCAGGAGACACAGAGCTGCTGGAAGCCAGGTATCATTAGCTCCGCTGCTCACAGAGCAGCGCACTGAAAAAAGTCTTCAATGGATGCAGCACTGAATGGAGTGGCCCTTCTCTGCAGAGCTGAAATTTGCAGTACATGCAGAAACAAAAGAGGGAACAAAGTGCTGTTTGAACATGTCAACATGAAATCCGAAGAAAAATGAATGTGAAAGAGAGAAAGAGTTGGGACAGGCATACTCAAGCATTCACTTCTGAAAACATTTCATTATTTTCTGGTTTTTTAACTAGCCCAGTGCTAATTACAGAAACTCAACCTGTTCTCAACTGTCTGTCTTTGCTAATAAAAAAAAAGTAATTAGAGGACTGCCACACTTGCTCCATTACAGATGATTGGGGGGAAAATTACTAATTGATAATGAGAATTTTCTATGAGAATTCCTTTTAATGGAAATCAGAATTTGTCAAACAAAAACAATTTAGAAAGTTTTTTAGTTATAGTTGTAAAAAAGGTCAAATTAGAACAGGTTTTCATTATTGATTTTTACTTATATTATCTTGCCACTTTTAACGAAAAGTTGCATCATTCAAATCAACACATTGTAAAGTTACAGACTAAACACTAGTAATGTCTTTTATGCAGTTCTGCATTAGTTTTACATTGTATTTGGAGCTGCTTAGGGGATTTATCTGTTAGTTTTCCTTTATTTCTGCTCATTTCACCAGCTAGTAAATGAAGTCTGCATAGATAGGATTGTTATTTCATAAATTTGTAAGAATGAATTAAAGCTCATTCTTTAACAATTGCTATTTGTCATTCTCGTAATGAATTCTCATGCAAGGTAGGTTTAACTATCACTGCATGGTAATAATTATTTACTAACAATGAGGTCTTAATTGAGCATCAGCTCAAATGCTGTCCTATACCAGTCACTCCCAGCCTCCATAGGGGATTTGTTCTCCTGGGGACGCTGGGTCTGCTTCTCTTTCTCCCTCTGCCGAGGTGTCTACATTGCTTCCGTGGGTGACATAGGGACTTTAACCATTGAGGCAATGTGAAGAATAGTTGCTTTGGCAACATCTTTTCTCCATCTCTCCCAAGGATCCACAATATTGCTTGTCTTTCCAAAATCCAGTACTGCTGGACCTATTTTTCATGTGGATTCCACTACTGATGTGGATTTATGCTGCCACTATCTTATATGAACATTCACAGAGCTGTCCTCCATGAAGATAAAAGCACATGGTGTGAATTGGCATCGAGTGAGTACATGGAGATGACTCTTCACAAGAGGCTTGGTTAATTGTTGATGAAATTGTAGACAAGTTGTTTTACTCAGCTCAGGTTGCTTCCAGACATGAAGCTCTCTCTTGTAGACAGAGTTCCCCTTGTGTACCAGTGTGGAAGTGACTTGAAATTGAATCTGAAAGCATACCCAGCTCCTTGTTGGATATTGAAAAAAAAATAGAACAAAAGATAAGCATAGTGAAAAATTGTGTTTCTCTTTTCCTTTCTGCCATCTCCGGTAATTACTTAGGGAAATTCCTGTGGGTTTTGTTTTGTTGGGGTTTTTTTGTTTATTTGTGGGTTTGGTTTGGGTTTTTTTAATGTTATATTTATTGTAACTGTAAGGGACTTGTTTTCCAAAAAGGGAAAATGTAGAACATTCGGGATTGCAAAGCTCTGCCATTGGAAAAGTTTTTCTTGGAAACATTATTGGTTACACAAAGAAAATATATGTGTAAGAAATTTCCCTTTTTGTATCATAGCAGCTCTGTTGATCTTTCAGTCAGAGACGGTACCTGGCAGTGAAAGGAAGAAAGGGAGAGTAAGCAGTGGAGGAGACTGTGCTCAGGGAAGGCATAGTCCTGGAGCCTGCACTGATGCAGGAGTGCACTGCTGGGCAGCTCAGCTTGGGCTTGCTGCTGGACTAGCTGCAGTTTGGTCACTGATCTGTCGGTTTTCCCAGTGGTAGAAAAGTGGTTTTTCTGCCCAGAAAGGAGGGAGCAATATGGGAATATAAGCCCTGATGCCTTTTTGAAGTTTTTTTCCAGCTACAGCACAAGCCCCCTGACACAGTTTGATCTGGCTGATGAGGGGTCCTTTTATCCATGCAATTAGAATAGAAGAAATAAACAGAGAAAGCATTTTTCTGAAGCTGGCATTTTGGAAGCTGGCAGTACGTTTAACAAAGAGTTTAACTTCCTTCAATATCACGAGTTGTGTTGCTGCTTTTCTTGATGATATTTGTTATTTGGACAGAGATAGGTAAAACAATCCCTAAGGAAATGTGGAAGTGGGTTTTTATCTCAGACACAAAGGACTCAGAGGGTCAGAACTATTTTATTCACATGAATCTCACTCTTCAATGGACACAGCAGCTGCTGCACAAATTCTTACAGGCAGGCTGATAAAGGATGAAAGTAATTTTAGCTGAAATAAAATGTGGGAGTACTAGAGGGAAAGACTCACAAGGATGAGGGGTTAATCATTGCAGAACTGAACTGAGGTTCCAAAATGGAAAAAATTCTTTTCCATTTGATTTTGAGAGGTCTGCAGCTTTGAAAATCCTGGTCATGGAAGAATATCCCTCGTTAGCTGGTTCTCATTAGAATTTTTTGAAAATTTCTTTGAGAAAACTGTTTCTCATTGACAAATTTAATTTAATCAAAGTAGATCTGGGTTCAGGTCCCTACTGTGTCTGATTCAGTGTCCTGGGATGAACGCTGAAGGTCTACCCTGGATCCATTATGTATTGGTGAACCTGACTGTTGCCAGTGATGAGGAAATAGTTATTCTGTCAGAGGGAAGTCTAAGCATGGAAAAGTTTTCCAGTTTAAACTGATAATCAAAATTCTAAAAATGTGTGGAATTAGCACATTTAAAGAAAAAATATATTATTTGGGTGAATCAAATCTCTTTTTCAGTCTTTTTGCAACATATTTTAGTTTTGACCTTTTCATTCCAATTAACTTGGATTGCAAAATAGACATTTTCTAGTTAAATGGAGCCATTGCATTCTACGTTGTCAAACAGCACATACTGGTAATTCTGGAACTCTTTTCAATACATTTTTCAGAACACTGTTCTTTTCTGAAAAGCATGCTTCCCTAGAGCACCACTCACTTCTGACAAATACACCTTTCCAAAAATGGGATAACAGACCAACTCTATTCCAGAGATGATGGTGTTCCTGTTGGCTAGCTCTCAGAAAACAAAATCTTAAAACCACTGCTAACTTCTGTGTAATGTTACTTGATGACTTTTATCATCAAACCACCAGATCAGAGTGACTTGACTGGTACCTGCTTTAGCAATTTCTTTGGAGCTGGAGGATATGACTCACAGAATTGGGTCAAGTAAATCTACATCTACCTGACACAACTGGTGATGCTGTACCAGCAGCTGCAGAACCACTGGGAGAGCTGAAGGATTTCATTTTCCACAACAGTACTTACTAGAGAGAGGCGAGACCTTTGGGTGTTAATAAATGAAATATTAAGTGATATTCAACATATATTTAAAGATAGTTGTAGAGCCTCTCTATGTGATTGGACTGTTTACACAGGGGAGTTAGTTCATCTGCTTTCAAAGCTATCTTTCATTTTGTAGATCTGCAGTACAATGATACAATTTGCTATAGATGGCTGATTATGAAGCTGTTTCCCACACTCCTCAATGCTCAAGGCATGTGGAATCATATTTGTTTTCTTAGGAAAGATGATCACGATCAGCATTTTTATCGGGGTGTGTGCCCACCTACTGCATAAAGGTCCACTTTGTAGTTCCAAGAACTGACAGAATGCTTTAGTGAGATAAGGAAATATAACCATTCCTCTAGGGGTGGTTGACAGTGAAAAAACCCCACAATTACCTCAGGGAGCCTTCTGAAAATTCTTGATTTATTCTGCATTTTGCCTGTCAAAGACATGGGATACAAAATTGCATCGTTCAGGGTCCCTTGATAAGAACCAGTTTCCCACTCCCAAACACCCAGTTTAGCTATTTAGATCAAAGATACATTAATTGGCAGTGGAGAACTTAAGGGGAGGAAAAATAGATTTGAGTAGGCTAGGAATTAATGCATCAGATAATATTCCTAAAGGACCCCTTCTAGTGCTCTTATCTCCTACTGTGCCCTCATCTGATAAGTGGCTAATGGATTCTCAACTTTTTTCTCCTCCTTCATCACTGGCCGCTCACAACTGCCCAGGGTTGCTGGAGTGCAATACATGAACAAGATCTACTCTTGCAGTCCCCCAGATCAGGTACTTCAGGGTCTCTCTGCCAGGAAGAGTAACCATCACCTTGGTGCTGGGGAAGCTTCTCAATACAGCCTGTCTCAGGAGACTGTTTTGGCTTCAGCAGATGCCATGGGGCTCTTCTTGCTGTCTTTCTCCTTTTAACTCATTTTAAGCTCCGTGATTTACTGGCATTAGCCTATACTTTCAATTAAAATGACAATTTATCTCAAGCTTGTCTGATGAACGTTCTTGAGGTATAGCAAAATATCTGAAATACTTCACTGACTTACTGATACCCACATGGCACTGGACCATCCAGTTGTTTGGGTTTTTTTCTTTTTCTTTTCTTTTTTTTTTTTTTGTAATACAGATTTCTTAAGCCCTCTGTGAATGGTTGCCTACTTTTCAGACCCTGGGGTTATTAGCATCTTTAAATCTTTCTTCTGTGTGTTACCTCTCTTAAGTGTGACTAGTAAGCCCTCAGCTCATTAGGACTTCAAGTCTAGAACTTAGTAAAAATTATTAGGTGGGTTTTTTTCCCATAATTCAGGCAATTCATAGATGTAATATCTGAGTCCTTCAAACTGCTTTCTGAAAGCTATACTAGACTCTGGAACCAGTAGTAGTTCATTAGTTCGTATATATTAGTTCAATTCTAATGTTTTAAAAAGGCTATCATCTATCATCCAATTCAGTTTTGCATCTTGATCCAGTATCTGAAGACTTGTTAAGTAACATCCCATCTGCTAACCTATATCTCTAGAGTCATTTAAGCAGCTAATGTGAGTGAATCAAATAATTCCATCTGTACTGTATCAATATTTTGGAAGCTTTCTTTTAGTTACAAATTCGTTCTTTAAAACTAAGAATCTTGGGGTTTTTTTCCCAGAGAGTGCACCACATTGTCTGATAATCCAATTCCCCTAATGTTCTTAATCCTACAGCCCTCTAGCAGAAGTAATAATTGCTGATAGAAAGGATAATTTAGGCTACACATTTAATGTACTGGTATTCACTGAGACATGAGGAAGAGGAACCGTGGTTATACAGACAGCCTTTCCATAGACATTGGTATCCTGAAGATTGTAAGTACAGAAACCCCTCTCAGAAGAGATTTTATTTGTCTGCATGTTCTCACATTGCAGTTCCTGCCACATTATTATGAGTACTGTGTCAGACAACCAGTGCAGTGTCTGCTGCTTTTTACTTCGGAGATCTGGGCACATCTAAATTACTGTACAGAAGCTAGAAAACATATATTTTCATTTCCATGGGCATATAGATTGCATGGACCAGAAAGATCTTTCTTTAGTTGGGTCAATTTTTGCTAGTTGCTTTTGAGAATAAATTTTAAATTTTATGTGTGCCTTACCCAGATTATCATAATGCTCTTGGCCACTACAACAAAATTAATCTTCTTAAGGTTGCCAATTCATGTGGATACCCAGGTGGGCACAAATAGAATTATTCCTGAAGCATCTTGCATTCATTCACAGCTTCAGCCTGTTTTCAACAAAATCTTAATCAATAGACGCTAATCAAGAAAGCAGTAGCTTCAACTATATGTTAAATAACAGCTCAGGCATTCATAAATGTTTCTTCAAGAGGAAGGTGAATTTATGTCTTCAATACTTATCAGGAAGAATTTTTAATAGAAAAAGAAAGCTTCTATAAAAATATTATTAATGTTAAAATTGAAAATATAATATAAAAACAGTAAACCTTTTGCTTATCATTTGGGCATATCAGTAAAAATATTTCAAAGGGAGTCAACCAAATTCATGGAAAAGCAAAATTGTTAATGCGTTGTAAAACCTCTCACAGTTATCTCAGAGGAATAATAGTTCTTTATCCCCTTGCTATGGTAACAATATTAGAAATTTTGAAGTCAAAGGCCAATTTCCTAATCGGATGACTTTTTGACAGGTATTTTATTTACAGATCCTATGCAATTTAGAACCAAAGCTGAAATAAGTCTCCATCTTCTGGGGAAGTAAGATGGCATTCTGCTAAATGCTAGAATTTTATCATTTGAAGGGAAAAAAGGGAAAAAGAAAGCAGCCAGTGAGACCTAAGAATATAAAAGCATTTGAGATCTCAGAAGGAGTTTAAATCAATGCACTGCCACAGTTACAGCACAGATGAAAGAGCCTGCTGTCTCAATTGCCAGGAATCTACTTAGAAACTCTCACTTTGATTTTTTTTTTTTGGTAGTCCGTTACATTACCACTAAATGCAATATACAGAGACATCACTGCTTTGATGTTGTACAGCTACAACAAATGGAAACTAATATGGTAGAACAGTCAAGCTTTGTGATTTGCTTTTGTATATACAAATATATACCCATCAATCTTCTTACTTCTAGACCGTGTATCACTGCCACCCATCTGCCTCCTTACTGTTACTTCTGTTTTCATAGAAGTGACAATTATTTTGTACCCATATTCTGAAGAGAGAGAGATATATATTTCAGAGGGGTGTAAAAATCAAAATTTTCTCCAAGCTATTGTCTTCCAGAACAAATTCCTCATTTGCAAAGGGTTCTAACAGTGCTTTGAAACAATTTCAAATTGGAGAACAACTGCTGCCAGACGTTACAGGATTCTTGTTCTCACAGATCTTGTCACACCAAGAATACTTACACATCTTGCAAAACAGCACATTATTGAACAGGTCAGCTTCTCTGACCTGCTCCAGTCTTTTGCAGTGAACTTGCAGTATGTGAGATTATACACAGTACCTCCTGTTAGGTGAAAGTAGTATAGGAAAAAACTACCACAAATGTGTCTAGATCTGCATCTCATCTGCAGCCTCTGCTGAAATCCCAGCTATTGATGGAATAGATGGGCTGGGGTTCATTTTTGACACCATATTCCCCACCATCACCCGTCCAGCTGAGATTTCAATATATAATAATGAGTTTATGTAAAAACTGAGTGTCATGGGGCAAGAGAGAGTGGACAGACTAATGCCTGAAGAGGACTTCATTGTTTCCTCTTCTAGTGTTACAGGAAAGATTTTCTCCTTTGCAACATCTGCCAGTGGGAAAATGTAAGGACAGCACTGAATAGGAATTTCTTTATGGGGTGATCTGTCTGGAAATGCCTCAGGCACTTTGTCCAGCTTCTGCATGGTTGGCGCAGGTCTTCCACACAGTCTCCCAGGATATGCCAAAGTGTCTACTAGAACCACATCCATTTTTGTAGAGAGTGAAACAGAAATAAAATGCAATATCTGGGTATTTTTCCCATTGCTTCTAGAAATATAGACTACAGACAAAACTGAAAGGTCTTACACAGACAGAGCTCTCAGTAAACAGTGCAGGGGATTTGCCTCAGTAAACACTTTGGAAATTGGCATCTCTTTGTTGTGTAATGATTCTGCTAAAAACAAAGGCATTTACAATGTTTTATGACTGATATGGTAGCACTTGTCACCAATAATGAATTTTTTCTTCAAAAATATGTAAATTAAAAGTTTCGGATTCATGTGAATGATTAATGACAATCACATAACCTGTAAATTTTTTTTTACACAATAATAATCTCTTGACAATTTACTCCAGTCCCTCAAGTAAGACTTGTAATGTCTCTAGATCCTGTGACAAAGACTCAGTTTTTATGTTTATTTAGTTATAGAACAGACAGGTCATTTCTTATGCAAGACATCAGCAGGGACCTTTGCATGCCTCTCCCATCATTGCATTTTGCAGAGCAGTTTTACTTAGAGCCTTAGCCTGTGATTCATTTCACATCCCCATTCCCCAATGAGATCATTTGGTGTATGTTTGATTTACCAACAGCAAAGCAGGCATGGTGTCTTTTAGTATCTCAGACACGTCTGTATAGATTAGAATTGTAACCTACAGTTGCAACTTACACTGTGCAGTTTTAGATTTCAGAATACTGAGAGCACAATGTAGTTGATCATACATAGCATGTTGGCCTGTTTGTCTCCTTTGGGACATAAGGGGCAATCATTGGAGTCTGGATCTGGGAGAAAGGGAAGGAGATCCAGTGTTAAAAATTAAATTGTAGCAATTCTACTATGAGGACAGAGCCAGGCAATGGAGTGAAACCAAGCTCCTGCGAAATTATCTCCCTGTATATTAGTGCAATGTGAATAATACAGGTTTCTAAACAGGAAAAATGTAGCATCTTCCTCTTCTAGTCCAAGTTCAAGTCCAGAGCTAGAGACCAACACAAGCAAGACAGTAGGACAGCACTTGTGAGCAGGGCAGCTGACAGCTTCATTGTGACCTGGACCTCACTGTGTCCCAAAGGATGCTCACAGGGCCAGTGTCTCATTTTTCACAGAAGAAAGATACTTTCTACCTAAATGTTTCAGGTGAGAGGCTGGGTCAGTGAATAGCTTAATGTTAATTTACTCATTAAACAGATCCAGTTGGATTATTTAGGATTAAGGGATAATTAACAGGTACCATCTCTGCTATGTGATGTTCCAGCACTACTGCTTGCCAGAACCTGGGCTGATAAACCACACAAGCAACTGATCCAGACCCACTCTGTTTCTTATACTTGTCCTTAAGTGGCTTCTGTTGGCCACGGGATGCAAACCACTGCTCTGATACAACATGACCAGGAGTGTGTTCTCTGCTGTGAAGTTGCAGTTCTGTTGGGTTTTTGCTTCAGAGTCTAAAGGGAGGCACATTTTGCTGTGCTTAGTTGGTAAAAGCATGATGCTGAGGAGAGGGGCTGAGCCGGCAGAGCTGGCTGCAGCTCAGTTTCATGTGTACAAGGCACAGACAGCAGCAGTTACACAGCACTTCTTGCCTTTATCTCCTCTTGAGGTGGTTTGATAAGACATTACATGAGAGGTGGTAGCAACCAAAAGGTAGTTCCATTTTAAATACAGCCATAGCTGCGCAGCAGAAGAGGGGGCTCAGGCTCAGCGTTTAGCTTTGCAAGGGAGGGGAAGCCTGTTCCCAGTGCGAGCAGCGGGAGCAGAGCGGGGCATTAATGATGTGTGGAGATCAGTCGGTTCAGTTCTGCTGCAATTTTTACGGATGCGTGAGTCTGAGTCTCACCTGGTCTATTGCCCTGCCACTTCTCCTGTGCTGAAAAGAGGGCACAGTGTCATTTAAACTGGTGATTCAGAGGCAGCCAGGTATGATGCTAAAAACCTCTCTCTGTGGTGTAGAAATTGTCATGGCTGATGGGTCAGGGTGACCTTTTATCTTCATTTTGTTCACCACCTTTTAAAATGCAGCAAAAGCTTCTACATTGATTCATGGAAGATATTGTAAGCCTAAAATACAAATCTTATGGCAAAACTATTTCTGTTGGTTTTGTATGTTTTAGTGTTTGAATCTCTCTAGTTCTAGGAAAGGCCCACAAACATAAGCACTTGCTTTTGTCACAGTGAAATAAGTGAAAGGCACGTCTTTGGCTAATTATGTAAACTATTGGGCACCATAGTCACAAAGCTTCTACAGAAGAGGAGGATCATTTGAAACCACTTGTTTGTTTGAAGTCCTTCCATTTCAAATAACATTTTTTTTTAGTGCAGAGATTTACATTTTTTCTTAAAAATTGCATTTTGCCTTCAGTTCCGGAACTTATTTGGCTTTCCAGGGAAGGCAAACAGTGCACTGCACATAGACTCACAGGGATCAAATGTTAGCTCTTAGTGTGATATTATCTTCTGCACATTTTTATATTATTGCGGTTCATAACACTGCACCACAAGATGGAAAACAGTAAAAGCCTCTTTATTTATAAGGTTATTACAGGTATCCTCCAGTGTATCTCATGTGTATACATCCTGTCAAAATATTTCAGGATTTTGACAACAGTGTCTGAACTTGTTTCAAGTGACATGACATGGCTTTTAACTGTATTTTTTTTATAGTTTCAGTGTTTTTAAGCATAGCTAATAGAAGTGTTACCCATGCACAAAAAAAAATAAAGAATTCCTTGGTGAACGAAAAGGTTTAAGTAAGCATCAGTTAAATTTTGCAGTTAAATAACCTGTATGGGAAATTATTATGATGCTCTCTATAATTGCTATCAGGAAAAAAAATCTTGAAGCCTGTGGAAGTCATAACAGACCTTATTAATGCCCACTGTGTTTCTTCAGAGAAAGATTTTGTGTAATGTAAATGCACTGCATAGAAAATGTTATTGTGCTTATTTTGTAGTTTTCCTTTATTTTTTTCTTGCACAGCTGTAGTGTATGGTATTTCCAAATGCAATGTGTACCTGTCTTCAGGATTGCAAATTGTATTGTCATTTCTAAAATGTGAAAAACAATTATATATTTCCTTATTTTTTGAGTGTTGATGTCAATTATGATCTAAGGTATATTGGATGTGTTTGTGCATGTGCACACATTCATGTTCTAAAATAGGTGACTATTTCATTGTTGTGTTCACTACGTATGCATGGAAGTCAAGTTATTATCAGGAGCACTCTTTTCAGCTTTTATAATAAAAGCTGAATCAGAGGCTGAAAACACTGACACATCTGGAATTTAAGAGCATTTCCAGAGACTGACAATTAATGGTACTCAATCAACCCTGCACCTCATCACTGATGGCTGATTAGAGTTTAGCTAATGAGAAGGTATTCAGGGAACAATCAGGAATTTTTTATTCAGTTGTCAGTTTGGTTGGGGGTCTCTATGGGTTTAAATCTGAGCTGATATCCACAAAATGGTCCAGAAGAATCCATTTAGATAGTCAGACTGTTCTCTGCTGTCAGTAGTTTTGTAGATCAGGGATCACTGCTTTAAATGTTTATAAAGCTATATTGCTCTCTGTGTTTCTAAAGTATCTAAAATAAAGCGTCCTGGCCTCCCAGTGGCTCTGAATGGCAAATGGTGATTAGCAGAAGGGGGCTGTTCTGGTCTGTGCCTGGCAGTGCTCACCCATACTAACAGGTCAGCTTAATGGGTGCTGTTTGCTGAGACACTACCATTGGATCCAGATTCATCTTGAGGGTATCCAGGGAAAGGACAAGAGGCAGTGGGCACAAACTGGAACACAGGAAATTCCATTTAAGTATAAGAAAAAACCTTCAAGGGAGACTGAACACTGGACCAAGTTCCTCAGAGAGGTGTAGTCTTTGGGAATATTCAAATCCTGATTAGATACAGCCTTGGGTAGCCTGCCCTAGCTGACTCTTCTCGGAGCTGGGAGGTTGGACAACACAATCTCAAGACATGCCTTCCAATCTCAGCAAGTCCGTGGCTCTGTGATTTGCTTAATTGGGACCTAACTGGTTACATCTGGGCTTCCTTAACAGGGCAGGCTGGGGAATACCACTATGTGTGTGTCTGCAAGCAAAGGTCTGAGCAGAGATGGTGGTTTGTTTGCCAGTGTGCTTGGTGCACTCAGCATCAACACCCTGGAAGGCACACCTGGGGCTGGGCTTGCGGGCTCACCTCTGAACAGCCTTTAGGCCTGGTCTAAGGGCTGCCACTAGGCAACCTGGCCATAACTAGTGTCATTGAGCCCTTTTTTTCCTGAACTACAGTGACATAGGATTAAGCAGACAGCTAATATCCTCAATTCTTGCAGTTCTTTCCCAATGGAGTTGTAGAAAGGGTCATCTGATAATCAGTGAGTACAAAGAGCTTGATAATTCCATGTGCTTCTCTGCCAGGATGTTGATGATAACTGACTTACTTTTTGTAGGTGTGCAGTGCGATCCAAAATCAAGATTTCACTATTATTGAGGACTACTGCACTGGACTGCAAGCTCTTCTTTACCTGACAAGCATTGAGGAACTTGAAGACTGGAATGGACAGAGTCCTGCAACCATGCGCCACCAGAAAGGAAAACCAGTACCTAGAATTGCTGACTTGATGGGAAAGGTATGTTATTCCATTGCCATTCCTGACACTATGTCTTGGCTTTGAATGTAATTCCATAATCATTGTATGCAGTTTCTGCTACTTACCTTGATTAATCACTGCTGCTGTCACAATTAGTCACCAGGTCTTTTTCGTTCTGAGTATTAACAAATATCTGAAGGCAGCTTAAGAAGGCAAACTTGAAATGACTTGGTACTGGCTAACATTTTTACTATAAATATGATCACTTGATTCATAACATCATGTCTTTAAAATGTCTTTTTAAAAAGGCAGATGCATTAGAACAAATGCATTAGAAGAAGTTCTGGAACTGTTTGTTTTAATGAAACTCAACTCAGTTCAGATTGATATTGATATTGATATTGTGCCAGAAATTCCTGGGTGTTCCAGCTGGGGTGCAACATTCAGGAGACATGCAAAAACCCCCTCACACTGGATCTGACTGGCTGAGGCAGGTGTAACCTGTTAGTTGGAACATTAGATCAGGTAGGAGTGGCCCTTCAGTCACTGTACCTAAGCATCTCAAGGTCTTTCATGTCTGCTGACACCCAAATGCTCTCTGAGGCAGAGAAGTTCCAGGTGAAGATCAATGACACCAAAGGAGTTAATAAATTCCACAAGATCATTTAAACCTAGGAAGTCTGTGATGAAATAGGAATGTAAACTATGGCCTCTATGAAATCCTAACCTCTGGACTGTCTTTCCTCTCTGCTCCGGTAGTTCCCTGCTACAAAAGCATTTTTGTCAGATGCAGTGGGTTTCAACTGCCCCAGTACTGCTCACCCCTCCACCAGGGCACCTGCTGATCCATGCTGAGAAGCAGGGAAGTGTAACTGGCTTCCTAGTGATGCCCCGCTGCCTACTGCTCTAAGCAAAATACCTGCACAGCAGGGAGGCTGAGCTTTTGTTTCTGGTTACTAGAGGGGATCACTTTGAAGACTGATTTCAGTTATACATCATGCCTATTGATTATCCTTCCCAAAAATCTGATATACGCCTGTTGAAAATGTTGTAAAAAGTAAAGAATTACAAAAGAATAGGATTTGGAGTGTCAAACGCCTCCAAATCTCTGCTTATCATTGCTGATGACTGGAATTGGATTTAGCAGGAGATTAGAGACTCCTATATTGTTGTTGTTCTCTGTGGAGCTCTGAAAATTATAACATTACCTTCAAGGAGGAAAGACAATCCTATTCCTAAAGCTCCGGATAATACGCTGCTTAAAAATAAACCAAGATATAAGCAGTTTCATTTTCATCCACTTATGTTAAGCAGTTAAACCAGGCTCAAAGGGTTATATCTAAACTTCTTTCCTTTAACACTTGTAGAAACCTACGCAGCATTTCCAACTCATGTTACAGAGATTTGTTGTAATTCTTCTTTAAAGCTGCATTCAGTGTTCTATCTTTGTATTACCTTTATATTTTACCAAACAGACAACCGTTGTCAAAGACAAGGAAAAAAATTATAATTCTTAGACTTTTTTGCTTGTCACTACATCAATAATTAACTTTAAAAAGGTTGTTTGAAAATATGCTTTAAGGAAGCATTTAATAATTCAAAGGAATCTTAACTTGAAACAGGTCATATGTAAAAGAATAAAAACAAAGCCCTATGTAATCTTGTCTGGCTGGCTCTGTTACACATTTAAAAGGAATAAGACATGCAGAATATAATTGATTGTGTATTTGTATTAGCACTGAACTATATCCCATTGTATCATTGCTACTAAATAATAACATTTAAACTTAAGGAGGCTGGATCATTGATAAGCTAGTGATACATTTTAGGCATAAGCTCAGGATGGCTCTTCGTCCAGGAATGAACAATCAAGGGAAAAGGAAGAAAAATAATATAACATGGGTAAAAGGAAACACTGTGATAAATGATCCTACTAGGGGCAATCAAATACAAAGACTTGATATCATTAATATTTATAATATCATAATTAGCAAGACTGTGCCTAAGCAGTGTTATTAGTGTAACTAATTATGTTATCATAAACTAAGTTTGCAGTATTGTAGGAATCAGTATTCTTACTTTCATAAATTATTATCAATATTGGATTTCATGTACTTGTGTCTAGTAAATTTAGTTAAGTACTGTAGTTTCATCTCAATTTAAACACCAATATCTAACTTGCTTGGCAGCAAGTCATAATACACACTTCTGATTCTCTTTCTAAAATAAATTCACTGAAAAGCATGTCCTTACTCTCTATTTCAAACAGAGAAGATAGCCTATTGATATGTTCTCATCGATAAAAGTAATGTGTAGGAATGTGTATGTTACAGATGGAGTAAAATGTGACAGCTTAAATCCTGCCTTGCAATTTTAAAAACGTACAAGGAGCTGTCCAATTTTGTATTGGTATTACCATGAGATGACATGAAGTTTCTTCAGTTAGACCCTGTGAGAAGCTAAACAGCAAATACTGCTGAACATTTGCATTCAAAAAAAAAGTGAAGATGCTAATTTTGATATGTTGTGGTTTTAGTGCAGTGAATGTAAAAATAAAAAGGATTCATCCTTCTTTTTGTTACAAGATTACTGTTATTTTCAAATAGAATCACAGGGATAGGAAGTTCAGGCATTTGACATTATAATAATAAGGAACTGGGAGAGAATTATTTTCACCAGCATCAAGAACCACTTGCTTTCTGATTGTATACAAATTCATTGGGCCTCTACCAGTTTTAAATAGATTGCAAATTTAGGAGCCATTCTGTTTCCAGCTAGGTATGCTCATAATTGTATCTGTTTTGTTTCACAGTGCAATATTGAGTGATGATGTCTGTATTTTTATATAACTGTGGGCTACTTTTTTTAAAATTAATTTTCTGTCTTGATTTCAGTATCAAACAGATGCTGAGTGCAGACTGTTACCACAGGAGAGTGACACAGTGGAGTTTTGTCATGAAATATTGTAGTATTCAATGACCAGAGTAAACTAAAGATAAATACCTTCTTCTAAATGGTACACCTGACATCAAACTGAAGCTGTCTTGCCATGCAGTCACCAGATAAATGACAAACTGAGCAGTTATCACTGACGGTTGTTACATTTATCACAATAATTTCCTTCTTAAACAGAAAGAATACTGAAAGTGCTGTGCTAAACAGTGTAATATAACAAGCAGTTAAATAGCAAACATAAAATGCTTGGTCTGAGAAAGGGAATCATGTTGATTATTATCTGTTCATCCTTCTGTATTAATAAAACAAATACTTCCATTTGATAATTTATAGCTGTTGAAATATCAGAAGGATCATAGCACTAGATGCTATTTTGGAAACTCGAGTGCTGTTTTTGTTTTTCACTGTTCCAGAATCTATTTTTTTTTCGTATATAGACCCTAAATTTATCATCTTTGACACAGAGGTAGATATTTTCCAATGGTTTTTTCAGTAGCACTAACTTTTTCCCTTTTGCTAACACAGCAGTTGCTTACGAGTGTCTAGAATGTGACCTGTAGTACTACACTAACTGTAGTAGCAGTGAGATTTCCACTTAGAAATGCTAGCCTCAGTTGTGGCTTCCAGTCACTGGGTAATATAGTATTCCATAGCTTCACCAATTTTACTCATTCTTTCCTGTGGTTGTAGTCTTATCCATAACATCTCCAAAAATAGTCCTAGCACAGATGCTGCATCAGACTCACAAAGATGGCCAAAGCCAGTCTTCTGGGCTTCCTTCCTCATTGCTTTTTTGATGGCTTATTTAGTTGGCATTTGCTTTTTTTTCTGTGGGAGAACCTGACATTTGAAGCCTTGGCACAGATGACTGTCATTCATATCAACTCTGAATCACCTTTGCATTAAATGCATGGAATAAAACTTGTCAGCTTGTCTCAGCTTTAATCTCAGTTTGCAAATCTCAACACTGAGATGAGAGAATGGCAAGGTAATGATGACACCACCCTGCTTCTCACTGACTCCTTCAAGGAAGAACTTTTGTAAAAGCACACTTACCTCAGCATGAATTTAGGACTGAGATCAAGTGCATGGTGCAGTCAGGCAGACAGTTAAGATGTAGTGCACACTCTTACAACCCAAAGTTATTAGGGTGACTGCATAAAAGAGAGGAAGGGCATAGTTAAGTCTCCTTACAATCCAGAATTAACAGAATTATGTTTTAAAATAATATTCCTAATTTTCTCAGGAGGATACATGACCAGGAGTGATAAAGATAACTGTTCTCACTAGGTGTCTGGGTAAGGTACAATATTCCCCAGAGGTGCAATTTGATCTCCTGTGTGTATCACTGTCTCACCTTGTCTGTTTGTTACAGGACTCTTTTATTAGTTGCTCACTGATCTTAATCCAGAGAGCTGAAGTGATTATGTTCCAGAAATGCGATGGTGTCAGCTGGTGATCACAGAAGTGGTACAGTGTGTCTCTGTATAAACTTCCACCTATAAAAATCATACTTAATGCAGTGGCCACTATACATGTCAGGGAACTAAACATCAAAAATATGGCGATATATTCAGTTGGTAGATGTGGGTTTATAGGAAGAGATAAATATGGATGTTTCGTACCTTGCTTTCAGCACCACAAGTTTTCCAAAAAGTGACATTTGTTTGATCATGTCTAAAAGATAAAAAAATAAAAATAAGAAAAAAAAAATTTAAGCATCTTGATTCCAGAAATATGCAAAATACAAACAAAACTGTTTTAATAGTGGATAATTCTCAACTGGAAAGGTTGTGCTGTACTAAAAATAATAAAACTGTATGTGATAAAAACACATTTATAAACAGTGGCTTTTTTCAGCAGACAGAGAAAGAGAATGATGCTGTACATGCACAGTATGTGAACCTCCGTGAAAATTCACCTTGGATTTAGCAAGCTGCTGATTTTCTTCTCTGAATGGACTTCCCATTGGAACAGACTTCCTATTAAGACTAAAATACTAATTTCCTTCAAGTATCTACGGGTACTGAAAGCTGAGTCTTCTGAACAATACAAATTTGCTAAATCCTAACTGTATTGCAGTCAAATCTAAATAGCCATTTATATGGAAGAGAAAAAAAAACCTTTCTATACCAACTAGATTTCATACCAAATATTAAATCAACTCTTAAATAAATAAATTAAATGTGAACTCCCAGCCATGCACAAAATTTTGGCTGCTTTCAGATTCTTCAAGATCTCTGACTGCCTTCACTGAGCAGAGGTTTTCACCCTTCATTTTTGGAAGTGCTCCTTGTTCTTTGGGAAGGCAAATTTGTCCAGTATAGTAAAGAACTGTCCTCTTTTTTCAAACACTGCATAAAAAAGACAGAACAAATGGTGTTTGTGGCCATGTCCAGAAATACAGGGCATTTCATCGTATGTTGATGATTGCAGTTAAAAAATAGCATTGATGAAGAAACTCTTTTTCCCATATTGCCATCAACAGTTCTGAAGAAGAGTCAGAGGGGGGGAAAAATAGATTTAGGATGTGGTGGGTTGATCCTGACTGAATGCCAGGTACCCACCAAAGCCACTCTATCATTCCCCTCTGCAATTGGACAGGAGAGAGAAAATATAATGAAAGGCTCATGAATTGAGATAAGAACCAGGAGAGATCACTCACTGATTACCATGACAGGCAAAACAGACTCAGTTTGGGGATATTAATTGAATTTATTACCAGTCAAAATCAGAGCAGAATAATGAGAAGTAAAACAAATTTTAAAAACACCTTCCCCTCACCCCTCCCTCCTTCTTAGTTTTACTTCCTCCTCCCCAGTGGTGCAGGGAGTCAGGGAAAGGGGGTTACAGTCAGTTCATCACACGTCATTTCTGCCACTGCTCAGGGAGAAGAGTTCTTCCCCTGCTCCAGTGTGAGGTTCCTCCCAAAGGAGACAGTTCTCCATGAACTTCTCCAGCATGAGTCCTTCCCATGGGCTGCGGTTCTTCATGAACTGCTCCATTGTGGGTCCCTTTCATGAGGTACAGTCCTTGAAGAACAGGCTGCCCCAGCATGGGTCCCCCACAGGGTCCGAGGTCCTACCAGGAAACCTGCTCCAGCATGATCTTCTCTCTCTATGGGTCCACAGGTCCCTGCCAGGAGCCTGTTTCAGGGTAGGCTTCCCACAGGTTCACAGCCTTCTTTCAGGTCTCCTCCATGGGCTGCAGGTGGATCTCTGCACCCCCACAGACCTCCCATGTCACAGGAACTGTGCATCAGCACACTCAAGTTCTTGTTGGGTTGACCAAAAATAAGGTTCTGCCAAAGTGTCTCAACCATCATTTGCAGGCAGATGAAGAAGTAGGTTCTTTCCTTATGCTCCCCGCTTAGTCTTCACCTCCTCATCTGATGATGGAAGATCTCCACAGGCATTGCTTCTGGTGAGAGTCTGGTGGTTCTCTGTGGGGCATCACCAGCAGCATTTTGGGGAGCGCCAGCAGAGCAGACCTCTATACCCCACTGTGTAAGTCCTGTTTGGCAGATTTGCTGCATTGGTGAGCTTCCCAGCCTTTTAAGCTGAATTCAATTATGAGCCTGACCAATTTGTAGAAAAAAAGAGCCACTCTGACATTAGTGGGTTTTTGACTGTTCTATTATGGAAGTTTATGTAGTGATTACCTACAGTGCTGTTTCTCACACAGAGAGCAGGTTGTTACATAAAATGTATCTTCTCTAACAGTAAAGCCATTTGCAGTAGAAATGTATAAAACAAAAGGAACTAGGATTATTAAAGTGTATTTAAAGTAGTTTAATCTTTGTGGATTTTATATGTACTGTATGCTAAATTTGCTTCAAGCATGGAGTTTAAAGTTTCAGATGCACAGCCAGTAAATGTGGCTATTAAGAAGCCATGTATTCCCGTTAACTCCTTGGCTGTGGCGGTTTTAATGCGTTCACTGCTGGCAGTGGACATCAAGCCAGGAAAATCCAACTCCTGATGCAAAAGGATTTAAAAAAAAAAATCCAGGCACTGCCAAAAATACATAATTCTTTTTTTGTACTCTGCAGTTTGTTTTACTTAGGGAAACGGCCTGGTCATACCCTGCAGCATGCATTCATTACAGTGATCTTTGACTGGCAGATGCAGAGTAATAAGATGCATATTTTAGTGCTTATTATAATACCCTGTCCAAAAACAACTTGACAAATTTGTGATTTCGACAGTATCTCATTTTGCTGGCTGCAGTGCTCTGTGATTGCCTAGTACACGTGGCTTCCAGATTATGCATACCACCAATACTGCTCATTAAAATGGCCACAGTTCACCAGTTTCGGTAGCTTGGAACGAACTTGGAATGAATTATTATACAACAAAGAGGCTGCTGTCATGCAGAACAAAAGACAAGCAAAAGAGAGCTTCGGCTTAATGAGGCTAAGTGAGTGTCTCCCCTGCATCACCAGCTACTTGACGGCCTTTGAGCATGGATTTTTTTCTCCACAGGCCAAAACCTTTGGTCTATTATTTTGTGTTTATGCACCTTGAGGCTAATATACATTTTAATATGCTGCACATGGAGAAAAAAATCAGCCATTAGATTAGAACATGTGCACTCCCTGTTAAGTTAATGACAGCCGAACATAGAGATAAATTTAGGTTTTCATATTTAATTATAGCACAGTGCAGTACGTTTAGCAAGGATAAATTGCACTATTATTATGCTTCATTTTTTTTGACATCTTTTCATATTAACCATGCGCACTTACCCCCACTTCCTCCCCAGTGTCACACATAATGTCTCTGTGCATCATCCTTCTCTAACACCATTAATTTTTTATTCTGTACAGTTGTATATGTATTGTTGTATTTGTTACTTAGGGTTAGCTTGCTAGTTGGATAAAACCATTCAAAACAACCCTTGTGTTAGGTGATCTACATAGGCAGTAATGACAGAAAAAACAACACAACATAAAAAGAACTGTCTTGTGTGGCCAGAAATGGCTCCTCATGTGTGCTCCCAGAGCAGAGTTCCCAGCCCTTGTCCTCTGGATGCTTTCAGCACAACGTCCGCTGTCTGTGACTCCTTTCTCGAGGAATTGAATTGGAAAAGCCAGAGAAATAATGTGTGGATGGTTAAATTAGTTCTAAAGCATTTTGTAGTTGGATAATAGTAATGTATGGGACCCCTGGTGACCTAGTGGTTAGCATGCGGGATTCTCACCGCTGCAACCCAGGTTCGAATCCCAGTCCCCCCAGGCAGAAGGAGCCCGTTAGCCCTGTGAGGCCATCCATCTATGAGAAGGTCACTCTAAACAAACCTACATCCTGAGGACCTCACTGCCACTGTCCAAGCTTGCTTGGCCCCGGCAGATGAACCTTAGGATTACAGGGTGGGCTCAGTTCAGCGCAGGCTGTGTCTCACCTAAAAAATCCATTGCACAGGCTGGAAAGGTAAAAGACCTTTCCCCAAATCTTCGTTCGCGAAGACTGGCCATTATTATTATATTAATAGTAATGTGGACAATGATGATATTAATATAAAATGTCTCTATAACTGTGTAGGAACTAAACCACACCTAATGTTCTAGGTAGTGTGTGCTATTTGTTGGGGCTTTGTACATATGTTATCTTTGTCAGAGCTGTTGCTGCAAGAATAGCATGAGGAATTAGGCTAGACATCAGCCTTATAGAAGACAATATGAATTTAAACACAGAGGCAAGCTGGCATGCAAGTCAGTCTTTCTATGTTCTTATCAAGTTTAATGGGAGTATTTGACAATTTTTGTGCTGCCATGTATTTGGTGGTGATGTTGGTCTATTTGTTAGTACATGAGAGAGCTCTCAGATTTGCTTTCAGCTTTCGTCTGAGCTACTCAGGTAGCTGTGGTTTGTGAAAAATATATTTGCATGCTTCACGAAATTAAGGAAATACTGGTATTTTCCAAAGTGGATTAGAGCAGGTAATAACTCACAGGAAGAAGATTTTCCTCTTCCTGCTGTGTATATAAGCAAGCAGAAGATATTATGCTACAGGCTTATTCCTAGATTATTTCTTATTGGATAGTTGTTTCGTGACAAAAGACACTGTGGCTTGATGACCAGAGGGTCATGACAGGAATAATAATCACCATATGAAAGGGTGTCTGGATCTTGGTGATAAAGCATTCCTCATCACAATCAGTCAGCACTTGCTGGTGCAAGAATTTTCCTCAATGGCAGAGATCAGCTTTTTCATATTCATTGAGAGCAAATCAGTCTCTCTTTCCCTCTCCCTCTCCCCCCTCTTCCTCCAGCCTTCAGTTCTGTACCAGCTGTTACTGCCAAAGAGTATTTTCTTTGTCAGGTGAAACTCACAGAGTTTGGGGATGTTTAGGGTGCTGCAGTATTTGCAGGATTGGTGTTAGTTGCAGAGCCTTACTCTTTGTGTCCTCACTGAGTAAAGCTCTGGTCAGCAGTGATTGATAGCTAATTGTCTACAGTTCAAGCACTAGAAAATGGCTCGGCAATTAATTTATGTGTGCAAAACTCTTCTCCCTGATTTTGTGAGTGCAGATTTTGATGCAAATTGCATCTGTGAAAGCAAGGTTGTGGCTTTCAAAATGTAAGCTATAATTACTAGTCTGAGAACCTGATGATATGAAATTCTTTCTCTAGAATCTACCCCTAGTGAGAGAAGACATTTATTAACAATATTGTGTATTTCTAAGCAGTAATTCTAACCATTTTTTGTTCATTAAGCACTGGTAAAATACTTGATATTACACAAGATGTAGTCTTATGGAGTTGCAGGCTGTTTCCTACAGACATTCCAGATGGCTTAGAAACATCTATGCAATCAGAAAGGCCTCTTCTGTATCTACAGGTAGCTATTATTTGTAAAACCTGATTTTATTTGTGTGATCCCGTTTTGTTTTTGGTACTAGTCACAGCCACACATACTGATGTGTAAGAAAAGACTTGGACTTTTAGCTTGTGAAAGCTAAAAGCTTTAAGCTTCTCATGTAAGAAAGCTGTTTACTGGGATAGCAGGGTGCTCTGTGGGCTACAGTGCTCCGTGCAAGGAAAGTGCAAAATTAAGTCTGTGTTATTGGAAATAGAAAGGAGACTTAAAATTCGTTTGCAGCCTGTTTTCCAAGAATTGTATTATTCTTATGCTAGTTTTGAGAGGAAGTTTGACAAGATCATCTTTTAATTCTCTTAGGAACAGATATGGCCCATAAGAACAGCCCTAAGTGTAGTGACATGCACATATGTGTGAGAAATCTAGAATGAGTAACTTACAAGGAGAGCATAAAGAAGCTAAAACTCTTAAAGTGTCTATATGTCCTGCCCAAATGATGTATGTAAACATAAGAGGTGGAGAACTCAGTGCTGTACAAATATTTGAAGTTTGCAATCAGTTGAGAAAGAGGGATTTTATGATGTAGAGTGAAAACTCAACCAAGACTGATGAGTTGAATTGGAAAAAAAAAATATAGTGTTCAGGAGAGGTAGGAGAAATATTAATCTGATTGGAAGAAAAGTGTTTTTGTAGAAATGATGGAGGTTTCATACTGGGTTTCTGAGATTAATGGTAGGGGAGACTTTTGAAACTTGAATGCATAGAGTCTAATGGAAGTACTGCTGGAAGAAATTCTGGGTTGCCAGGACTATGTGCTGGACTTACAGACTTTTCCTGTCTGCACGAGCTAGCCCATGGCCCTTTCCAGCATTATAGCTGTCCAGCCACTGGATCCTGGTGAAGTGTTCAGATAGTGACTCAGCACAAGTCACTGGAGGGATCAGCATCCAATAGTATACAATTGACATGTTGTTTTGCCTAAAGAATAAGATCAGACTTAAGGAATATGATTATGACCTTTCCCACTTATTTTACTTTCATTACTCTAAGCCCTTGAAGATTTTTCTGTAATCTTCTGTGGTTTTGATCCAACCTCATGGGTGTCTCAGCAGTCAGAGCTGTACTTCCTGAGTTTTTATGGACAAATGGATTAAAAATGGCTTTCTGTTTCATTGCCCATTAGTCATACATTGGCATGGGGCAACTGCCCCCAGTAACTGAACAGAGCTGTTGGGCACACCATTTCTACATGCAGAAGTTAGGAAAAGAGATTTCTGCACTATGCTGACCTATTCATGCTGAACAGAATTCATTAAGGCCCAGGAACTGTGTTTGGGTTCCAGGGAAAAATTACAGCCAGCCTGTAATCTGCTGCTCCACATTGGGGCTCTGTAATAGTTTGAAGTGGCTTGGCAAGAACTTTATTGATTTCTCAGGATCTCATTCAGGCTGATTGCACTTGTGTGCCCTGATGGTTGATGTTTAAGAACACCTACCCCAGCTGTTATTAAGAAGGTGGGTCTAATCCTCACATAGGTAAGACTGTGTTTGCCCTTCATTCAACTCAGCAGACAAGTTTTAATGAAATAGCTCCTTTTATATTTTATGCCATGACTATGTTTTTCATTGCCACACTTGTAACTGTCTAGTGTAACTAAGTCACTGTATAACCCATATATTGGTAGGCTTATGTCATATCATATATCTCTTCTTTCTTTAATCATTTTATGTCTTTTCTGTTTGACTCGGAATAATTAGTACATTTTTTTTCTATTCCTGTGTTGTCTTTCTTCCAAGTTAATAATTTATTTATATAAAAGCTATAAAATACCATGTTGTTTTATACAGTATGTCTGGATTCATGAGAAACACAGAAGCATATCACTAAAATATGGGGGTTTTCTTAGATTCTTCAAGACAAGACCTTGCAGTTGAATTTAAAGTAGTTGAATTCTAGAACCTATCAACTATAATTTTATTTATTTATATGACCTATCATTACAGCATAGAGCATTATATCCTAGATGCTAATTGTTACTTAATAATTTTTGAAATTATTGTTATTAGCTAAAAGGCATCTTTTCCAATTCCAAACTGAAAGTCTAATCCAGACACTCCAGCAGTTTTTCCCTGCCTTTACTGAGCCTTCTTTCAAGTGCTGAGCACTCCTGACATTTTGAAATATCCATTTCAAAAATTTCCATTTGTAAATTGAAAGCCAGAAGGCTCATTTAAAACCCACAAAGCTCTGTAAGTGCAAACATTTCTATATTTTCTCTTTTACTAAATTGTATTACTAAGCTGGAAACAACTCTCCTACCACTGACATTAGGAAAAATTATATTCTGAAACCTCTAAACTTACCAGTTAAAATAAGAGCAACGAGAAATCCTTGGGTGACTGAAGCATGAGTTTGCCTTTTGTAACTAAAGGGCACCCAGAAGGAGTATGGCCTCTCGGAGCCGTTTTGGGTGGTACAGAGCAGGGCTAATAAATGCCTCATGCTTCAAAAGTCCCCTCTCTTTTTTTCTTCACAACAAAGTAATCTTCTTTCATTTGATAGACTGCAGACATTTTCTTAACAGTTTT